>NW_023270464.1:23054426-23229685 GCF_011800145.1 Mirounga leonina
AGCAGCATGCGCAGAAAGGAGAACTGTAATTGAAGCAAACAAACAGGCAGAGTTGCTCATAAACATTCCATGAAGATCTACTTCCAGATGTTTCTGAAACAAAAGTATCCACATACTGAAAGGACACACTGTATCCCAGGAAAAACTGGCCCAGAACAGTCAGTACCAAGACAGACCCTGAGGGTAAGATTTCTGCAACCAGGCAAAAAGATCAAATCACGTAAAAGAGGGGCAAACTCTTGAAAATTCCCCCAGCTAGTATCCAAAATCTATAAAGAACTTATCAAACTCAACACCCAAAGAACAAAGAATCCAATCAAGAAATGGGCAGAAGACACGAACAGACATTTCTCCAAAGAAGACATCCAAATGGCCAACAGACACATGAAAAAGTGCTCAACATCGCTCGGCATCAGGGAAATCCAAATCAAAACCTCAATGAGATAC
The DNA here is from genome assembly GCF_011800145.1 of Mirounga leonina. Taxonomy (NCBI): domain Eukaryota; kingdom Metazoa; phylum Chordata; class Mammalia; order Carnivora; family Phocidae; genus Mirounga; species Mirounga leonina. Next base: position 23,054,874 of record NW_023270464.1, read on the forward strand.
CACCTCACACCAGTCAGAATGGCTAAAATGAACAAGTCAGAAAACGACAGATGTTGGAGGGGATGTGGAGAAAGGGGAACCCTCCTACACTGTTGGTGGGAATGCAAGCTGGTGCAGCCACTCTGGAAAACAGTATGGAGGTTCCTCAAAAAGTTGAAAATAGAGCTACCATACAATCCAGCAATTGCACTACTGAGTATTTACCCCAAAGATACAAATGTAGGGATCCGAAGGGGTACGTGCACCCCGATATGTTTATGGCAGCAATGTCCACAATAGCCAAACTGTGGAAAGAGCCAAGATGTCCATCGACAGATGAATGGATAAAGATGTGGTATATATATATACAATGGAATATTATGCAGCCATCAAAAGGAATGAGATCTTGCCATTTGCAATGACGTGGATGGAACTGGAGGGTATTATGCTGAGCGAAATAAGTCAAACAGAGAAAGACATGTATCATATGACCTCACTGATACGAGGAATTCTTAATCTCAGGAAACAAACTGAGGGTTGCTGGAGTGGGGGGTGGGGTGGGAGGGATGGGGTGACTGGGTGATAGACACTGGGGAGGGTATATGTTCTGGTAAGCGCTGTGAATTGTGCAAGACTGTTGAATCTCAGATCTGTACCTCTGAAACAAATAATGCAATATATGTCAAGGAAAAAAAAAAAAGATAGCAGGAGGGGAAGAATGAAGGGGGGGAAATCGGAGGGGTAGACGAACCATGAGAGACGGTGGACTCTGAAAAACAAACTGAGGGTTCTAGAGGGGAGGGGGTGGGAGGATGGGTTGGCCTGGTGATGGGTATTAAGGAGGGCACGTTCTGCATGGAACACTGGGTGTTATGCACAAACAATGAATCATGGAACACTTCATCTAAAACTAATGATGTAATGTATGGTGATTAACATAACAATAAAAATTTTTAAAAAAATTTCCCCAGTAAAATTCAGTGCTAGCAGAAAAAGATGCAGGACCTATACAACTGCCAATGAGAGGCAGTGAAACCCAAGAGCTGTACCCAGGGGGCTGCTGATCCAGAGCGACAGCATGGAAAACACTGTTCCCATGAGTCTTTTTGGAGAAATCTACAAAAGGAAACACCTCTGCCAGCCAAGAGGTGAGGGCAGAGAGATCGACCCTGAGCACTGAGTCTGCTTACAGGTAGGGCCACGGCTGGGGAGGCAGGGTGGGGCGCACAGCGACAATAGAGGCCAATGCTATGTGCCTTACAATGTCGAAAAGCCACAACTAGCGGAAATTAGGAAGACAAGGGCGCGGAAGGAAAGAGGGAGAACAAGAACCCTGATTCTCCCATTCTCAGTACCTAAGAGCCAATGCGTATCACTTAACTGTGACTTTTACTGTGATTCCCCCCTCCCCATCCAAGTCCCCAGTCACTTGCTATAAACAACACTTCAAGAGCCACCAAACTTGTACCTTGGGGCCAACGAGATCTTTCCTGCTGACCAGAATTCTATGCCCACTTCTCCTACATCAAAGTCAACCATATATATCAGTTTCTCTAAGCACAGGGAGAACTCAGCCCCCCATGGAGCACTAAGTATGGACTCCTAGATTTTTAGGTTCCTCCACCTCTAGTCTTCTAGTTATCTTGCCCGAACCTGATTCAACTTCATTTCCTTTTTTATGTAACTAGCCTTTCCAAAGTGTTCACCTTAGTTTTCATAGCACAATTCTCTTTGCTCATTTATCTGTATATTATTAAGTTACGTAATTATAATACCAGTTGACTGGCATCAACAGGTCTACAAATAGCACAGCTGAACTTTGGTCAGCATAGTGACTCATGTGCTATAAATGAGCAAAGGGTGAGGAGCTAAAGGTCAGCTTCCCAGCTGCCCAGGTTAATCTGACAAGTCAGTGAAGACCCCTTCCACTGAACATGAAGTGACCGTGAAAGGAATAACATTTCTTCGAGTGCAGACGGAGGGGACATGAGAAAGTTGGAGGTTGCTAAGCATGGGTGTGTAGAGAAGGCTGCCAAGAATCAATACTACACACACACACACACACACACACACACACACGAATGACTCAGCAATAAAAATGAATGAGCTCTGGCCATTTGCAACAATACAGATGATAGACCTAGAGGATATTATGCTAAGTGAAAGATGTCAAAAAGAGAAAGACAAATACCATATGCCTTCAATCATATGTGGAATTTAAGAAACTAAACAAACGAACAAGGAAAAAAGAGACAGACAAAAAAACAGTCTCTTAAAAACAGGGAACAGAGGGGTCGCTAGAGGGGAGGGGTGGGGGGAGGCGTGAAACAGATAAAGAGGATTAAGAGTACATTTACCATGGTGAACACTGAGTAATGTACAGAACTGTTGAACCATTTCATTGTACACCTGAAGCTAATGTAGCACTGTACTGTTAATTATTCTTGAATAAAAAAAGAAGAATCAATACCAAACTCATGCACCTAAGAAACTAGATACAGTCAGATCACAAAGAATGGTCCTGTTGAATGACCAGAGTTGACAGATGGACTGACCTTGAGGACGCCAGCAGAAATGTGGGTGAGTACCTCAGAGAACATTGAGAATTGAAAGTACCAAACCAACAAAGAGGAGGCAGGGGAAAAGGAAACTTAAAATCTGAGTCATGTAGGTGGCAATAAAAAACGCAAGAACAGAAGAAAGCAAAGAGCTAAAGGTCCTCAAGAACCCTAAACCCAGCTTAACCTCAAGTGCACCAAACAAACATGAATTATCAAGTAATAATAACTCCTAGCTCTCTGCTATTTTGACAACCGTCTAAAACAATGACAATACCAAAACTCATTCAGAAGTACCTGTTAAGAGAATTTAAACAAAAGCACTACTGATTTCTTAGTTCTTGGCAAATCCAATGGTATTCTGACCTAGAAATAATCACAAGCAGAGGAGCTTCAACTGAACATAAGATTGAGATAACTCCAATAAACCAAAAGGCCAACCTGATGTAAGAGGAAGGCAAAAGAAAAGATACTTTGGGTCATGAATCTGAAATCTTAACAGGTAAAATGCTGGGTGGAAACTCATATTTTACAAGATCAAAGAAACAAATTTATGGCCACACTTTAATGAGTAAAAGCTGGTGTTTATAATTCGGTCCTATTTAAATTTTTTTCCTTAAAATCCCTCAAAACAATCAAAAAGTAAAATATAGTTGACCTCTGAACAACACGGTTTGAACTTTGTGGATCCACTTATACACAGATTTTTTTTTTTATAAATACACTCCAGTACTGTCAATATATTTTCTTTTCCTTATGATTTTCTTAATAACACTTTCTCTTCTCTGGCTTATTTTATGGTAAGAATACATAGAACATATAAAATATGTTTTAATCAACTGCTTATGTTATTGGTGAGGCTTCTGGTCAACAGAAGGCTATTAGCAGTTAAGTTTTGGAGGACAGTCAAGTTATACACGGATTTGTGCTGGGGGTTGGTGCTCCTAACCCTGCATTGTTGTCAATTGTAATTACTAGAATCAAAATATCTATTCCTCTGGGATACCTGGGTGGCTCAGTCAGTTAAGCGTCTGCCTTCGGCTCAGGTCATGATCCTGGAGTTCTGGGATCAAGTTCTGTGGCTGGCTCCCTGCTCAGTGGGGAGCCTGCTTCTTCTTCTCCCTCTGCCCCTCCCCCTGCTTGTACTTGCTCTCTCTCTCTAATAAATAAATAAAATGTTTAAAAAAATGTTGATTCCGGGAGCCTGGGTGGCTCAGTTGGTTGGGTGACTGCCTTCGGCTCAGGTCATGGTCCTGGAGTCCCGGAATCGAGTCCCGCATCGGGCTCCCTGCTCGGCGGGGAGTCTGCTTCTCCCTCTGACCCTCCTCCCTCTCATGCTCTCTGTCTCTCATTCTCTCTGTCTCAAATAAATAAATAAAATCTTAAAAAAAAAAAAAAATGTCGATTCCTCTAAAGGCAATCTAACCTGCTATCAAGCCTCTGTACTATCCTCCCAACATATCTGGACAATGGTATTCCTTTGTTCTTCTTTTCTAAGAAGTTGTCACATTGTCTTCCCACCCCTGAAGATACCTACTTCTGGAACTGGATTCTGTGGGGATCTAATTTGGCCTCACTGTTCTTTCCTATCAATATAAGTTAACTGTCTGAGACCTTCCCCATCTCATTCCCTAGAGGCAATAATGAGTGTCCTTCAGGATGGGGACCCACAAGTTTGTGGCTTGTAGGGCTCCCCCAGGAAGTTTTTCTGTGACCCAGTTCATGACTAGATGAAATAAGAAGAACAAATCTGGTGCATGCTGAGGATTCAACAGTGCTTAGGTACGGTTCTGGCACTCCTAGGAAGTGTGACTCTCCTGTTCTAAAGAACCTGAGTCAGAGGTTCTGGGCCAAAAAAGGCTTGACCAGCAGTTCTACTGCAAAGATGCACAGAAAGGGGAAAAGGACACCAGGAGGCATCAGAGGAGAGTTTAATGACTACTGAACCTGCTGGGACTCCCTGAAGCAAAGAAAGCCCTTCTCCAAACTGGAACAAGGGCTTGTACTGCCGCTGACTCCGCTGAGATTTCTAATCCTAACCTTCACTACCTTCTACCATTCTTTATGCTGATCCTGTTAAGCAGTTCTGTAAAAATCAGAGACATTCTTCCAGGATTTGAGGTGTGGAATCCCCACAGCTTGGGCCAAGTAAACTCAAGAAAGGCTAAGGGCTCTCTCGGCTGAGACAATCACCCTCTTCTCAGTGACAGTACTGGAGCCTGTGTGTTTCTACTGAGGTACTTAATTTAGTGCGCTGTCATATTTTGTACTTGCCTGCCTCTTTCCCTCGACCATGATTTTCCTTGAGGGTAGATTTCTTTTTTGGTTGTTTTTTTTTTTAAGATTTTATTTATTTATTTGAGAGAGAGAGCGCACAAGCAGGGGAAGGAGCAGAGAGAGAGAGACAAGCCGACTGCAACTGAACACAGAGCCCAACCCGGGGCTCGATCCCACAACCCTGAGATCACATCCTCAGCCAAAACCAAGAGTCGGATGCTCAACCGAACACACCACCCAGGCACCTCTTGAGGGTAGAGTCTATGTCATCTTCATCTCTGGGTCTCCAGCAGTAAGCACTGTGCTTGGTTACAGCAGAGCCTTCATAAATGCTGGCTGAATGGATGAAAGAAGGTTGTCTAGTTCAAAAGTCCTGATTTTGACGAGGCACAGGCTTTCTGAGTTGGCCTGACTTCCCATTCTGGAACTGAGAAACAAGCTCTACTGTCCAGGACACAGAGTTAACCTCTACAGATAAAAGTGGGTTAAAATAAACTTGCTAGTTTCATGTCAGGATCAAGAGTCTAAGAGGGAACATAAAAGTGTCACTTCAAGGACAGAGATGCTCCTTAGGCACACAGCTGGGGATGGACACAAGTTGGTTTCAGCAACCCTATACAAGGACAGAGGATTCTAGGATCTGCCAGAGTTCTATCCTTGGTTATGTTTCTCACTGAAGTCAAAAAAGTACTGAATCCAGTCCCAGGTCAACAGAGACCATCACTAAAAGCAAAGTGATCTGGAGCCTAAAGATAACAAACAAGACCTTACTTTTTCCTCTAGTCAAAACACAGTCTTCACACCCTAAACTGGCCATGTTCCATAAGTTTAAGTATTAAACTTACAATGGATTTTTCTGTAGATACAATAAGTTTCTCATGGTAGCAGCTCACAAAAGCGGACTTAAATCCATAATGCTTACCTAGAATGTAGTATCACTGAGCAGCCCCGCATCTACATCTAAATACCATGAAGAATACTGCTTCTTTAGTAAAATCCAGTTCTATACTGGGATGGCAGGAACCTATCTAGCAGAACTCCTCAGGCAGAGGGGGTCGGTAAGATCTTTTGAGACACCAGTGGCACATGAAGGCACACCACACCCCAGGCTTAATCCCATCCACAGAAGCCTCTGGACTAGATCAATCCCACCCCAGATTCTTGCACTGGAGGACAAAAGCCTATAGTACCACAAAAGGCAAGGGCCCCATCCCCACTACCTACCCCTACTTTCATATCTTTCTAAAAACAACCGTGTTATCACACAGAAGACAGTACAACACTCATCAAATACAAAAGAGCACAGCCACAGTGCTTGTACTGGGACAGTGGGATACCAGTATTTTCCTACTTACATTTTAAGAAAGAATCACTGATAAGATATATACTCTGCTATATTAAAAGCTAAGTGCTGGGGTGCCTGGCTGCTCCGTTAGAAGAACGTGTGGCTCTTGAGCTCGGGGTTGTGAGTTCAAGCCCCACGCTGGGTGTAGAGATTACTTAAAAAAAAAAAGCTAAGTGCTGATAACTTTTTTGACCTCTTCTTGGCTTGGCTGGTTTCATTAATTCCTAGGAAAGACCTCTGGAGAGTAAGGAGGGAAGAAATTCTCGGTAATACTGGATGGCAGTGGCTCTCAACAGGCCAAAGCATGGGCTCAGTACTGCTAAGGGGAAAAGAAAGTCATATGAGAGTCATCTTGGCCCAGAGTCAGCCTCTAGTTCCCGTATTATCTATTTTAGAGAGAAATGAAAAGGGGAAGAGGACATAAAAAGGCGTTTCAGGAACCTGATACTCAAGCCTTCTCTCTTCTCCCTACTTTCGTTCCAAAGTCCAATGTTTTATCAGTTTTGAAACATGCTGAGGACTGCCTGTCCTCATCTCCGTGGCTTGCCTTTCATTTCACTTGTCTGCAAATGAACCATGGTAATTAGACTCAACAACCATCGGCTGAGTGTCTATGTAGATGTAACTGCAATGAACAACAAGGACCACATAGAGAAGTACCAGGCATACCTGGTTCCACTGGGAAGTTGATTCTCTAGCTAGAGATAAAACATAGCATGAAAGGGTCAAACATTAACTCACCATATTAAACTATTTTAATGGAAACCTTCAAAAATGTAGAAGATATGAATAGACATTTTTCCAAAGAAGACAGATTGCCAATACATACATGGAAAGATGCTCAAAATCCCTAATCCTCAGAGAAATTCAAATCAAAACCACAAGGAGATCACCTCACATCAGTCAGAATGGCTAATATCAAAAACACAAGAAACAGTAAGTGAGTAAGTGTTGGCGAGGATGTGGAGAAAAAGGAACCCTCATGCACTGTTGGTGGGAATGTAAACTGATGCAGCCACTATGGAGAACAGTATGGAGGTTCCTCAAAAAATTAAAAATAGAATTATCCTATGATCCAGTAATTCCACTTCTGGATATTTATCTGAAGAAAATGAAAACACGAAATTGAAAAGATACATGTACCCTCATGTTCACTGCGGCATTACTTACAATAGCCAAGACATGGGAAAAAATCTATGTCCATCAATGTATGAATGGATAAAGAAATTGTGGAATATATATACACACAATGGAACATTATTCAGCCACAAAAGGGGAAATTTTGCCATTTATGACAACATGGATGGACCTCGAGGGCATTACACTAAATGAAGTAAGTCAGAAAGAGAAAGACAAATACTGTATGATCTCTGTTACATATGGAATCTTTTTTTTAAAGATTTTAGAGAGAGAAAGATAGAGTGCACATGTACCTGTTGGGGGGAGGGGAGAAGAGGCAGAGGGGCAGGGAAAGGGAGAGGGAAAGAATCCCAAGCAGACTCCATGCTGAGTGTGGAGCCCGACGCTGGGCTCGATCTCACAACCCTGAGTTCATGACCTGAGCCGAAACCAAGAGTCGGATGCTCAACCGACTGAGCCACCCACATGTCCCTCTTATATATGGTATCTTAAAAAAAACAAACAGGGCGCCTGGGTGGCTCAGTTGGTTAAGCGACTGCCTTCGGCTCAGGTCATGATCCTGGAGTCCCAGGATCGAGTCCCGCATCGGGCTCCCTGCTCGGCGGGGAGTCTGCTTCTCCCTCTGACCCTCCTCCCTCTCATGCTCTCTGTCTCTCATTCTCTGTCTCTCAAATAAATAAATAAAATCTTTAAAAAACAAACAAACAAACAAACAAAAACCAACCAAGCTCATAAATATAGAGAACAGACGATGGTTGTCAGAGGCAGGGAGAAAGGGGATGATAGTGAAGGGGGTGGGAGAAATGTGCCAATGGGGTCAAAAAGTAAAAAAATTTTTAAAAAGAGAGCGATACAACATGTGCATAACTGGTATGCCAGAAAAAGAAATGGAACAATAGGAGAGAGAAAATATATTCAAAGATTAAGAGAAAAAATACATAACTTGATTTTACATATTGAAAAGATCAGATGATATCCCAGAAAAACTGATTCAGAATGATTAACACAAGACTAGGAGCTCCAGGTTTTATAATGTTTTGAAGGGTGAGAAAACAAACCTCAAAATCTGGAATTTGGAGATTGATGCACCCAGCTAGAATAAAAAGATAAATGGCAAGCAAGGCAAAAAAAGAAAAAAAAAAAGAAAGAAGCAACAAGTGTTTTTACATGCATGCTTGTATGTATATTCATGCTTATGTATAAGTGAGATAAACAACAGCAATGACACAAGGGACAGCAGAGAGGCATTGGGGTTATTTATTATTTTGTTACTCTAAAGAATCTGCACTGCCAAAGAAATTATGCTGTAGAGAAACATTACATAACAAAACTGTTGATGCTGAATTACTAGGTGGAAAATAAACTACCTGGGTATAGAATGGTAAAAAAAGACCAAAAAGAGTATACTTCACATTCTTATGGCTTCTAAAACAGAATACGGTGAACACAATTTAGGTTTTTCTTCGCTGCTCGTTGTTAATATCCGTTAGTGAATGCACCCTGACTCTGAGATGCCCCTGAGGGACATAGCCACAGGGTTGTCTGGCCCCAAGCAGCTATTAAAGAAAGCAGGCAAAGAAACAAGCTGCTTTGTAAAGTTCCGTTTTTCTCTTTTCCTTGTTATGAGTGTCTCCTGAACTACATTTATGATCTCCTAATCCTCAGATGGAGACAGGACATTTGCACCGCTTCTTTCCAGATGTCTTGTCACGTAACTCCACACACCTCAATCCCTCACCCTTGATTTCCCTTCTTTTTCACATTCATATGATCACTCACTCTTTCAACAACACAGGAATGAGTCTAGTGAAATCTCATCTTACATCAGTTTAAGTTGTAAGCCGCCAGAAGAGATAGAAACACGTGGAGCCGCACATCCCTTACATCGCCTGTAGTCTTCCTCCACCAACGGCACTGCTGAAGTGGCCGGCTTGGTTAGGGGCCACCGACTGAAAAGCTGTACTGTATCTTTAAGCACTAAAATCACTCCAAGCAGCAGATGATGCTTATGAGAGGCACATGATAGGTGTTAAAGAGCAGAGACAAAGAAGAGCCGGAGTCACACTCACTGCAGGCACACGCGAACTGAGCAGAATTGTGGATGGAATCATTCTGTATTTGGAATTGTTACCCTCCATCTTTGTTCCAAAGGGTGAACGTTGAATCCGCATAAGCTAAACGTGTACATGTGAGCCCACTGTACTCCCTATACACAAGATGAGGTGTTAGGTTTGAGGCATTCACTCATTTTCACCAAAAGGATGTTACCTGTAACAATATCTGTTTTCACATATGCTTAACATCACAGAATGGTAAGAGCTGGAAGGAGGAAAGGAAGATAAGATGTGAACCCTGTCCTCAAAAGGCTTAGAATCAAATTAAGGAAGATACAACATGTACAAAATGAACTGTGATAAAAGGAAGAGTACTGTGAGCGTACTATGACCCAAGTACAAAATGCTATGGGAGTTCAGAGGAGGGTGGGTCTCGAACTGATAAGTGTAGGAAAAGGCGTGTGGGCAGAGAGGACGGCGGATTGCCCTGCAACTCATTAACTATTCTCCATGCTCTGCTAACAATTCTTTAATAGAAGGATTCCTCACTCGCTGGCTTCATGTTTGACACTGAGTATGAACAGGTGACCGCAGCAAAGCATGCTCATTGCATATTATTCCTTCTTTCCTCATTTTTTATTTTTCCCAAAGAATGACTATTACGGGGGCGCCTGGGTGGCTCAATCGTTAAGCATCTGCCTTCGGCATCGGGCTCCCTGCTCCATGAGGAGTCTGCTTCTCCCTCCCCCACTCCCCCTGCCTGTTGTGTTCCCTCTCTCATCGTGTCTCTCTCTGTCAAATAAATAAATAAAATCTCTTAAGGAAAAAAAAAAAAAAAAAAAAGAATGCCTATTATGAGTTGGGAGTGCTCTGTGAAGTAAATTTTTAAAGCTGTCCCAGCAGGACTTTTCCTTACCCGTCTACTGTCGCCTCCTCCTTCATTTCCTACCTATCTCCAGTATTTTACAATACTGGTCCCAAATGCTAAGCACAGTACTAGGTAAAGAAGATGAGCCAGGCCTCGTCCTCTTGCGTTTTGTCCTCTCTCTGACTGATGACCTGCTAGCAAAACATGACCCAGACACAGCCTCCACACCGAGGATGCCAGAGCAGGAGAGGACACTAAGGGCAGCATATGGAGAGCGTAGACTCTGGAATCAGCAAGCCTACGGTCCGAATTCTGTCTCTGCTACTTATCAATATTGTGTGGCCTTACGGAAACTGAGGTTTCCTATCTCTAAGCTCAGTTTCTTCTTCTGTAAAATGGGGAGAATTACCGTTCTCATCTGATTGGCCTAGTCCAAAGACGAAGTAAGATGATGCAGGAAATAGATGAGACATTGTATTTCAAGCACTTAGCTATTATGTGCCTGAAATATAAATAAGTACTTGATGAATACTAGGTAATGGAGTAATTACAATCAAAGTCATCTTGTCCAACCTCCTTCCCGTTGCAGGTATTCTTTAGCTCTTGAGACAGAATAGATCCTTCGCCTAAGTAGACAGCAGTAACTGTCAGAACATTTTTAACTATTCTGAGCGGCACTAACTGTCAGAACGTTAACTGTTCTGAGCTGCAGTATGCTTGGAACCACTTCCATCCCCTGGCCTTACCTCTGCCCAGTGAAGCAGCAAAGAATAAGTCCCTGCCCTCTACTCTGGGATTCTATCACTCTTTTTAATCTGACCAAATGGCAGGCAGTCAGGTAAAGGAAGAACAATTTATGTGACCATCAAGAAAAAATTCTAAATGCCAGGCTCCGATCCACAAACTTGTTCCTAAGGAGATGAAGTTCCCGTTCCTTCTAAAGCACTGCTTCTGGGATGGCCTCGGACCCTGCTCCACCCTCTCCAGCCCTTTCTCAGCTGGGTCAAAAACTTATAAAGCTATGACATCCTTAAAGACAAGTTATATCAATAACTCAGTATTGCTGTAGCACAAAGTTCGAAGCAGGAAATGGTGAGAGGTGAGCCTAGAGAGGCAGGCTGGGACAGATGTCAGAGGTCTTTGTAAACAATGTGAAGGGGCCTCAGTGCCATCCCATTGGCAGTGGTCCCCAACTCCTTCTACACTCATGAAAACCCATTTGTATGACACACTTCCTCAATCACTCAGGTGTCATTTCGCATTCATAAGGGTTCTCAGGAGGCAGGGCAAGGAGCGAGGCATGTCCTCCTCCTTCTCTGTAAGAATCACTGCTGTGTAGGATACAGAGCCACTGAATAATTCAGACGAGGGAGGGAGACAGTCAAAACACATTTTTAATGTCATTAGGTGGGTGTGTAAAGGATGGATTTAAGGGAGTAATACTGGAGCCAAAGAGAACAGTGGGGAAAAAAGTAAAAATAAGGATCACCATTTGTTGAACTTGGCAATTACTCACTAAATCCAATCCTCAAAATAACCAAGAGCGGTAGCTGTTACTGTACTTCACCAAAGCCAAGTTACTCCACCCCACTGATTATAAAACACACCATTACTTTATGTACCACTAAAAGAGAAAAATGTTGCCAATTAAACTATGAAATTCCAGTGATGTAAGACAAATCTTGACTTGAGATGTTAAAATCAAAAATATTACCAAAAATGGGAGTCTAAAAATCAATGAAGTATGTATCGTCCCCGTTGCACAAGTGAAGACAATGAGGCACAAGGAGGTCTTCAAGAGGGTTTCCTAAGTCACACAATTAGAATCCAGTAAAGTCAGAAGTCTACAAGGCCACTTGAGGAAGAATCCCCTCAAGGAACACAGTGCTCTTCTGCACCAATCCAAAGGTTATCCATCTCCCAAGGGAGCAACGCAAAGCTGAGAGTGTCCTACCCTGAAAACTAGGGAGCAGGCACAGGTCAGAAACCTTCAAAGTCAAAACCTAATAAAAATCTGTTTACAGAAGAGGCCTCTACCTGTGCTGATCAGACATTATATCTGAAAAGTACTTTGAAAATTAAAAACAAACAAAAAAACAGATACACAGATACAGAATTAGGACCTTTATTACATGTCAACCAATCAACTATATTTGAGTGCCCTGTGCTGCTCAGAAGACCAACACAGCATTACAAATGGACATTATTCCATATACTGGAAACAATTAGGACTAAAAACTTTAGAGCAAGGGCATGGCAAATAACTTGGAGAACCCCAGAACACTGGAATTCAGAGAAGAGTTCATCAAATGTAAAACGTGGGCTGGGCCTTGAAGCCTGGAAAGCTTGACAGGGGGACGTGAGGGTGCTGGGAGTGAAGGTGGACTGGTGTGGGCACAGGCAGAAAGGTGCGAATTGACATGGTATGTATGGAAGACACGTCTCACGGGCCTGAGGGGTCTGGGTCCCCAAGCAGAGGGATCCTACGGGCCATGAGGCTCCACAATCCAGAGATCCCTGGAAGCAAAAGGGAAGAATGTCGAACGAAGGGAAAATGGTAGAAATGTTTTCTATGGAAGATCAGACCAGTGAGGGAGGCTGGGGGAAAGACTGGATATAGCTGCTGGAGCTACATGTTAGTTTCCTGGATTTAGGTCATGGGAAGGAAAAAAAGAAAAAAGAGAAAAGGTAGAAGTGAACCTGGAGAAAATACTGAAAGAAGCATCAAGACCACCTGGTGATCACTTAGAACTAGAAGGTAAAAGCAGGCATCCCTGAGTCTCCATGCCTTAAAGCAAGAGGATGTTGCCAACAGGCTGGGGAAGTTGAGGAGAAGATACTGGGTGGAGAGGTTAGTGAGTGAAAGGTAGGCAGGAAAGGAGGTGGATCGAGAATATGAGTGGTCCGGTGTGGTGGCAGGTCATCCAGATGAAGGGGTATCGCACTCTGGGAAACGTAGCCTTTAGCTTGATCAGAATGAAATGTAGATGTTGTGGGGCACCTGGGTAGCTCAGCCGGTTGGGTGTCTGTTGGTTTTGGCTCGAGTCCTGTTCTCAGGGTCGTGGGATCAAGCCCCGCGTCCGGCTTCGTGCTCAGCACGGAGTTTTCTTGGGATTCTCTCCCTGTCCCTCTGCCCCTTCCCCCCACTTGCGCACAGGCACTCTCGCTCTCTCGCTCTAAAATAAAATACATTTTTAAAATCTTTAAAAAAAAAAAAAGAAAAGAAAGAAATGTAGATGTCATCCCCCATCTACATCAAAGCACATGTGTGCTCAAGGGTGAATGCACAAAGAGAAAGCCAGCAGGGTACCCAGGAACTGAGATATGGGGCACATACCCAGTTCTCTCACTCTGTAGGGAGGGAAAGGAGCAGCAATCTTAAAGCCCAAGAAGTTGGGCCCAGGCAGCAGAGAGCCTTCCATTCCTTTCCTGAGGTTTCCATAACCAACATCATTAAACATGATACATGCAGGGCAAATTCAGGTATGTAGATTCTGAAAATCTAAAGGGCCGCATTTATGTAGTGACTGGGCAAAAAAACAGGGAAGTACTCAGCTCCTGGCTTTGACCAGATGACTTTTCTTCAGTACTCTCAGCAGTTAAACCAGCAGGGCCACGTGGGCCCAGGCAGGTCTCTGCCACAGCTGCCGAAAATCTCTTATGGTACCATGGTACAGACCCAGCTGACATCACAAATGGGTTCAATAATTTGTTCTCTACAGAATGTGAACCTTAATTCTTGAGGTCATAAACAGATAAGGCCACAAAGATTTCACAATGACTGAGAATTAAATGTAGTGTATTGTTTTCACCACGCCTGTAGATACATCTGCTTTCAGACTCATAAACGTATCCTAAGGCACACTCTGGGCCATTAGCCTTTCTTGGCACACATTCCCTCGGCCCTCCCCACTTGTGCTCTGGGCATAAATCATAGTTCCTAGGCTAGGGTGAAGGGGCTAGTTTGCAGACCATCTAATAATTTATCCAGCTTCAAGCTCAGACTTTGCCTTAGAGCAGGAGAGAGTAATTTAACTGTTTGCTGTGCTAGGCAATAAAGCTTGTAGAGAGAGAGAACTACCTGTATTCCTCAGTGCAGTGGGCCTTAAGACCCCAAGCAATAAACAGGCAATATATGCACATGGTACCAACATTTCTCGAACATTTCACCCTTCCTTGAAGGGTGAGTCAGAATTGTCAGTCTGGAGATGCAGGGGGCTAGAGATTCGGTTTTGGATGTGAGTGAGTCTGAACTGAAGTGAGTTCAGTTGGCAATTTAGAAGTCACCAGCAAACAGATGACTGTATGAGATTTCCTAAGAAGACAGCATCTAAAAGAAGAGAAAAGGGACTAAACTACGAGAGAAGAAGCCTAAAAGGCCAGATGGAATGGCCAGAAAGGTAGAGAAAAGACCAGGTAAACATGTATGATGGGAACTAGGAACAAAGAATGCTTTAAGGAGGAGGAAGTGTGCAAACGGCTCGGTGAGAAGATCCCTGGAAAATGCCCACTGGACGCAGCACCACAGAGGACGAGGATCTCAGGTCCGCTCACCCCTCACTCCTTCACACTGTGCTCCCACCCCAGAGGGCACCTGCCTGTGTATCAGGCAGGGGCCCTGTGGCATTCGGTCGAGGGGGTCAGGAATGCTAAATACCAGCAATTCAGTGAAAAACTGCACTACCCGAAATGCTGATAATGCCTGCACTGGCTGACTCTGTGTAGATGGAGCTGAGTTTATGGGTGGTTCCAAGTCTCCCCGAACGTCCACACGCTCCTCCCCCCCCTTCGCCATACAGTCACTTCCTACTGCTTTGTCTCCTAGAATTCTGGTTATGGAATTAAAAATGGACAAATTCTGTAAACTTCTACATATCTAGCATAATATTCATGCTTTAAAACTTATCTCAAATTCTGAGATCTGAGCTTTAATGCAAAGAATGTGGGTTTTTATTCCGGGCATTTCAGCCCGAGCGTCAGCTTGCTGATCTGTTACACAGGGGTATTACCACCTCCTTTATAAAAGATGTCTGGGCGTAAAGTTCCTAGCGCAATGCCTGGCACCAGGCAGCTGCCCAATCAATATTAATTTCCTTTTTCATGACTACCCCTCCCCTTGATGAGTGCTCTACTCAGGAATTTATTCAGCTTTCACTGCTCCTCTCTGGCAGCACTGATCTTCTACCGCACGCTGCTCGGGTTTTTCCCCAGCTACTTGACTTTGGGCCGCCACACCTGTGGTACTCGCCCAGCCTCACCCACGTTGTTATGACTCAGCAAAGGCCACTGCGCTCAGTAGGCTGCCTAACACGCTCCATGTCTAGGACCCCAGACGCCCAGCCAGAGCGCAGCGGGGCCGCCATCTACCCTGGCCACTCCCATTTCAGAGCCTAGCCTCAGAAACAGCCATCTCTTCAAAGTCCCGCTTTTCTTTCTCTACCACGGATCACATATCATTAAATCAAAGAACTCACAGTTAGGTACTATATTATTCTATATCAATAATTCATATACACTTTAGTTTTACAAAGTACAAGATGCAGATATACTATATATATGTGACTAAATGCAGTGCTTGTGCTCACTTCTATAAAAAGTAGTGCAAGACAAGAGCTCCCTCATATAACACCATGCCTACCGAGAAATTACACTCAACTTATGGCATCTTTTCCAAAAATGTTGCTTACTCCAAGACCAAGGAACGTCTCTATGGGATTCAACCTTCTAGCTGGACTATCAGCTTCTTGAGGGTAGGGCATTTGTCTTTTCCATCTTTGCATCTCCATATCTAGCACAGGGTCCTTCTCATTAGTAAATGTTTGTTATTCATCTGATAAACAGAGTGGGAAAAAAGACAAACATTCTCAACAGACATTAGTACTTTAGGTCAGAGAGCCAAGGTAAGGATAGATGATTTGAGGAAAGCCTTTACAAGGAAAGAGGTATCTGTCTCCCAGATAAGGAAGCAATTTATTCTGTTAAGGAATTTTAATTTCCTAAATCACCTTAAATTCATGTGAGAGGTATAGGATAGGAATGTCATAAATTCTGGTAGAGAAACTGAAAAGCTGTTACATGAGATGCCTTTTTCTAAGAGTCAACCATGCTTCCCTCTTTCATGAGCATTCCTGTATCTTTCGGATACCAAAACTTCTAGGTCCCTGCCCGTAAACTGATCCTGAAGCAAATGTCAGCTTTCCCTCTAAGAAAATAAATGAAAAAAGTGTGGTAGTCATTAGTAACACTCAAAGCTGTTGCAGGTTTCCCCCAGTCCTGGGCACATGGCAGGAAGGCACTTCCCTAGCCACTTAGGTGTGGGCAGGTGACTTGCCCGGACCAATGAAATGTGAGTATAGTGGGTACAGCGTGGCACTTGAAGAGCCAGGGCACAAGTGTCCAGCTGGAAGTACATGTTGAGGAGGATTTCATCAGCCTGAACACCCAAGTGACTATAGTGAACAGAGACACCACAACGGCCACACAGCATGAGTGAGAAATAAGTCCTGTTGCTATATAAGCTCCTGGAATTTTGGAGTTATATATTACCTCATCTACCTAGATTGATACAAACATCAAGCCTGACAAAGGGTTCTCAACTAGGGAACCCTCTCTTGCATCATAAAGGATAACAGCAAGAACAGAACTGATCTCAATTCCAGCCTTTTAGGGCACCTACAAATCAACAAAGTAATATGTAATGTGTTTTATCTGCAACCTTTCCAAGTAATACCATTAACAGTAAGTTTTACTTACTATTGACTACAGTCTTGACAAACACTGGGTTTTACTGAAAAGGGAGGAAAACAAACCGAGAGCTCTAAAGGTCAGATTTTGCTGTCTTGTGTACACTATCATCCTAATGCCCTTAACCATTACTAAGGGACGATTAAACAAAGTCAATCGGCTCTCTGCAAGTTCAAGTGGCAGACAATGAGTCAGTGCAAAGTGCGAGTAAGGAAAGTGAAGCAGTGCAGCAGACGTTACGAGTGGTTTGGAGCGGTCTCCGCTTTTCTCTCTTTTTAAACAAAGTACAGTGACGTTAGAAATTTAAGAAACCATCATTGCTAGTCTCTGTCAGTTGTTCTGAAAGGATAAGATATTGGCCTCTGAAAAATATTCTGCTACAAAATTCTTACCCATCAAGCATCAGCAGAGAAGGGCTCAGGACACCCTGGGGCCAAAGGTTGGCCTAGGTTCCCCTCCTCTCTCTTAGGCATAGCCGGAAAGACACAGATAGCCAGGGATGGTCGGCACACCAACTAGCACCTTCTCGAGCACTAAAACTCAAACAGAATGTCTTATTCTTCTATGCCAAAACAGCAATTTCTTCATCACTAAAAACATGCAAAGTGTGCGTCCCTCACTCTTTCTTCTATTCTTGGAGACTAGCAATCAGAATACCTGCTTCAACGCCACTAGGGTGTGGAGGGCCTTAATGAGCTCTATTATCACAAGCTCTATTCCCAGAAGGGACATTTTAAATAAAGCACCGTCCTTTATTACGTTTATGATCCTTTCATCTTGGGCTCACCAGTTCATTCCAATTTTGAGCCCTCAGCATTTTCCCATTTCAGCAGTCTATACTTAGCAAGAGATTTTTAAATTCCATACTGTGAGGTTTCTTGGCCTCACACACATGAGTGTTCCAAAGATTCCCAGGTCACTAGACTCATGAGGTTGTTCATGATTTAAGCTGCTGCAGGCTGGGTAAAGTCTGATTTCAGAGTCTCTGGGGTAGTCTTCAGTCCATACTGTGCCATTTGGAGCTTACCTTGCTTGCCTGGGGCGTTTGGTTCCCTTTTGCTTTTGGAAATCCCCAAACAGCTCAATGTCATGACTAGGTTGGGTGTTGATGTTAATATATTATATATATTCAATATATAGTTCAATAACTATATATTGAATAACAGTATTTTTTAGTGTTAGATTTCAAATATGTTAATTATGCTGTGGTTAAATTGCTGTGTTAAATTACAGAATTATGCACAACATATTATATAAGACAATGTCCTTGTTCTCGGAGAGGTCTACTGAAGTATTTAGGGATGAGAGGTCATGACGTCTACAACTAACTTGGATGGGTCGAGAAGAAAACTATATATGTAAATAGAGAGATGTAAAAGCAAATGTACCAAATGTTAATAACTGGTGAATGTAAGAACAGATATAAGGAGTCTATGGAGAGAAGCAACAGGTTTTAGTGACTGACTGGCTATTGGTGGCAAAGAAGGGGGGGGCAAAGTTTTGATGTTCTGAATGTACTTGCCAGAGGATGGTGGCAGCACCCATGGAAAAGGGAGGCTGGAGGAGGAAGTTTTCAGGAGACACATGCCGAATCTGGCTCTGGGTAAGAAGTGGCAGGAAGAAGTAAGATGCTGGAATGAAAGGAGTAAGAAATGCCATGCAGCAGTGGGAAATACAGGGACGGGACTCAGGCCATACTGGACTAGAAATGCCAAGTTTGGAAATTACCCAGACGGATAATTTAAGTAGGAGAACAGGATGAGATCTAAGCTAGAAACAGGAGTGTGAGAAGAGCGAGGTAAGAGATGACTGACAACATAAGTTAGTGACAGAGATGGGAAGAGAGTAAGAGAAGAGCCAGGAAGGTTCTATGTAACAGAAGCACAGGTGGAAAAAGGACTAAGAAGGCGGTACTTCTTGGAAGGATCAGTATGATCGAATGCTGCAGAAACCTTCCAGAAGGTGATACTGGTAAATAGGATTAGGAAAGTATCAGTGCCTTTTGGGTGAGAGTGAAAACCAGGAGACAGGGCTCCAGAAAGGGAACAGATGGAAGCAGAAATGCAAGACTGCATGCAAATCACTCATGCGTTCAAGATGTTCACCTTAAATGCAAGAGTGGAGATGAGATGCCAGTTAAAAGAACAAGAGAAGCAAGGGAAGAGCTGGGTTCTGTGAGAGACTGCAGTCACAGCTTAGAAGGAACAGATACAGACAGCTCAGAGACACTGTGGTGTATGGCGGGGAGAGACAGGAAGAGGATCTGGCTCTACACATGGGACGAAACACACTTTCCTTTAGGCCAGAAAGAAAGGGAGAGAGAGGAGCTGAAGAGACTTAGGGTAGAGAGGTTTCTTCAATCCAGAAGGATGGAGTTCAAGGTGACATTCCTATTGTCTTTTGACACTAAAACTCAAACAGAATGTCTTAACATGAGATTACTAGACCTATGTCATGGTTCATCTCTTTACAGACAGACTTCTCGGTAGAGAGCAGTGATGTAGGTCAGGTCCTTTGCCTACCTCTCAGTAGAAGGTCCTTTGCCTACCTCTCAGTAGAAGATACGCCTGAATTAGAGCAACCGCTCTACGTGAGGGCAAAGACAAGCCTGAGATGGAATTAAAAAAAGTCACCTGCTGTAAGACACCTTCAGACAGTATCAAGGTGAGCAGGGTGAGGTCCTGGCTCCTTGCGCCATCACTTTCCAAAGATCTCAGGAAATATGGATGGTAATTTCCTGATGTCACATGAGCAGCTAGTAATAGACAGTTTTATAAACTATAAAAGGAATCTGCAGCAGCAGCAAACTACTTTATGGAACTTATTTCAAGATAAGACACAGGAGAAAGAACAACATTTTGATGGCTTTTTACTTCCTTTTAAAGCCACCGCCACTAGCAGGGAGGGACACCAGGGTTGACCTATGGCTCACCTTAAAGGAAACTACAAGATAGTGCCTTGACCAACTGACATGCTTAAAGCAACTCTAAATGCTTGCGAAGAGGAGGCAAAGAGGTCTCTGAAGCTTCTAAGATTCTTTCATATGAAAAGGGAGAGTGACCACTTCAAAAGCACCAACGAGCTCTGGATGCCTTGGGCCTATCAGGGAACCCCAAGGCAAGTATCTCTGGCAAGAATGGGCGTCTGGGATTCTCTTGTGCCAGGATGCTCAGGGAGTCTTAATGCCAAGCTAGGTGTTGAGAGAGAAAACTTCACTCCTTCCAACATCCAACCTTAAGAACGCACTCACTGCATTCACCCAGAGAGTGTCATCTGAGAATCTCCAGAGAGTTAGCAGAGACTGGAGATCCTTTGAAAAACGACAAGAAAGTCCTCCAGATGGCAATGCTTGCAATGATGGATCTAAAAACAACTACCTCGTTGGGATGAAAATAGAGTAATAAAGGATCATGGCTTAGCAATGAGTCAACAATGAGTCGTTGTCTCCTAAAAAATCATTCGCTCTCTCCAAGGGCCATGGAGCATGGTGACAACAATCAGCTGAAGAAAACCGGGAGCAAACACACCTAAGGTGAACAGCACTGGATACAACATGAGCCCAGTTGGATAAAATACATGAGACAGCTCCTATCCCCTTGTTAGCTATCTCCCACCTTTAACTCGGCACATGGGGACATAGGCCATGTCAAAGTGATGCTGGCAGCACAAATCTGAGAACATGTACTTTGTACCACTTCAATTCTGCCTGACATCAGCTTCCCTACAGAGTATCACCTAACCTCAAACTCTGTTATAAATGTCTGAGTCACTGTGTTACTCTTTGGGAGTAACTAGCTAGGTCAAAGACCCTGTGTCATGATTCTTCCAAAGCTTCACTGTCACTGGATTATGCCAAGGGAACTCACTTTACAATCAACATCAAACAATTTCTCTCGCCATTGGTGTGGCAGCCAGGCATTATAGTGACATCACTGCTCTCTACCGAGAAGTCTGTCTGTAAAGAGATGAACCATGACATAGGTCTAGTAATCTCATGTTGTGTTAAAACTGGTAACAGATCTTAGCAAAACACTCCCAAAACTATTAAACTTAAGTTATTGAATGAAACACGTCTGGGACTACCCCCAGAGTAAAAAGCCACAAGAAAGAACATAAAGGTGTAGAGGTGGATAGACCTATCCTAGGCTTTTAATTTTCTAGTAACCCTGGTTAGGGAGAGAAGGTACCTTATCCATATGGAAGATCAAATCCAATTCACAAACATTTTCAAAACACTTATCCAGGGTCTCCACAAAAACCTAGGAAACAAGGAAAAACAGATCAAGAAATAGAAACATATTCACATCTTCATAAATGTCACATTTGAAAGTAAAGAGGGGCAGTCACAATACTACTTACCTTATGATAAATCTCAAAACAAACCAAAAAACTACCAGCTTCAGGCAATCACCCTACCTATCCCAATTTAGAGGGCACAGTCTAGGACAGGACAATCTTGTTTTTAGTATAGCAATACAACCAGCAGCAGACACATGGGCTTTTCTTCCCCCTTTACAAGGTGCTAATTTACATAGAAAAATAACAAACTGAAATACCAACTACTGCAGTCCTTTCCACAAGCCTCCATGTATACCCGTACAAAAAATTTTTACTATTACGGTGTTATCATAGTTTTGTCCTGCTAATTCCAGTTAACATTAACTTCAAAACACCTTTCCATGAATCACTTAACATACTCACAATTTTAAGTTTTTAACTTAATATAACATTTAAACAGAAAAGCAGACAAATGATGAGTACAGCTGAATGAATTTTCAGAATGAACACATCACATAATCAACCGCCATCCAAATACTGCAATGGAATACTCCCAGCTCCTAGATGCTCTCTTCATGCCCCTTCAGACAAAACACCCTCTCCAAAGGTAGCCACCATCCTGAGTTCTATCATCTCAGTTTAGTTCTTCCTGTCTGTGAATTTACATAGGTGACATCATACAACATGTATTCCTTTGGTCTGACTTCTTTCATTTAACAGTGCTGGTGAATTCCTCCATGCTGCTGCATGTCATAAAAGCTTGTTCATATTCACTACTGGATAGTATTTCATAGAAATATTTATGCATTCTCCTACAGATGGGACACTTGAGTTGTTTTCAGCTTTTGACTGGCTATAAACTAATAGAAATGGAAATCATATTTCTAGCTACTTTGGAAAACTCTTTGACATTATTTATATTATTTATTATTTATTGTTATTTTATTGTTTCAGCAATTCTACTCCTAGGTACATACCCAACAGAAATTTATATATATATGTATATACATATATATGCCCCAAAAAAACAACATAATTTCATAACAGCACTATCTATAACTCTTTACATTTTTATCAGTGGCTGAATTTTTTTCTATAAGGAGAACATACTTGAATAGAGGCTTATTTTCAATCCCTGGGCACTTGGTGAGCCCTTACAATCTAGCAACTCAAGTCCTTCAGTTTGGGAAAATTTTATCAAATAATTTGGTTGAGAATTTCCCCCTTTTCCTGTCTCTAGTCTTTCTTTTTGGAGCTGCTTCTGCTGATTTGTATCTGCTGATAACTGGAATTAGCAGCTGAGGTACTAGACCTCCTCATTTTCTTATCCCTTCCCTTCCAGTTTTCTCTCAGGTCTTTAATTTCTAAGAGAACATTTTGTTCCATCTTTCTTTTTTATTTAGCAGACCGTCTTTTTTGTTTTACTTCCCTGTGGCTTGAAGACAGGCGTTTGTTTTACTGTTGTCCTTTCTTTTATGGTCTCTATTTCCTCTACATTGCTTTTTCCGGTTTGTTCATTTTAGTCTTCACCTTCCATGTTAGAGGCTTTCCTCAGATTACTGATTAGCCTTGTTTTTTTAGTCATAAGAATCAAAGGCTGACTGGAAGCTCTGCAACCCTAGCTATTTGCTGGGGATCCTCCCCTTCATCCCTTTAGGCTTTTTTATTCCTTCCCCTCAGATTGCTCAAATTTCCCAGAGAAATTTTACAATCTCCAGCCTGAAGATGAAAAGACTAGCTACCCGAAATTTGGGAGCAGAGTGGTGGCAAAGGGCTAGGAAGTCAGTATACAACATTCACAAGGCACACGTCCACTGATCCCCTTGCCGTGCACCATCAACCATGTCTGGTGTCCCCTCCAACCAGGACTTAGGGATCTAACTGCTGCTCAGGCAGCTTTCCCTGCCCAACTCCACACCACACCCAGGGGCTGTGCTGCCAGCTCTGAGCCTCGTGAGGCTTACGTGCAGTGAAGCAGCGTGGCTGTCGGCCTTCTCTACTGCTGGCCCAGGATGTGGCTCCCTTGGCCTTGCCAAGTCAATTACCATATTCTTTCCTCCTTTCAAAAAGTTCCTTGCTATTGTTTCCTCTCCTGTTCTGTGTGCGTGTGTGAGTGTGTGCACGCGTGCGTATGTGTGTGTGGCCTCTAGTTTTAAAGGAAAAAAAATGAACTTAGAAGTGTGGAAGTTCCCAACAGGACTTAAAAAAAAAAAAAAAAAAACTAACAAAGTCAAAGTTCTTAACAGAAAATAAACCGTGAAAATACTCTGCCAAGAATGTTTAGAAAAACAATGTTAATAAGGAATGACTAGGCATCAAAATTCATTGCAAAGCCTTGGTCATTAAAATAGTAAAATACTAAGATAGAAATACAAGTATGGATCAATGGGACAGGATATAAAATACTGAAACAGGGTACCTGGGTGGCTCAGTCAGTTAAGTATCTGTCTTCAGTTTGGGTCATGGTCCCGGGGTCCTGGGATCATCCCTGCTCAGCGGGGAGCCTGCTTCTCCCTCTGCCTCTGCCCCTCCCCCTGCTAGTGCTCTCTCTCTCTCTCAAATGAGTAAAATCTTTAATAAATAAGTACTGAAACATACACATGTGTATAAAAAAATACATTCCTCTCCCCCTCCCAGATGTGGTAAATCATTTTAATTATTGTCAAAGGCATAATCCAGTTTTGGAAATTTGTTAAAAGGTTAAAATTCATACAAAACCTGCCATAAATTAAGACAGAGGTAGATTAAAATGCATCATATCGATCTCTTAAAGCAATACCTTTCATAAAAAGCAAAGGTGGGCTTCTGCCTTAATGCTGAACAATGCTGGCTCTAAAATTCTATGCAATTCTCAACAAAAATGAATTCTCTGAAATTATTTTCCACTTATTGTGAACCTCCATAGACCAAATTCAAAAGCAAATCATGATAAAATCTACCATCGTCTTGAATTCTGTAGTCCAGGAATTTCAGACAAACTACGCTGAAAAGCCACTCCAGTGAAGCACGGGGACACATCATGGGCACTCTGGGTTTTGAAGCTTGAGAAAATTAAAAAGTTGATTTTGTGTGTAGTATTTTTAGATGTAATCTAGGAAGACCAAAACCATGACAGCCATAACAGTCTGTGAAAGAGTCACTGGAGCCTCCTGTCACCAGGCTGCCTCCATGCCCAGCGCCACATTCACGTAGCCTCCAGTGGGTGGCACCACCAAATCCTCTTCCTCTCCCTCTACAGCACGTGCCCCTCCTCTTCCCTGCCCTACAAGGTTTGGGGGCACTTCATCATACATGGGGCCTCTCATGCAAAGAAAATACAATTTTTGACAAAGGTGGTATTTTGTATTGGTGGGGAAAAGCTGTACTAGTTGACAGTGCTGGGACAAATGGCTATCCTTCAGGGGAAAAATTAAAGATAGTTGCCTATCCCAATACAGACATAAAATACCTTACAGGTATTACTGAGCTAAGTGTAAAAAACAAACTAAAAAAGCAATGGCAGATCTCCTTTGTGCCACTCAGGTCTCTTGGTCAGTCTGTGGGAAGTTTCTGGGTGGCTGGTATTGTTAAAAGCGCTGCCCCAGCAGCCAGGACTCTGGAGTAAGATGCCCAGAGCATATGTGAGGAAAGGGAGACCATATTTCTCAGCAGCACTGTGCCAAGGGGCTGTTTTTATTAAAGAGGGTTAATGAAATTAAGATTAGTGTAGTAGTCGTCTTGGGCTGCCATAACAAAATACCACAGGCTGTATGGCTTAAACAACAGAAATTTATTTTCTCAGTGTTGGAGGCTAGTGATCCCAGATTAAGGTCTGGTAGGATTGGTTCCTGATGAGGGCTCTCCTCCTAGCTCACAGACAGCCACCTTCTCGCTGTGTCTTTGATGGGACTTTCTTTGGTTTGTGCACATGGAGAGAGAGAAATCTTTAGTATCTCTTCCTGTCTTATAACAACGTGAGTTGTATGGGATCAGAGCCCCAAGCTTATGACCTCATTTAACCATAATAACATCCTTAAAAGCACCCATCTCTAAATACAGTCACACTGGGGGTTAGGGCCTCAACATATAAATTTGAGGGGACCCAATTTACTCCATAACAATTGGGTTCTCAAATAGACCAGTAATACAGAATGAGATGGAATAGCTCCAGAAAAGATATCCCCAGATAAAGATCAAAAAAGAGCAGTCAGATGTATCTGTTTCTCCTAGAGCCTCACGATATCATCATTCAAGATGGTGATCAAGATCAAAAGAACATGAAAGTCAGATAATGTAGGAATAATATGCAGGAGCCAGAGCAGAAGCAAAGAGTATGCTAATGCGTGAAGAAACTGAAGAAGCTACAGGTGCAGATAGCAAAATAATAAGACATGAATCTAAAAATAAATCCTCTAAGAAATACAAAT
Source organism: Mirounga leonina (assembly GCF_011800145.1). Classification (NCBI taxonomy): domain Eukaryota; kingdom Metazoa; phylum Chordata; class Mammalia; order Carnivora; family Phocidae; genus Mirounga; species Mirounga leonina. The sequence goes on from NW_023270464.1 coordinate 23,080,523, forward strand.
TTGAGGAACATATTGACAAAGAACATTCTTCTTATAAAGTAAAGGAGAGATTAAATTCATCTGAAAATGGTGAGGACAGACACAAACACAAGAAAGTAAGTCATCAAGAGGCAGAATTCACTCAAGACCTAAGTCTCACTAAAGGCATCATCACAGTAGAATCGGGGAGTGGAAATGTCTCGATCCAGGAACAGATCCAGAAGTCATAATCTAGAAGCAGAGAGAGGAAGAAACCATGATCCAGAAGCAGGGGAAGCACTGTGGATCAGATCTAGTTCCTGCTCAACACCAACAGGCATAGGGGTAGAAGCAGGAGCAGTACCAGATGAGACGTCAAGATATAAAGAAGACAATGGACAAACCAAGAAGAGTTAACAAAAGTTTAAGCCACACTCCTAGGCTACCTCTCTTCAGAGGCAGAAATAGCAATGGGTGCACAAAAAGCTTTAGCTAGGGGGCTGGAAAGGGCAGACGCTGGAAATTACAAGAACAGCAAGAAGAGGAAATTGTTGAAAACAAAAACAAGGGGCACCTGGGTGGCTCAGATGGTTAAGCATCTGCCTTCGGCTCAGGTCATGATCCCAGGGTCCTGGGATTGAGCCCCACATCAGGCTCCCTGCTTGGCGGGGAGCCTGCTTCTCCCTCTCCCTCTACTATGCTCTCTCACTCTGTCAAATAAATAAATAAAATCTTAAAAAAAAAAAAAAAAAAGAAAACAAAAACAAGAAATAGCCGCAGCTACGGGAGGCTCAGTTCTCACTGCTGCGGCCCTGTGGGCAGTGCAGCGAGCTCCCCTTGTCCGTGGGGTGCACCCCTGTGGGTGCTAAAACCACGGGTATTACCCAACCATGTACAGACTATGTCCTATACGCACACACTTACGATGGTTTAGTTTATGAGGCCCACTAAGAGATCAACAATAATAAAAATACAACAATTAGGGGCGCCTGGGTGGCTCAGTCATTAAGCGTCTGCCTTCGGCTCAGGTCATGATCCCAGGGTCCTGGGATCCAGCCCTGCATCGGGCTCCCTGCTCGGCAGGAAGCCTGCTTTTCCCTCTCCCACTCCCCCTGCTTGTGTTCCCTCTCTCACTGTGTCTCTCTCTGCCAAATAAATAAAATCTTTAAAAAAAAAAATTCTAACAATATATTATAATAAAAGTTAAATAAATGTGGTCTCTCTCTCTCAATATCTTACTGTTCTGTACTCACCCTTCTTGTGATGACAAAAGATAACATGCCTGCATGGCGAGACGAAGTGAGGTGAGTGGCGAACCCACTGTGATGTAGCATTAGGCTACTACTGACCCTCTGATAAATCAGAAGGACATGCCTCTGGGTCGTGGCTGATCCGGGTAACTGAAACCAGGGAAAAGTGAAGCTGTGCATAAAGGGGGACTACTCTGGGGCGCCTGGGTGGCTCAGTTGGTTAAGCGACTGCCTTCGGCTCAAGTCATGATCCCAGGCTCCTGGGATCGAGTCCCACATCAGGCTCCCGGCTCAGCAGGGAGCCTGCTTCTCCCTCTGACCCTCTCCTCTCTCATGCTGTTTCTCTCTCGCTCACTCTCTAATAAATAAGTAAATAAATAATCTTTAAAAAAAAAGGGGGGGGGACTACTCTGACACCTCAGACAGCTATGGCTCAGTTGTTAGCCCAAATTAATGCTTTGGCAGAGATGAGAATAGTCTTATCTAGCTATTACAACCCCGCAGTTGTGAATCCAGTAAAACCTGCTGAACAAGAGAAAAAAGGAAGGCGCTTCAGCAAGGCAAGAAAGAAGGGGACAAATCCCAGCCTGCTTAAATATGGAATTAAACTGAATTTTGAAAACAAGAACCAAAACGTCAAACTTAGAAAATTAAGTGATATTACAAGTGAAGACGAAGATGGATCTAGTTCAGCTGATGAAGGAAGTTCCAAGACTAAGCAACAGGAAGAAGTACAGATGACTCTAGAACATGGGGATTAGGAGTGCTGACCCTCCCCCACTTCCCACACAATCAAAAAATCCGTCTATAACTTGACTCCCCCAAAACTTAACTACTAATAGCCTACTACTAGTAGCTGGAAGCCTTACCAATAACATAATCAATCAACATAAATATTGCATGTTATATGTATTATACACTGTATTATTACAATAAAGTAAGCTAAAGAAAAAAATGTTATTAAGAAGGTCATAAGGAAAATACACATACAGTACTATACTGTATTTACTGAAAAAAATCTATGTATAAGTGGACCTAGTGCAGTCCAAGGGTCAACTGTATTTGGAAATCTAGATGCTCAGTATGAAATGGCAAGATCATAAACCCATACATAATGCAAGGAATGGATTCAGTTTGAAAAAGATCACACTTATAAAGTTTGGGACTTTAAAGACTTCTTGTTCTGATCAGGCCCTTGTTCACCAGAGGGCTAGCATTCCAACTTGTGTGGGTATTACACTGTAATTTATTGAAAAAATATGATTCTCACTACAAAAACAGAAGTGGTTAATTATGTGATGCAATAAGAGGCGTTAGCCAATGCTCAGTGGTAATCATTTTGCAATATATAAGTGCATCAAATCAACAGGACTGTACGCTTTAAACTTATGCAATACTATATACATCAATTATATCCCAATAAAGCTGGGGGATCATTTTTTAGAAAAATCAAATCAGGGACACTTGGGTGGTTCAGTCCATTGAGGTCATAATCTCAGGGTCCTGGGATCGAGTCCCACATTGGGCTCCTTGCTCAGCAGGAAGCCTGCTTCTCCCTTTGTCTGCCACTCCCCCTGCTTGTGCTTTCTCTCTCTCTCCCTCTGACAAATAAATAAAACCTTAAACAAAAATAAATAAAAATCAAATCAGTGACACTGGTGTTAGTGTTGTAATCAGGCTAAATCTCCTTCCATTAAACTTTACAGGACAATTTTTTTATTTCATGAATTCTACTTTTCAAATATATAAAAGCTGCAGGTGGGATAAAATTTCATACATGGATTATCTGTGTCATCTTGTGTACTTTGGTACTTAACTTTTTGCAGTTATTTTCATCTCTTGAAACATGAAGGAAATGTTATGCAGATGTTCTTTAGACAATCTGGCCATTTGCTACATATCCAGCACAGATAAACTGGGTGGTGATGGTGATAAAAATGGTTTTCTCAGGAGAACAAATACTGTTAAAATGGCCATACCACCCAAAGCAATCCACACATTTAATGCAATCCCCATCAAAACACCAACAGCATTTTCACAGAATTAGAACACAAACAATTCTGAAATTTGTATGGAACTACAAAAAAACTCAAATAGCCAAAGCAATCTTGAAAAAGAACAAAACAGGAAGTCTCACAATCCCAGATTTCAAGATACAGTACAAAGCTATAGTAATCAAAACAGCATGGTACTGGCACAAAAACAGACACACAGATCAATGGAACAGAATAGAGAGCCCAGAAATAAGCCCACCCACGATTATATGGTCAATTAATCTCTGACAAAGGAGGCAAGAATATGCAATGGGAAAAAAACAGTCTCTTCAACAAATGCTGTTGGGAAAACTAGACAGCTCCATGCAAAAGAATGAAACTGGACCACTTTCTTTTTCTTTTTTTTTTTTTTTTAAAGATTTTATTTATTTATTTGAGAGAGAGAGTGAGAGAGAGCACATGAAAGTAGGGAGGGTCAGAGGGAGAAGCAGACTCCCTGCCGAGCAGGGAGCCCGATGCGGGACTCGATCCCGGGACTCCAGGATCATGACCTGAGCCGAAGGCAGTCGCCTAACCAACTGAGCCACCCAGGCGCCCCCAAACTGGACCACTTTCTTATATACAAAAATAAACTCGAAATGGATTAAAGACCTAAATGTGAGACTGTAAACCATAAAAATCCTAGAAGAGAGCACAGGCAGTAATCTCTCGGACACTTACCATAGTAACATTTTTCTAGACAGGTTCCCTGAGGTAAGTGAAGCGAAAGCGAAAATAAACTACTGGAAAGACTTTATAATAAAAAGCTTCTGCATAGCAAAAGAAACAATCAACAAAGTAAAAAGACAACCTACAAAATGGGAGCAGTTATTTGCAAATGACATATCCAATAAGAAGTTAGTATCCAAAATACATAAAGAACTTAAACAACACCAAAAAAAAAGATAAATAATAATAATAATCCAGTTAAAAAAGGGCAGAAGACACGAACAGATATTTCTCCAAAGAAGATATACAGATGGCCAACAGGCACACGAAAAGATGCTCAACATCACTCATCATCAGGGAAATGCAAATCAAAACCACAAGGAGATATCACCTCACACCTGTCAGAATGGCTAAAGTCAAAAACACAAAAAACAAGTGTTGGCAAGGATGTGGAGAAAGGAACCCTTGTGTACTGTTGGTGGGAATGCAAACTGGTACAGCCACTCTGGAAAACAGTGTGGAGGCTCCTCAAAAAACTAAGAATAGAATTACCATATGATCCAGTAATTCCACTCCTGGGTACTTACCCAAAGAATATGAAAACACTAATTCAAAAAGGTATATGCACCATATGTTTATTGCAGCATTATTTACAATAGCCACAGTATGGAAGCAACCAAGGTATCCACAGATAGATGAATGGATAAAGATGTGGTGTGAGTACATACACACACACACACACACACACACAGAATATTACTCAGCCATAAAAACGAATGAATTACCATTTCCAACAACATGGGTAGATATAGAGTATTACGCTAAGTGAAACAAGTCAGTTGGAGAAGGACAAATATTTTATGATTTCATTCATGTGGAATTTAAGAAACTGAACAAATGGACAAACCAAAAAAGAAACAAACCAAAAAACCAGACTCTTAAATACAAAGAATAAACTGGTTGTTACCGGAGGAGAGGTGGGAGGGGGGGGATGGGTGAAACAGGTGATGGGGATTAAGAGTACAATTAGAGTGACAAACACTGAGTAATGTACAGAATTGCTGAATCACTATATTGTACACCAGAAGCTAATATAACACTGTATGTTAATTATACTGGAAATTTTTTTAAATGTAAAAAAAAGCTGAAGAATAAGGAGAATAAATAAGGATTATCTTTATGTGTCATCAATCAATACAGTCTACTGAGCCTAAAAAACTATATATATATACACACATATGTATGAGGAAATTTTTAAAAAATGGCTTTCTCAAATGAAAAATAAAGGAACTGCAATACTGAACATTTTTTTTTTTTTTAAGATTTTATTTATTTATTCATGAGAGACAGAGAGAGACAGGCAGAGGGAGAAGCAGGCTCCCAAGGAGCAGGGAGCCCGATGCGGGACTCGATCCCAGGACGCTGGGATCATGACCTGAGCCGAAGGCAGAGGCTTAACCATCTGAGCCACCCAGGCGCCCTGGACAACATTTTTATAGCTTGGAGCTATCAGGAAAAATATCAGCGGATATAACTACCTAAAGTTAAAAGACAAATAGACTAGGAGAAAATATTTGCAATAAATACAGTATTTTTTTTTTTTTTAAGATTTTATTTATTTGACAGAGAGAGACACAGTGAGAGGGAACACAAGCAGAGGGAGGGGAGAGGGAGAAGCAGGCCCCCCGCAGAGCAGGGAGCCCGATGCGGGGCTCGATCCCAGGATCCTGGGATCATGACCTGAGCCGAAGGCAGACGCTTAACGACTGAGCCACCCAGGCGCCCCTATTTGCAATAAATATAACAGAAAAAGGATTGATATCCATATAGTTAAGAAAAAATGCAACCCTTACAAATGAATAGAACAAATGGCCATGAGAAAAGTGAACAAATGCTATGGTCAGATATTTTCAAATATAAATGACCAGTAAACACTGAGAGCCACGCAACTTAAGCAATATTCAAGAAAACTAGGGACAACAATGAATTTCTGTTTTCACCCATCAGATTGGCAAACATTTGGAAATATTCTTAATACTGAAAGTTGGTGAAGTTATGGGGAAACAGGCCTTTTTGGGGAGATAATCTGGCGTCAATACCTATCAATTTAAAAAGCACACATCTTTTAATCAAAGCAGCAATTCCAATGTTAGGAATTTATCCTAAAGAAACGACCACACGAGCATACAGACCACGTGCAGGGGAGCACTGCAGTGCTGTTGGAAACACTGAGAAGCTGGGTACTGAATAAAAGATTACAGCATATCATTTATATTTTTATAAAATCATTCTTCACTAAAAAGAATATATGAAATGGAAAAAGCTCCAAGACTTATTATTAAGTGATAAAAAGCAAGTCACAGAACTATGTATATGGTGTGACTACTTTTTATTTTAAAAAGTAAATGCATACGGGGCGCCTGGGTGGATCAGTGGTTAAGCAGCTGCCTTCGGCGCAGGTCATGATCCCGGAGTCCTGGGATCGAGCCCCACGTCGGGCTCCTTCCTCAGTGGGGAACCTGCTTCTCCCTCTCCCTCTGCCTGCCGCTCCCCCTGCTTGTACTCTCCCTCTATCAAATTAATAAATAAAATCTTAAAAAAAAAAAAGTAAATGCATATGATGTGTGTGTGTGTGTGTGTGTGTGTATACATGCATTAAGACTTAATAGTGGTCACCTCTAGAAAGGAGAGTGGTGTATGAGAGAGAAGGAAATGAATGCTAAGGGAAGGACTTCTCCATTTCACTTAATAAACTTAAAAAGAATATATTCATATACTATTTATATGACTTTTTAAATATTTTTTCTACTTGTGTAATTTTAAAAACCCAAAATAATATCCTTGAAATTCCAGAAATAGGCTAAATTTATATAGAAATTTAAGTTTAAACTAGCGGTAGCAAAATGACAGGAGGCTGAATAATTTGGAGAAACTGGATAATGGTATGGAGAAAAAGTAACTCAGCTCCATATCTCAACATATATTGAAATAAATCTTGTGTTAAAGAGATTTAAATAAACCTTTGTGCTAAAAGCTTAATAATACATATATTTTTTAATTGGAAACAACAGTGATAAGAAGACAAACATAACTACTGAAGAAGAGGAGATAAGCATAAAGTAGAGAGTCTCAGTGAATAGTGAACTTGTAAATTAAACTGAGAATTAAAGGGAAGGTTGTGTAATTATAAGAAATATCTATAAATATAATGATGAATAAAAGCTTAATATCTTAAAATTTCAAAATAAACCATAAGGTATTAGGAACTCCTTTGAAAAAAAAACAACAAAACTAACATAAGATCTGAAAGAAGAAATGAATAAATGGAAGGAAATGCTGTTTTTAATTCATTTCTAAGTATAAATCCAACAGAGACTTTTGGGACCATTACAAATTATTCAAGAATGTATACAGCTGAACAAATGGTTATAAATATCGGAGAATATATTGAAAAAGAACTGCACCCAAGGGGAGTAACTGGTCTTACTGAGTATATAAACCTACATTAACAACAATAAATAAGACAGTGTGAAACTCATGCATAAAGAGAAACACAACTCAGTGAAACAGAATGAGTAAAAACTAAACCTCACTATTATGTTTATTCAACCAATATTCAGTGAGTGGTTCCCGCATGCTAGACATTCTACCCTGGGGCTGCCTCGGTCAACAAGTCATGTTCTTGCCTCGGTCAACAAGTCATGCTCTTGCCAGGCTTATGTTCCGGGTGTGGGAAGAACAAGGCATATAAACAAGATCTTTTCTATTGTCATAAGTGCTCTGAAGGAAATGAGCAGGATGATGGGATGGAGGTTACTTCAGACAGGCCTTCATGAAAGTCTTGGAGGATCAACATTTGAGCCGAGTCATGAATGATAAAGAAGCCAGTCATTTGAAGAGCTAAAGAGGAAAAGAACTTGAGCAAAGGCATTCTAGTGCACTGAACAAGCGCAAAGACCCTGAAGCAAAAATGTCCTTGTGTCTGAGGAACAGAAAGAAGGTGGAAATGGCTAGAGTATCCTAGAGATGAGCGAGAATATGATGAGCTCAAACAGAGAAAGACAAAGGAGCCAGATCATGACAGGCCTTGTAGACTGACAGGGAGTTTGGATTTTACTCTAAACCTTATACATTATAGTTTCTTTAATAAGGGGAAGTAAAATGGATTATTTACAACTTAATAGTTTAGAAAAAAATAACTTAGTTTTAAAATAAACTAAAAAATACAGAGAATTACTTTTCCATTGATTATAAGAGAAAACACTTACTGTGCTAAGAAGAAAATGCTATCAATTATAATTGTAAGATTTCATCTATTGTAATATACATCCTGATGTAGGAGTTACTAAAGTGTGGGGAAATGTGCATCATAGAATAGATGAAATATAAAACTATAAACCAGGATCTAGACTTTACCGGACAAGTGGTTCAATTATATTATAAAAGGTATATCTGAAAAGAACAATGTAAACCTACACATGGAAAAAGTAGGCACAATTAATAAAAGTAAAAATTCAGACAGTTGTGAGGCACCACTCTACCTCTGAGTAGAGATTAAAAATGACATATTTCAATGTTGGAGCTAGGAAGAAACATGAACTCAAACAGTCCTGGAGCCACTGTACGTTAATATAGCTTTCCTAAATATCTACCTAGCTATGTGCATTATAATTAGCAATATTCATCTCTTTCACTCGGGTGTGAATAGGCCCAAGAGTCTGCATAAAGACATAGAGTAGTTTTATTTGTGTTACTTAAAAAAAAAAAAAAAAGGAAAATGGAAACAATCTAATATCTCTTCTACTGCTCTGCTGCCTGGATTAGCCGAGGACACTCGTTTTACTCCCACTGAAATGTGCTTTGACTTACTCTTGAAAACCAGGGGTATGGTCAGGACAAGCTGAAAAAGAAAATGAGTGGTCCATTCCTCCTGACATGTTTCTGCTAGACAGCAAGAGCCTGATGCCCCACCTATGGTGAGCTGTTTCTCCCGATGCACTCACATGACCTTGCCCTCAGATGTCCCCAGAAGGAGCTCAGGTATACTCTCAGGGACACTGAAGCCAGACCATGACACAGCCACTCTGCTCAGCTCATCTTCCGTTGGGAGCCTTCATCTAAAAGTGGCAAGTTATCCTTTCCTTACACAACTAATTTTTGTGCTTGCCACTCAGATTTTCCAAACTAAGATAAATACCAGTTAGGGAATATACATCACATGGTAAAAATAAAGAGAAGCAAAGGGAAGACCAACATAAAAGTCTGAAGAGGGATGCAATGAATGAGCGGATGGAAGTGAGGAACAGTATACACGAGCTTTACGGAACTAGTAATGTACTGTTTCTTAATCTGGCTGATAGCTTCATTTTACTGGCATTCTTGAAACTGTATTGACATGTTTAGATTTTTTTTTTGTATATACAGGTTTCACAATAAATATAATTTTTTTTTTAAGATTTTTATTTTGGGGCACCTGGGTGGCTCAGTCGTTAAGCGTCTGCCTTTGGCTCGGGTCATAGTCCCAGGGTCCTGGGATCGAGCCCCGCATCGGGCTCCCTGCTCTGCAGGAAGCCTGCTTCTTCCTCTCTCACTCCCCCTACTTGTGTTCCTTCTCTCGCTGTGTCTCTCTCTGTCAAATAAATAAAATCTTAAAAAAAAAAAAGATTTTTATTTATTTATTTGAGAGAGCACAGCCAGAGAGCGAGAGAGAAAGCACGAGCAGGGTGGAGGGGTAGAGGCAGAGAGAGAGGCAGGCTCCCCACTGAGCAGGGACCCGATGCAGGGCTGGATCTCAGGATCCTGGGATCATGACCTGAGCCAAAAGCAGACGCTTAACCAACTGAGCCACCCAGGTACCCCTGAATATAATTTTAAAAACAATCTTATAGGGATTCTGATTGGGTTTTCAGTAAATTTATAATCTGAAAGTATGGACACTGTAATGAGTCTTCTCAACAGGCAAAGGGTATGTGTTATTCATTTATTTTGCCTTTTTCATATTTTCAGTAGAGTTTGAAAGTTTTCTTCATATATATCTTGCATATTTTTTACATTTATTCCTTGATATCTTATGAACCTTTTTGCTTTTGTGAGTGGGCCCCTTTAAATATTATATTTCCTAACTTATTAGTGCTAAGGGAAAGTTACTGACTTTTAAGTTTGTTAAACTTGTCCCAGTACTGAACTCTATTATTAGCTCTAATGGTTTCCCAGTGACCGTTTTGGATTTCCTAGGTAATAATTTCATCTGCAAGCCTAGTAAAGCCTATCCCCCATTAACTAAACTTTTTCCCTCAAAACATACTTTTGAATTTCTTAGCCATTCATTTTTCCTGATGAATTTTCCCTTCAATAAGTTCTATAAGATTTCCTGATGGATTTATAATTGGTTTCGCATTTAATTTGTTGATTACTATTATTATCTTGGCTTGACTTTTCCCAACAAGGAGAGCGCCTGTAGCTCCATTTATTTCAAATATTCCTTTATGTTTTTCCTTTACGATTTCATAATTCTATTGGAATTAATGTCAAGTATTCCATACTAAGTTAATTTCCAAACACTCGATAACCTGTGTCACTATTGAGGCTTTTTTTTTTTAATTATGGTTTTTCTAGCTATTTTCACAGAAATGAAAAATTCCATTTTGATGGATTTAGCTCATATTTTGCTATTTTGCTCATATCATTCATTACTTATTTATTATTATAATTTTTGCTGTTTTTTCCAGGTTTTCTAGGTATATAATCAGGCCATCCTCTGGTGAAACTTAATTCTCTCTTCCTTTACCATGTAACTTGTTCCTTTCTTTTTTTATCACTCATTACAAATGTTTATTCAAATTAGAGTAAATAATAAGGGACATCCTTGTTTTCATGAATGCCTATAGATTTCTCTCCTGAGATAACACTGGCTCTTGTTTTTATTTTTATTTATTTTTTTAAAGATTTTATTTATTTATTTGACACAGAGAGACACAGCGAGAGAAGGAACACAAGCAGGGGGAGTGGGAGAGGGAGAAGCAGGCTTCCCACCGAGCAGGGAGCCCGATGCGGGGCTCGATCCCAGGACCCTGGGACCATGACCTGAGCCGAAGGCAGACCCTTAATGACTGAGCCACCCAGGCGCCCCTGCTCTTGCTTTTAAAACTAAAATTTCCTGGGCTCAGTTAGTAGAGTGTGTGACTCTTGATTTCGGGATAAGTTTGAGCCCTACGCTGGGTGTAGAGTTTACTTAAAAAAAAAAAATAAAGTGGCACCTGGATGGCTCAGTTGGTTAAGCAGCCAACTCTTGGTTTCAGCTCAGGTCATGATCTCAGGATTGTGACATTGAGCATCTCCCCGCCCCCTGCCCCCCACCATGCGCCATGGGCTCTGCGCTCAGTGGGGAGTCTGCTTGGGATTTTCTCTTTCTCCCCCTCTGCCCCTCCCCCTGCTCACATACTCTCTTTCAAAATAAATAAATAAAATCTTAAAAAAAATAAAAGGGTTTCTATAAAAATAAATAAAATCTTGAAAAGATAAATAAATAAAACTAAAATTTGCTGCTCCTAGAAAAATAAACTAGGTACTGGAGAAAAGAGGGAGAAAAATACTTTTCACTACATATTCTTGGTTTGCCTTTTGAATTTTGAACCATGTACATGTATTATTTCTTCAAAGATAGTTTACGATAAATAAATATGCACTAAATAATCAAAGAAAAATGCTTCCCATTCCAATTCAAGAGCATTTCGGGAATATAATTTGGAAATCATTTCTCTCTGATGCAATTCTATCAGTCTCCACTATCCTCCTTACTGCTGTAATAGATTCTAAGAACTTTCCCCTTATTAAACTGACTTGCATCCTTGGGATAAAGACAATTTGTACACAATGAATAATTCTTCTAGAATGCGCTAGTCTTGAGAGAGTACTTTCAGAGCTAGAAAAGAACAACTTGTACACTTATAAACTGAAACACACACACACTGAAGAGCCAAAACATAAAACAAGAACCCTTGAGCCAGAAAAGTGTAAATGATTTAAGGCCACACTGCTTATTAATAGGACAGACAGAAACACGAGCCAGGTCTCCTGACTTGCTACAAGTGATTATTGGCTAAAATCTTCTTTAGTAATTCTGTACCAAAACTAATATGCAATATGTGAGTAAGATTTTTTTTTGAGAGGCTTTTGGATTACTACCAATTTACACTGTAAAATACACTTAAGTAATATGATTTTTTTAATTCTGAGTTTAAGAAATACCTTACGCAATACAGAGGTTTTATTGTACTTCAACACTTAAAAATTCTACTGAATCTATTAAGGAGTCAGGTTTTTTTAATCCTTTCTTATTTCATCCTAATACTGGATTAAGTGCCTTGCTGTTGATCTAATTTGGGTATTTATGTTTTGAAGTCAGCTATTTCAAATACATTAGTAATACAATTACGTATATCATCCTCTAAAAACATGTTGATGTTTTCTGACTTTTATCCTCAATATATTAGGCCAACTATTCATTGATTTCATTGTCTTTTCAAAGATCAAACCCCTTAGTTCCTATTATTTTCATCTTCTATTTATCTATCTTCCCAAATCCAATGCCCATTATTTAATAAACGCCCATTACATTGCAGGGTTAATTTCTTTTTATCTTGACAACATAGATATGTGAAGTGCATTTCCTCCAATAACCACATCCCAATTTTTAAACTGTATTATCACTATTTCCTTTTTCTTCTAATACACTTATTATATGCACATTTTTATAGCATTCTATAGTCTACAATACTATAAAATACATTGTCACAGCTGAATCCTATAACCTATACATCTATTCAGATGGCAGATCCATGACTCAAATGCAGGTTTTCTGATTCTAGATCTTAAACTCTTTCTATTATGCCACATTGACTCTCAATGTCCCATCTGACTCAAGTGTTTTAAGAAAGGTTTTTAAGGGGCGCCTGGGTGGCTCGGTTGGTTAAGCGACTGCCTTCAGCTCAGGTCATGATCCTGGAGTCCCAGGATCGAGTCCCGCATCGGGCTCCCTGCTCGGCAGGGAGTCTGCTTCTCCCTCTGACCCTCCTCCCTCTCATGCTCTCTGTCTCTCATTCTCTCGCTCTCAAATAAATAAATAAAATCTTAAAAAAAAAAAAGAAAGCTTTTTAAATCATCTTAGAGAGGGGCGCCTGGGTGGCTCAGTCGTTAAGCGTCTGCCTTTGGCTCCGGTCATGATCTCAGGGTCCTGGGATTGAGCCCTGCATCAGGCTCCCTGCTCCACGGGAAGCCTGCTTCTCCCTCTCCCACTCCCCCTGCTTGAATTCCCGCTCTTGCTGTGTCTCTCTCTGTCAAATAAATAAATAAAATCTTTAAAAAAAAAACTTGAGATAATCTTTTTAGATAATTTATATACTGTTAGGTACAATACGCGAATATAATGTATGAGTTTTTAATCATCTTAAATCATTTTCTGAATGTAAAATTTATATTTCTGTAGCTAGAGAGTTTTCTATAATTGTTAATTAGGTTTTAATGCAAGCTTCTATTTCAGTGCTTTCTACTTAAGAAACTTATTCAAGTCACTTAAAGGAAGCCTACCTAAAATTTCACATATAAAATGATGTTAGGGGCCACTGGCTGGCTCAGTCGGTAGAGCATGCAACTCTTGCTGTCGGGGTTCTGAGTTTGAGCCCCATGTTGGATGCAGAAATTACTTTTAAAAAAAATCTAAAATGATAGAATTATACTAAATTAATGGTTCCCAAGCTAGGGTCCCTACACATCTCAGTTTCCATAAAGACAATAAAAAAAAATCTATAAGCCACGGGACACCTAGGTGGCTCAGTCAGTTAAGTGTCTGCCTTCGGCTCAGGTCATGGGCCCAGAGTCCTGAAATGGGGCCCTGTGTCAGGTTCCCTACTCAGTGGGGAGCCTGCTTCTCCCTCTGCCTACCCCCACCCTCACCCCCGGCTTGTGTTCTCTCTCTCTCACTCTCTCTCTCAAATGGATAAATAATAATAAAAAAATAAAAGAATCTGTAAGCCATTTCTAATTTTCAAAAATCCTAAAAAAAAATGTTTACCTATGTTAAGATTGCACAGACTAACCAAAACATCAAGTATCTTTGTCTTAGGCTAGAATTACAAGTGAAAATAAAAAGTATGAATTCTTAAATGTCATTTGGCTTAATAGTTGAAAAAAATTTCAAAACATGGTATGATACTGTAATTTATAATAAGAAAATATTTGGTATTCATTCCTGTTTCTGGCACAGAGTTCCTAAGTGATAAAGGAATTTGGAATTTCCTAAATGATAAAGGTATCCTGTTTATGTTAATAAGGTGACTTTTAGAAGGCACCGAAGATGGGGGCTTGTTGCCAGGCAAACCAACCATGCATTTAGAGGACTGGAACTGTCAGTCCCACCCCTGATCTCCAGAAAAACCCAAAAGGTCAGTGTCTGGAGAGCTTCCAGGTTGGTGGACTTTGGAGAGTGGCCTGACTGGAAAGGGCATGGAAGCCCTTTCCCCATTTCTCCATTCCTTGCCCTGTAAATCTCTTCCGTCTCGCTGTTCCTGAGTTATATCCTCCTATAGTAAGATGGTTCTTCTATAGAGTTCTGTGAGCCACTCTAGCAAATTAAACCCAAGGAGGAAGTCATGGGACCTCCAATCCACAGCCAGTCAGTCGGAAGCACAAGTGACACCAACCTGGACTTGTGACTGGTGTCTATCTTCAGGTAGATAGTGTCAGAATTGAGTTACATTTGTGGAACACCTGGTCATTGCCCACAGAGAACTGAGTTAACTGCTAGGTGGCGGTGAGGGGGAAGCACACACATCGGAGTTGGTATCAGAATCGTACATAAAGGGTGCCTGCGTGGCTCAGTTGGTTAAGCGACTGCCTTCGGCTCAGGTCATGATCCTGGAGTCCCGGGATCGAGTCCCGCATCGGGCTCCCTGCTCGGCAGGGAGTCTGCTTCTCCCTCTGACCCTCCTCCCTCTCATGCTCTCTGTCTCTCATTCTCTGTCTCAAATAAATAAATAAAATCTTTAAAAAAAAAAAAAAAGAATCGTACATGAAAACCAAGGGCAGTGAGAGGGCTGGGTAGAAACCAATGAGTCCGAAAGCTCTAGGAGTTTTTACGGGTTGCTAGGAGCTTTCTTACAGCACCATATGGTGGACATCTGGCAACTCTTACCAGTATCAATAAAAAGACTGACAAAAAGATCTACAGGATGGTTACTCAAAAATCCAGTGCAAATTCTCTTTAGTGGCTGCCATCATTAGCTGACTACGCATACCTGGATGAGGTCCAAGATTCCAAGTTCACTCTCTGATGAATCCACACAAAACACAAAGTAGAGTGTAGCATAGTGCCGATAAATCAGTTTGTAGTCAGGGCCACCAATCAAACTGTGGAAGATGGGAAACGTTTAAATGGCTGTATCTTAATTAAACATTTCAAAGAGAAACCCTATGCCAAAGAATGAGAACAGGTGCAACAGAAAGGTGAGCACAGGCCAAACAACAGGCCATGTTTACCAGGGGAACAGCAACCAAGTTTGAAAGAGGTGCCTAAAACCACTTTACCTCACCTTTTCTTCTGCCATCCCTCCCAGGAACCAAACATCTAAATGAGTAATATCTGAAGCACAACCATTCAACAGCTTCCAAAACAGAATTGGGTCTCTTCGTGAGCAGCTCAGGTACCCACCTGACACTTGAGTACTACCTGAAGAGGCAAGAGTGATGAAGGGCACCCAATAGTGGATACACAGGGAGAAAATGGAAGCCCATCATTTACCTTCCACCTTCCAAGAAGTTACAGATGTTGTCATCTCGCTTGAGAACTAGATGGAAGGTCTCTCGGACAATCTGCTGTTGAATTTCTTCTGGCTAATGGAATAAAAGAAATAAAAGTGAATCAATAGCGGGGGAGGCAGTCTGAAAAACTACATTCCATGGATGGGGATGAACAAAGAGAGAAGTGCTTCCAAACAAGGAACAATCTGAACATTTGGTACCAGTTTCCAGAAAAAAAAGAAGTGATGAGTAAAGGAAAAATAAAAGGGGAATCTATGGAAAATTGGAAAGACTCAGTTACACGGGGCGCCTGGGTGGCTCAGTTGGTTAAGCGACTGCCTTCAGCTCAGGTCATGATCCTGGAGTCCCAGGATCGAGTCCCACATCGGGCTCCCTGCTCAGCAGGGAGTCTGCTTCTCCCTCTGACCCTCCCCCCTCTCATGCTCTCTCTCTCAAATAAATAAAATCTTAAAAAAAACAAACTCAGTTACAGGAATTAAGCTAGGGTATATTTACCTGGACATCAAGTCACTAACCATTACTGTCTTGATAGTAAGCCTTATAGTTAATAACCAAGGAAAGGAGCAGGAAGCCTGGGTGACTCAGTTGGTTTGGTGTCTGACTCTTCGTTTTAGCTCAGGTCATGATCTCAGGGTCATGAGATCGAGCCCCACAGTGGGTTCTGCTTGAGATTCTCTCTCTCCCTAAGCCCCTCCCCCTGCTCGCACACTCTCTTTCAAATAAATAAAATCTTTAAAAATTTTTATTTATTTGAGAGAGAGAGAGAGAGAGAGAGAGAACAAGTTGGGGGGAGGGGCAGAGGGAGAAGCAGACTCCCCGATGAGCAGGAAGCCTGATGTGGGACTTGATCCCAGGATCCAGGGATCATGACCAGAGCCAAAGGCAGACGCTTAACCGACCGAGCCACCCAGGCACCTCTGAATCAATAAAATCTTAAAAAAAAAAAACCCAAAAAACAAAAAACAAGGAAAGGAGAACTGATAAACTCTCATAAAAGGTCAAAGATAACTAGAAGGCCAGTCCTGGAATATTTTGCCTTCACCTAGAAAATATCTATGCCAAGGTAAATAACAAATGTCAATAGGTCTAACCCTTCAAGGAAGTCAAGATTTAATTGTGTAATCATGTTTTTAAAAACTGAATTTTCCATCTTCTGTACTGGTAATATGGCATTACATATTAGATGGGGTGTTACTCACCAGCAAAGTATTACTGACAGAAAAAGTTCTATTTACAGATTAGAATTTTGAACGGTTATACTTTTTTTTCACTACCATACACAAGAAAGCTCGACTGTAATGATACCTCTTGATAACCCACACTGTGAGTTATAAATTCACACTGTTTATACAGAGGAGGTTCATAAGTATGGTTAAAAAAAATAAAAGGATGATGGAGGGCACCTGGGTGGCTCAGTTAAGCCTCCGACTCTTGCTTTCAGCTCAGGTTATGATCTCGGGGCTGCGGGATTGAGCCCTGCCATGGGCTGTGCGCTCAGCCGGGAGTCTGCTTGAGATGGTCTCTCTCTACCCCTCCCCCTGCTCTCTCTCAAATAAATAAATAAATCTTAAAAAAAAGGATGATGGAAGGAAGAAACTGATCATTAAGACAAAAGTAATTAAAAGCTCTCACATGTCAGTGTGCAATGAATCACCTGGGAATGTTATTAAAATACAGGTTCTGATTTAGTAGGTTTGGGGTACATCCTGAGACTGCATTTCTAACAAGCTTCCAGGTGATACCAATGCTGCTGGCCTGGGGATCATACTTTGAGTAGCAAAGCTTAAAACATTCAGATTCGGGCACCTGGGTGGCTCAGTTGGTTAAGCGACTGCCTTTGGCTCAGGTCATGATCCTGGAGTCCTGGGATCGAGTCCCACATCGGGCTCCCTGCTCGGCGGGGGGTCTGCTTCTCCCTCTGACCCTCCCCCCTCTCATGTACTCGCTCTCTCTCAAATAAATAAATAAAATCTTTAAAAAAAAAAAAAACATTCAGATTGGACTTGCCCTAAGAGTCAGAAAATAGATTCAAGTAATGTTAATCCCTTCTTTCTAAAGCACTGAATTTGGGACACCTGGGTGGCTCAGTCGGTTAAGCGTCTGCCTTCCGCTCAGGTCATGATCCCAGGGTCCTGGGATGGAGTCTTACATCAGGCTCCTTACTCAGTGGGGAGCCTGCTTCTCCCTCTGCCTACCGCTCCCCTTGATTATGCGCACTCTCTCTCTGATAAATAAATAAAATCTTTAAAAAAATAATAAAGCATTGAATTTTAGTTTGAAATAGTTATTTAAAAGAAAGACGGGGCGCCTAGGTAGCTCGGTCGTTAAGTGTCTGCCTTCGGCTCGGGTTGTGATCCCAGGGTCCTGGGACCCCGCATCGGGCTCCCTACTCAGCGGGGAGCCTGCTTCTCCCTCTCCCACTCCCCCTGCTTGTGTTCCCTCTCTCGCTGTGTCTCTGTCAAATAAATAAATAAAATCTTAAAAACAGAAAAGTAAAAATAAAGACCAAAAAAAACAGGGAAAATGTAACTGTGGAGAAATTATTTTTCATAACTTTGACTCAACGTGGATAAACAGTGGCTCTCAGTATTTACTCAATCAATGAAAACCAGCTAATGGGATGCCTGGGTGGCTCGGTTGGTTAAGCATCTGCCTTCAGCTCAGGTCGTGATCCCAGAATCCAGGGATGGAGCCCTGCCTCTGGCTGGCTCCCTACTCCTTGGGTAGCCTGCTTCTCTCTCTGCCTGCCGCTCCCACTGCTTGTGCTGTCCCGTGCGCGCTCTGTCAAATAAATAAATAAATCCTTAAAAAAAAAATAAACCAACTTAATAAAAAAAAGAAAAAAGAAAACCTGCTAATCACTAGTCACTGTAAGTTTGAGTCAATCAGTTACTATTTTCCTGGTTTCCATTTAAAGACACAAAGCTCACTGATGCCAGGATGTGTAAAGGATTAACTCTGTGTACTTGGAAATATAAAACATGCTAAGTATCAGCACTTTTTAACCTGATAAAAACATCTTTCAAACTAAAGCCTTTTATCTGACCCTAGGGGGAGGCGGCAGCAGTCATAGGGGAAGTGGTAATGAAACAGTGAAGCTAACTAATTTCTCTCTTTTTGAAATATTTTGTTTATTTATTTGAGAAAGAGCGCACTAGCAGGACGAGGAGTGGAGGGAGAAGCAGATTCCCCGCGGAGCAGTGAGCCAGCCATAGGCAAGGCTCCATCCCGGGACTCTGGGATCATGATCTGAGCCACCCAGGCGCCCCTTATTTCTAATTTCAACAGAAAGGTGAACTACCACTTGCTTACATGCCTCAATGACTTTAACAATCCCTCAATAGTTTTTGGTTCTCTGCGGTTTTCAAAGTAACTTTCTCTCACAAGCTAATGTGGTTCTTATAAAAATTCTACGTTCTCCAAAGAAGGTTTACAAATGGCCAATAAGGACATGCAAAGATGTTCAACATCATTAGTCATTAGGGAACGGAAATTAAAACCATAATGAGAATCCACTTTATACCCACTAAAGTGTTTCTAGTCAAAAAGATAGTAACAAATTTTGATAGGGAGGTGGAAAAATTGAAACTCCTATCATTACTGATGGGAATGTAAAACAGTGCAGCCACTTTGGAAAACAGTTGGGCAATTCCTCAAAATGGTCACCATAAAGTTACCATATGACCCAGCAGTTCTACTCCTAGGTTTATAACCTAGAGAAATGAAAACATATGTGTACATAAAAACTTGTACATGAATGTTCACAGCAGCATTATCCACAAGAGCCATAGGTAGAAACATCAACTGATGGACAATCAAAATATGGTATATCCACACAACGGAATATAACTTGGCAATAAAGAGGAATGAAGAATTAACACATGCTACAAGCTGGATTAACCTTAAAAACATATTAAGTGGAAAAAGCCAGTCATAAAAGACCACATACTGTATACCATTTATATGAAATGTCCAGAATAGGCAAAATTTAGGGAGACAGAAAGTAGACTAGTGGTTGCCTAGGGCTGAGGGAGTTAGGAGGAAATAGGGAATGATTCCTAATGGGTAGGGGCTTCTTTTTGGGGAAATGGAAATGTCCTAAAATCGACCATGGGTATGGTTCCACAACTTTGTGAATGTACTAAAATCCACTGAACTGTATACTTTAAATAGGTGAACTATATGTATGTGATTTATTTCTCAATAACATCTAAAAAAAAAAAATTCACACACACAAATGCAAATATAAACTGAATGGTTCTATTGAATGTTAAGTTTTATCTCAAAATATTTAATAAAATGTAATCTAGCTTAAAAAATTCCACGAAAAAGGTAAAATTATTTTGTTCGTATCTATTTGACCAAAAAAAAAAAGAGGAAAGGGACGCCTGGGTGGCTCAGTCGGTTAGGCGTCTGCCTTCGGCTCAGGTCATGATCCCAGGGTCCTAGGATCGAGTCCCGCATCGGGCTCCCCGCTCCGCGGGGAGCCTGCTTCTCCCTCTGCCTTTGCCTCTCTCTCTCTCTATCTCTCATGAATAAATAAATGGAATCTTAAAAAAAAAAAAAAAAGGAGGAAAAACACAAGGTCAATAGACACAGGGTAAAAAAGGTGAGCTGAGGCCTGAACAGGAGTTTTCTGACTCTTTACCCTCTTCGTTTCACCAGCTATGTCTGTAACATTTTGAAACCTTGCCACGAAGAAATACAACGCTGGAGGGCAAGAGACAAATAATGATGTTTGTGTTCTCCCAGAGGAGTTTCTGGGGAAACTCAAGTTTATATTATCATTTATTGAGCCCTCACGCGGTAGCATTTATAATTTCTCATCGCTTCCCGCTTTTAAACTGACTTTCTTCAACTCTACAGGAGGAAGGGTATCCAGTGCCTGGGCAGTCCCGGCCAGCAATGAAGCAAAATAAGCCCAAGAAAGCACTTCTCCAGATCTTCTAGCCAAAGCAAAAACTTTCATAAGCTGGCATGTGTCTTCCTACTCTTACAACCGCGCTTAAGGACCGACAAGATTAAAGGACTTCAATCAGTCGCGTGTTCAATGGGGCACACCCCACCGTCCTTTAGCGAGCCCTGAGACCCAAGGGGAAGTGTCACCAAATGGCAGAGAGATGCAGGGGTCCAGGAAGGGGTGAGGGAGCGCGGGGGTGGGACAGACGGCCCGACAGCCGCCCGGGTCCCGCAAGGAGGGTGAAGAGTGCGAGGGTCACGCCCGGTGCAAGGTGCCCGAGGTGGTCAGCCGGCCGGAGCGGCCGAAGGGAAGGAAGGGGGAGCGCGGGCGCTCCGAAGGGACGCGACGAAGCTGGGCCGCACTCACGAAACGCTGGTAGAAGCGGACCAGCCGCGGCTTCCCGTGGTTGTTGAAAACCAGAATCGCTTGAATCATCTTTGCCGGCCACGTTTCTCCCACCGCCGGCAGCTCCCACAAAGCATTTCCTTCCGTCACAACACGGCCACTTCCGCTGGGTGCGCTGCGGCGCGAGGCCGGCGGAAACGTGCCCCCGCGCCCAAGGGCCCGGCCGCGAAGAGTCCGGCTTCCCTGCCCCCCTAGGAGAAAGCTCCGGGGTGGGCGGCGGGCTCGCGGGGGTCGGGCCGGGGCGACACCTCGGCCAGCATCGGCTTGCCAGTCAGGGCCTGGCCAGGGCGCGAACCCGGACCTCCGCCGCTCGCCCAGACGGAACGCTTGCCGCAGAATCCAGGGCGGAGCACATCGGAAAGCCGATCCCGCAGCCGAAGCTCCCGAAAGCAGCCCCGCTCCCAGGCGACCGGGCGGCGGGGACCTCTCTGTCCCGCCGTCCGCGCGAGAGCGTACAGCCCTGCCTTCCCCGTCACACTTGCAGGACGGGCCGCAGTGTGGAGGTGCCCGCTAATTTAGCCACCGGCCGCTTAGGGGACGTTTGGTTCGTTTTCGTTTTTCCGTGTTCCATACAGTGCTGCAGTGAATTACACAAATGCGTGCTCGTGCAAAAGGGCCGTTTCTCCGCGGTCGGTAGTGAAGGTGGAATCAGGGACTCTTCCATGCATATCCACGTGGCGATCCCAAATTGGTAGGTTTTGTTTCTCCTTCTAATGACTTAGTGGGGGTGAGGGGGAGCCACGTCCCTTATTGCAGCTAGAGCTACGCGTTGGAATCACCTGTCCAGAGGACTGGCCGTGGACATCAAAAGCCTTTGAGATATAGAGAACATTCGGCCCAGCATTTCCAGTTGTAGAATTTATAATAAAAAAATTGTGGACGTGTGAAAAACCTCAAGAATGTACATCTCAGGGCGCCTGGGTGGCTCAGTTGGTTAAGCGACTGCCTTCGGCTCAGGTCATGATCCCAGGGTCCTGGGATGGAGCCTGGCATCGGGCTCCCTGCTCGGCGGGAAGCCTGCTTCTCCCTCTGACCTTCCCCCCTCTCGTGCTCACTCTCCCATTCTCTCTCTCAAATGAATAAATAAAATCTTTAAAAAAAAAAAAAAAAGAATATACATCTCAGGGAACATGGCTGGCTCAGTCGGTTAAGCCTGTACCTTCGGTTCAGGTCATGATCCCAGGGCCCTGGGATCGAGTCCCATCTCGGTCTCCTTGCTCAGCGGGGAGCCTGCTTCTCCCTCTCTCCCTGTCTGCTCCTCTCCCTGCTTGTACTCTCTCTCTCTCTCTGACAAATAAATAAAATCTAAAAAAAAAAAAAAAAAAAAGAACTTACGTCTCAGCAGTGTTAACTTCAGGGAAAAATGGGAAACAAATTATTCTGAAACGAGTTATTTGTTAAATGCCTTGTTCCGCAGGCACATGAGGAATATTAAATGGTCATGAAAAATAATACTGTGAAAGGTATATGGTACAGGTCAGTGTTCATGGCATATCTGTAAGTGAAAAGATCACACAAGGTATGTACATGGATGTCCCACTTGGCAAAAGACTGTAAGTAGATACACCAAAATATGGATAATCATCATGTCTGATGGAATGACAGCATCACCAAGTGTTCAGCACGGGCCCTTGTAACAACAGTGCCCTCGTTAAAACCCTGGCTCTGTTGACCACCCGGGTATTTTGGGCAAATGCCTTCCATCTGTAAAACAGGCATGGGATGTTTCCTTTACTATAAAACTAGGTTTTTTTTCTACTTGAAAATAATTATTCCACTTAGATGGTTAAACACAAAATTAGTTCCTGTTTGTAAGCACTTGGCACAACACATGGCATATAATTTAGTACATAAGCGATTTAACAAACAGCAGTGAAATTCGGTGTTTTTCATTTTTTGAATTTTCTAAAATAAATATGTATTACTCTTGGTGCCAGATTTTTTTTAACTTAAAAAAAACAAAGGGTTAAAGGGTTAAGCATTGGACTTTTTTTTTTTTTTAAAGATTTTATTTATTTATTCATGAGAGACAGAGAGAGAGAGAGAGAGAGAAGCAGACTCCCAAGGAGCAAGCATTGGACTCTTGATCTCAGCTCAGGTCTTGATCTCAGGGTCGTGAGTTCAAGCCCTGCGTTGGGCTCCACCCTGGGTGTGGAGCATACTTAAAAAAAAAAAATCCAAAGTCAATAAATATGCACTGAAACTTGACAAAATGTTTCAAATGTTGAGGAGAAATAGCAAAGAAAATTCTAAAACAGAAGAATAATGAGGGGGACTTAGCTCTACCAACTATTAAAACCTACTATGATAGTTCAAATTGTTACTACAGGGAGACTTATTGAAATAAAATAATAATTTAAGTATAAAATAACTTTAGTATGTGATGTAGGAGCCATCATAACTTGAGAGTGGGAAGGAATCCAATAAATATGTTGGGATAACTGGTTAGCAATTTGAAAATAAGCTATTTAGTTATCTCACTTCCTACCCTTTCACAAATTAAAGGCAGAGTGGATTAAGGACTTAAATGTAAAACCAGGTAATAACCAAAATGGAAGAATTGAAACTGAGTAACATCTGAAAGGAGAATATAAGTTTAGAAGCAATAAAAATCACAAAAAGTCAACAGATATATCTATATAAAGATTTTATGTTTGTAAGAAAATCAATTTTTTAAAAACAGAAAAGTTGTTAAAATATGGTAAATGGTTATGTTTAAAATTTAAATAGCCGAAAAGACCTCCACCTTCAGTATATAAATAGGCAAAGAAACTGAGTAAGCAAAGAGGAAATATATCTAGGTAATGAACATGGAAAAATGTTTAAGCTCACTATTAATCAAGGGGAAAGGCTAATCACAAAGTATTAACTTTAAAGTATTGTTTTTACCTTATCAAATATCATTTTTTATTTTATTTTATTTTAAAGATTTTATTTATTTATCTGACAGAGAGAGACACAGCAAGAGAGGGAACACAAGCAGGGGAAGTGGGAGAGGGAGAAGCAGGCTTCCCGCGGAGCAGGGAGCCCGATGCGGGGCTCGATCCCAGGACCCTGGGAGCATGACCTGAGCCGCAGGCAGACGCTTAACCACTGAGCCACCCAGGCGCCCCTCAAATATCATTTTTTAAATGTTATTACACCCAATTCTGGCAAGGGTAGCATGAAAATGGTCCTCTCCTACAGTGCTGGTAAAATTATAATTTAGAACAACACTTTTGGGAAGCAATTTGACAATCTAAAAAAACTTTTAAAAAACTCCTAGATTCCCAGTAATCTGACTCCTGGGAATCTGTCCCTAAAGAAATAACCTCAAAATACAAAAATACGGTAGGGGGGTAGGAGTGGGGAACGGGGGGGGAGCGTGGGGGGGGCAGGGCAGGGAGGCTGTATGGGTGAGATTAAGGGAACTATATAATCTAAAACACTTACTGACATGTTAATTAGCTCTAAGTAGGAATCAATTAATTATCCAAAAATTGGACAATGATAGAGCTATTAAATGGTAGTAAATCTTAAACAGTGGTTATGAAGACTGTGTAGCAATATGGAAAGTGATTATATAACATTAATTGAAAAAGGATTATCAAATTTTATGTGTAGGTATGGTATAATAACAATCACGTACACAATTTGTATATTCCAGGAGCGGGCCCCTCCCCCACCTCCATGGCTTTTCAGGTGCTCTTGTCTTGCTGGGGAGTCCCTTTCCTCCTCCATCTACCTGGATTTCTTTCCATCTCCACTCCCGTCGCTATACACCAAACTACTCTAGCCTCTCACTGTGACAATTAAAGCAGTCTTCCAGTTGGGCTCGTTGCCTTCAGTTTCTCTGCAGTCAAGTGATCTTTGATAGAAACAAATCAAATCGTATCACTCTCCCCAGAATCACTGGCTTCCAGGAAGTTAAGGATAAAGTCCTAAAATACTTAACATGCTAAAAATGTCATGCCTGATTTCCTGCATCATCTCAACCTCTACCTCCACCCATTCTCTGAGCTCCAGCCACAAAGGCCTTTTCCTTCCTTTCTTTCTCCCTCCATCTCTCCCTCCCTCCCTTCCATCCTTCTTTCCTCTCTCTCTCCCTCCCTCCCTTCCATCCTTCTTTCCTCTCTCTCTCCCTCCCTCCCTTCCTTCATCTCTTCCCCGCCCACCCAAGACACTAAGCCCATTTGTTGCCCAGGGTTTTCCCCACTGACACACCGGACCTCCTTTTTTGGAATGGTGGCCTGCCTATATGACCTTGCCATACCCTTTGGCCACAGTGCTATGGGCAGCAGGACGCCCTCACCCTGTGTCTCTATTCTAGTCAATATCCCCCATCCTCCTGCTGCTTAACCACTTCCCTGGCCACCCCCATGGTTGAGGCCCCAGCACGCTCAACACCCAGCCAGCCCCATTCAGACACAGGACACCAGGGAGGCAGCTATTATAACAGTCAAGGTGAGAGGTCACAAGGGTCTGAACTAAGAAAAGGGCAACAAGAACAGAAGAGATCGTGAGCAGACCAGTGACCTGTGACTTCAGGTGGCCTCACTGAAGTGTGAATCCCAAGCCTCACAGCCATATTGTCAAGCCCAGGCTCAAATATGCAAGAAGGTAAATGTAAATTGGAACCATAGTAATAAATTCTGGAAGCGTAATATTATCTGCTCAACTGCTAATACCAATAGAACTGATTTCAGCCTGGGCAGACCAGCAGTCAAGGGTTTAGGCAAGTTCCCTAAAGTCTAAGAATAGAACCATATTTCACAGAGCCAGGACTCCTCTGGCCCCCATGTCCAAGGTCCTTCTGTAGGCCAAGGAGGCAAAGGACGGGGGAAGAACATAAGCTTTGCTTTCGACAGCCCTGGATTTAAATGCTGGCTGTTCCACTTAGCAGCTGTGAATCTGGGCAAGTAGCCTTAAACTTTCTGAAGCCCCTTTTCTTCCCTGTAGTGTACATGTGGAAGCAGAATAACCCAGTAAAGAATACAGAGTTTGAAATCTGACTGCCTGGGTTGAAATTCCTCTTTCCTCTATATACTATAGATGGAGCCTCTAAGCTTCGGAATCATATGGAAAAAATTGGGAATAATAATCACACATACCTCACGGGATTGCTGTGACAGTGAAGTAAGATAGTGCAAGTGCTTAGCAAGTACAAGTTTCCCCTACTATCCAAAAAGTACAGCATTCCTACGAAACCTTTTGTAAACTGAAATGAGAAACAGCGAGGAAGCAATCACCATTCATTTATATGGAAAAATTTTTTAGCGTTTTCTTAGGCTTTTCTGGGTACATCTTGCTGACACACACATGAAATCAACTGAAGTAAAGCATAGATGTTCCCAGGAGAGGAGACTGGTGGGGTCGCTCTCACTACTTGGGGTGTGCGGCCTCTATAATGGCTCCCTGCGAAACAAATGCTGAACGCTATTTTCATTTTTTTTTTTTTGCCTTATTTTCATAAAAACTCAGATTTCTTTTGGTTAGAAAAAAAACAGGTACTGAGGTAGGTCTTTCATGAACGTCAGGTGTCCTAATATAACTTTTGAAAAGCAGGGGATAGGTACGCTAGCTAGCACCAGGAAGCACTCGACAGTCAGTGGCTATGATTATCATCATGGAAGGCATCTAGTGCCGTGTTCGATACATTAGGGGGCTCAACACTTGTTAGTTCACCACCACCCTCTCTTGTCCCTGAGGCCAGCAGGATCCAAATGCCACCAAGTCTCTGCCCCATTCTTAGGACACGTGGATTTCAACTCCACAAGCCGTCCTGGATCTAAGTGCGGGCGCGCTACCCAGCAAGGCGATGTTCATGATCAAAAAGACATGGCTTCCTTCTTACAGGATCACTGCTCAGCTGGAAGACCGTTAATACCTGACATAACCCGGTCAATGCAGAGGAATCCTTTTCTGAAGATTTACTCACTCATAAAAAGTTCTCAAAGTACAGAACAATAGCGGAAAAGGTGTTACCAAAATGTGGCCTGGCAGGGTGAACCTGAAAGGTGGGGACCAGCCAGCCACACCTGTGAAGACTCTAGGCCTCCCTGAGAACAGCATCCCCAGCAAAGCAGCCAGGGAGGTCAGGAGACAGCAACCCCCCAGTGTGGCAGAGAACCAGAGGAGGAATAAAGAATTGGCAGCTCTAGGGGAGGAAAAGGGCACAGAGGGGACAAGGAGGTTTGAACAGGAGAGCAAAGACTATAACTCAGAGCACTGGGCCGGGGGGGGCGGGCGGGGGAGCAGGCGTGGAAGGTATAGGAGAAAATACGAGGGCAGAGGAAGGGACCCCTGAGCCACTCTGCATGCAGATGAGGGACATTCCCCAAGTCTACACAAAGACCAAGTTTGGTTCCACTGACTGCTTCCAGAAACAAGGCTGCCATTTAAGGGCAAGGGCCACCATGGAAACATCTAGAAGATCTAGACGCACATCGAGGGAGGGCCCCTCCATGAGCCACAGCATGGGGCGCCACTGTTCATGTCACCGTCTTGGATTTGATTTTAGCACTGCTTATTCCAAGAGCATTCCATGGCAGCTGTAGGAAGAACCAGGGAAGGCTTGGCGGACCGCTCCCTCGAACTCCAGAGTCGATGTTGATGGAAGAGATTCTCAGCAGTGCTGGTAGGCCCGGGAGGCGCTTCACTCCCACTCGCCTCAGTCGTCCTCGGGGTTAAGTAAAGAGGTATGAACAGAGCGCATTTCATAAAAGTCTCCTACAAGTCATCAGACAAACAAGGGTTCCCTTGAGGGGTACCAGTGGAACCCTCAGCCACCTTTCTTGGCTTCACCTCATTTGAGCGGGCCCAGGGATTGGGTCTGGTGGCTCTAATTGGTTTTCATTCTGAGGGGACTCCAGACCCTCCACTCTTTCTGCCCTGCTTTCTCTGGCAAGTATCATTATCCACATCACCCAGGTAAATAGCCCATTCTTCTGTGACTTTGTTTTAAATGTTCAATTTGGGGCCTTTTGACATCAATTCAAATCTTCGGGTGAAATACGCTTCAGAAAAACACATCGACCGTGGATAGACTGAAGATCAACTAGGGGGCTGATCCTTGGCAAAAAAAAAAAAAAAAATACCCAACCTAGTGAGGACCAAGCCAGCCATTTTCCAGCCACTTTGGGCAGGGAGCCCAGAACGAAGGAGGGGGAAAAGAAATGCTCATTCAGCTCAGCTGCCACAACATGGCTAATGTATTCACTGGAAGTGAAAATGTTTGGAGATTTAACGGCATCAGGTTTCACAGGTTCCCCTCCATAGTCCATTCTTTCCATCCCTTGCTTTTATCAATCTTTGGGACTTTCTTGTAGATTGGCACAGCTCAGACCCACCAAAAAGAAAGGTCTCAAGTGGTCACCGTTCATTCCTTGAAAAGAACTTTCCTGAGGCTAACACACACTCAGGAATCCCGTGGAATTCCACCACAGCTGGGGGTGTGAAATGGGGGTGTGAAATGTGTGCTGATGCGTTCTTGTCCTACACCCAACCTCAGTCCATGCAGACAAAACTCCTGCCGAGAGGTAAACTGTACCAATGCCGGGCCCACAGTCATCTCTCTTGACCTACCCACTCCTCGTCCTCCGCCCCGTCCCCCTGCTCTCGGGTCTCCGCTGTGGCTCTCTCCGAAGACTTCTGAGCCATGATGTTGTCTGTCCAGGATGCCCCTGTCTTTCCATCACCAGCAAAATTACACTTGGTCACTGTTCCAGCCTCAAGTTTGGCTAATGACTCTGAAAGGAGGGAAGAAGTTGAATGGCCCATCTCCCTATTTTGGGAGGGCTGGCCTGTTCTGCTGGGGTCTCTGAGGCCTGGGTTAAACCACTGTTCTCTCAGACCTGGGTGCCCTCAGGGAGGCCCTGAGTGTGATCCCCGAGGCACTAGATAGGAGACATCACCCACAGGAACCACGGGACTGGGTGGCACCCCAGGATCCAGAGTGTCTAGGCTGTTGGCCCCAGGGCACTTGTCCAGAGACTTAGGACTAAATCTCAGGACTAAGCAGACCTGGCCTGCTCCCATGCGTTCTAAGCAGGAGGGGTAGAGGAGCCTCAGACAGGAGGCCAGGAGCCTCTTCAGGCCACGGGGACATGCTCACCCAGGAAGGGGCCATCGCCTCGAGTTTTCAGCCGTACCCCGACCCCTGGCTCCAGGTCCATCGCCTCCATCTCTGACTCGGACATCCAGAACGCCACTGTCTGGTCGGGGGTAAGGCTCTCCGTCAGCGCAAGCAGCTCTGACTTTTGTATCAGTGCTTTCAGCCCATCGGGCGTGAGTCTGTCCGTGTCCCCCGTTGCTTCCACCTCTGTAGGCACACAGCACAAGAAAGTCGTTACTGCTGGAAAAGCAAGCACGCAGGGGGTCTTTCAGGAGCCAGGGGAGGCCTGAGTGTTCTACATACTCATAAGCACCTGAAGGTAGAGCTCTGCGACCCCACGGTGCCGGGATTCACCGGGGGACTCCTGGCAGAGGAGTTACGGGTGTGGGCTCTGGAGCCAGGCTGCCGGGTGCCGATCTGTTTACAAGCCATGTGAGCTCGGGCAAGTGACTTAACCTCTCTGGGCCTGACAGATGGGGATAAAAACGGTACCTACCTGATAGGGCTGATGTGAGGTGTAAGTGAAGTAACACACGTAAAGCACTCAGCACAGTGTCTGGCGTGTGGGAGACCCTCAATGCATGTAAATGTCTTAATTAGTCCTTTTTGACACAGGAGAAAACGAAGGCTTAGAGAGGTCAGGTGAGTTGCCCAAGGTCACACAGCTAGTCAGTGGGGGAAGCAGGATCCCAACCCCCCACAGAATTCTGCCTTCCCATGGAGTCCCCAGTGACGAGCCAGGGTTCTCTCCAGGCTCTCAGGGTCTCCGGGCTGGGCTGGGGTCTGCTGGAATGAGCAGCAAATGGTGGTGATCCCCATACTCCTCCTCGGCCTGCTCATCCCCATCCTGGCAAAGCTCGGGGCTCAGGGAGGATTCCAATAGCCTCACCTGCCTGCCCCAAATGTCCCAAATCTGCAGATCCCGGGTTGGGGACCAGGGGGTGGGCAGCGGTGTCCCAGACTGAGCAGTGAGGACTTGCAGGGCCAGGAGGACTCACAAGGCCCCGAGACCTCATGAACGTGTGCACAGCGACCCCCCAGCTCAGCAACCCCAAACGGTCCTGCAGGTGGTCCTCTCCACACCAGCAGCCGGGGGCAGGGCTCTGCTGGAGAGCAGCCAGCCAGCCCAGGGAGCCCACACCCCCTTCCGTCAGGGTGTAAAACCTCCAAGCTCTGTCAGGGATGCTTTCTGGGGTTCCCCAGATGCCTCACTCCCACCAAGGGCTTTTGAACTGATCCCTTCTGCTCAGCCCTCGCCCTGCTTAACGTCCCTCAGACAAACCTCCTCACCTCCACTTCCCGAGATAGCAGAAGCCAGAGGTGGGGCTACTCACCCCCTGCCGCCACCTGTCAATTTACCAATAAGCACATGAAACCTCTCCTCCTTCTCTTCTGTTTCTGTCTCAAAGGACCACGGGTCCCCCTCCCGCCTCAAGCCAGTTCCTCCATCTGGGCTCCAGATCCCACCCCCTCCCCCTCCTCGGGGACCTGGCTCTCCTTCTCCATACTGGATCTTTCCTTAATGCCCTCCTGAATTCTGGCTTTGACACCCACTACTTCAGACGCCCCCCACCCCCACTCCCACCCTGACCGGGGTCACTGGGAGGCTCTTCATTGTGAGCCTGCCAGAGGCTCCGCAGTCCCCACTTTACTGGGCCCGAGATAGCACCTGACCCCATTGCTACCTCTCCCTCATATTCCACCCCCCACCTTCACTGAGCCTCGGAGACACACAGGCTCCCCTCTTCCTCAGCCCTCTGCAGGGGTCCCTTCTCCTGCCCCTTACAGGCTCCTTCCCTGTTCTCCTGTGGTTGCTCTTCCCCAAGATGGCCTCCTGGGCGACTCCATCCTCTTTTATAGCTTCAGTACCAGCAGTGTGTCATGACTCCTAAACATGTGCCTCCAGCCCAGCCCACTTCCTGGGTTCTAGAACTGTGTCCCCAAGGCCCCAGTGGACATTGACCTCTCCCCGAAAGTGCGACCACACGTCCCAGACAGAACTCTTCTCCCCACACCTGCAGCCAAGCCCAAACCCCAGGGTCATCCCTGACTCCTCCCTCACTCTCCCCGTCTCCAAACACTGAGGCCACTGTCCCTCCTCTGTCTCCAATCTGTCCAGTCTCTCCATCCTCACCGACAGGCCCTTAATCCGGCCATCACAGCCTCCTAACAGGCCTGCTGGTCCCCCCTCTTTCCTGGTGGCAAGAGGAATGAAGTCACCAAGGGCCTAAGAATCACATGGGAATTTGGGAGGGAAAAAGGAGGCTCTGCACAAGGGCAGTGAGAGCCCAGAGCCGGGTACATGGACGACTCTGCCCGACTGCAGGAGTCGGCAGGAGGTGGAAGGCCAGCCAGGCCCTGGGGATTGAGGTGGGGCACTGGGGATCCTCTGAGTGAATGGGGGGGCAGGAAGGAGTCCAGTCAGGGTCCCTCAGGCCAGACATGGGCTTCAAGGCCAACCACAACTAAGACACTCACTAGGGGCCACGAGACCCCTAGAGACACAGAAAGGCCACAGGGTCAGGAGGCCCTGAGGGAGGAAGGATGGAGGATACCTACTGTAGGATGACATGAGGAAGCCCGTGTTCACCTTCCTGGTGGCGCTGAAGTTGGGCTCGATTTCATTTCCCTTGGGGTCGAACTTCCGGCGATGGATGCGACTGGGCCTGATGTACAGCACATAGTAGTGCTCCTGGGGCCGGAGAGAGAGTGAGGGGGGTGCTTCGCTCCCCCCATCCTCCAACACACACACTCCCGCAGGGCTCCACTGCAAACTGCCCCCCCAACCTCTCCCTCCACCCTGAATCCCACCTCAGCGCCAAAAGATATTCAAGCTGGGCAGATGCACCCCCCCCACCCCGGCCCAATATTCATTCATTCATCCAATCGTGTGCTTAGTACAGCACCTGCCACACAAAATGAACCACGTAGACAGCCATGAGGCGGCAGGCCCCGGGCCTGACCCCACGGTCTCCACCCAGCCAGAGACAGAAAACACAGACACAAAACCATAACCCAAGCACCAAGGACCCCAAATACTGTGAAGCAGGAGTGAAAGAAGCCAAAGTGTCATGGAAAGGGCTGTGTAAGGGTTCTGAGTGAGGGCGGCCATTGTGCCTCTTCCAACACATGTGGGACCTGAAGCAAATCCCTCCTAGCCTCAGTTTCCACTGGGGCAGGGGGACAACGTGCTGCCTACTTTCAGGAGTGCTGTAAAGGTTCAATGAGAGGATAGAGGAGCAAGCACAGTGGGAGACACGGAGCGAGCTGGCCACGCTGTTTGCCAGCTACTCTAATGCAAGCAGGTGGACGACACGCTCCCAGAGACTGAAGAAGAGGAATCCACCTCCTAGGAGAAACAGAAAAGGCAAGGTCTCCAAGGCTGGAGAGACCTACGACTGCGGGGGGGAAAGGGTGTAGGGAGACTATTCAAAGCCTGGGACAGGTACGAAATCAAAGTCAAGGTCCCATGCGCGTGTCTGAGCAACGCAGGGCATGCAGAGGCCTCATGGGCACCCAGGCTGAGAATGCAAGTAGGATCAGTTTGAGATGGGCCTTGAGCTGGTACTTGGAGTTTGGACTTGATCTGGTAGACAAGAAGGAATCCCCAAAGGTTTCTCAGCAGCAGCGAGATCCTCAGAGATGCCTTTCGGAAAACAAGCTGGCTGCAGGGCAAGGACAAGCGCTGGGGGCAGCCAGAAGGAAGGAGGGGCAGGTGCAAGTTTGATGAGGACAGGCGAAGTTCTGAGGCCCACGTGAGGCCAGTGGAAAGAGGAAGGGAAGGGCCAGGGAAGGGATGGTCAAGGGAGCAGGCCAACAGGCCAGGCACGGCTGGCCTCGGGGAGAGGGGAGGAAGAGACAGTGGGGGCTTGCAGGCCTGTGACCAGCGGCTGGGAGGTCTATTGCCTTATCACGAGGAAGGAGGAACTCAGAGGAGGCAAGTTCGGGCCGGGCTAAGAGAGCCCCACATCAGGCTGGAGTTACTAGTGTTGGCTCTGCTGGGCAGGCTGGCTGGGGGCTCTGGACTGGTTGTCTACGCTGCTGACTTGCACACTAAGGAGGGGGTGGGCGAGCAGAGGCTCTCCCCTGAGCCGCAGAACAGCAACAGGCTCTGAGTAGCACCAGGCCTCTGGCCTGCCTCAGTGGCAAGGAGATGAGCTTGGCCTTAGAGACCAAGGAGCTAAGGTGGTCAGTGCACCAGAGTGGGGCTGTATGGAAGAGGATGGAAATTCAGAACTAGTGCTCGGGAAAGCGACACGGGCAAGCAGAGGTGTGTCTGTGCACAGCTGAGATGGCGGGGTGACAGACGGCATGACCCCAGGGGCGTGAGAGCGCAAGGGAAGAAGGCGTGCAGACACGGGAGATGCAGCCCCCGGCAGGGTCAACAACACAGACTGTAGGCTGGACAAAGGCCCTGCACACAGCAACCCACCTCCCACCCCAAGGTCCCCACCTGTAATGCACGAGGAGGTCCCAGAAACCCAAAGTGCCCAGCCACACACAGTGGTATTCAAAGACGAGCGAGCCCATGCCAAGAGATTCACCACTTTGCAAAGGGAGAACTTCAAGGCTCCTTCTAAAAGCAAATTCCACCAGTACATTTAAAATAATGCAATTCCAAAAAATTCCAAGGACATGAGACCTCCCAGGAACAGACCTGGTACTTAGAAAGGGGAAGGTCACTGCTGACCCCGTCATACCCGCACAGGCTGCTAACCCGCTCTGACCTTGTCCATCAGGCCCTTGGGCAGCGGGAACCACCAGACCAGAAGCCAGGAATCTGGGCCCTCGGCCCTCCCAGAATAAAGAGCCATTCTTCCTGCCTACCCAGCAAGGCTCCCAGCACTCTAAACAGAAGGCAACAGGACCTCTTCACAGTGCCTTCCAGCTCACACACAGCTTCAGCCCCAAACCAGTCACCTCACCCCTTCTGCTCTCACCCTCCCAATCCCAGCCCCAAGCACGCCACTGGAGTTAGGGCTGGTCTGTCTTGTCAGCAAGAAGCCAGGTCCTGCCCTCTTGTCCTCCGCCCAGCACAGTCCCAGTTGACCCCTTCCCACCCAGTGGCCCCTTTGGGCTGCTATCTCCCCACCCACCCCCCACCTGCCCTACAAGCCCCTCCAGGAATGAGCTGCACCCCAAGTCTGGGCACTGGCAGATCCAAGCACAGGGAGATGGCTTGGTGGCTGAGGACCGGGAAGCCAGTGCCCTGCGGGTGTCCCCGGGGAGGCATCCTCACCTTCCTGTCACGGGCATCCAAGATGCGGTGGCGAGACACATCTACCAGTTCTCCCTCCAGCAGGACGCCGTTTCCCCTGGGTATGTGAGAGAAAGAAAGGATCCGCTGCTTCTGTCAGTCCTCAGGGAAGAACCACAAGTTCAACGGCCCAGGCCAGAGTCTGCGCTGGGACAAAAGCAGGGCCCACAAGCATCTGCTAGTCACCTGGCCGCCCCCCCCCCCCCCCCCAGCAGGCCTGGTACTGAACGATTTTCTTTGTGCTTCCCACATGGGGCCTCCATTCCTCCATTTCTCCGAGGGTCCCAAAGGCTGGGGCTCTGCACAGAGGGTAGGGGGGACGCCTCAGGCTGCAAGACCAAGCTGTGGCCCCTCCCACAAGGGCTTACTATAAGCAGAGCCTCAGTCTTCTTATCTACAAAATGGTAGAGTAACAGCCACCTCACTGCTCCTTGATGATGACAGCATAAATCGTGTAAGTGAAGGTGTTTGTAAACTATTAAGTGCTTACTAAATAGAAAGGATTTTACTTTTTTATTTAGCCAAATTTGAGGGAGGGGTCTAAGGTGCTATAAAGTATCTTCCTTTTTCACCTGTTTTTTTTTTTCCACCTGTTCTAAAACACTTTCCATTCTTCTCCTCATTCATACCCACTTAATGGCGGGAAAACCCAAACTTAGAAGTTTTGTGACTAGGGCGCCTGGGTGGCTCAGTTGGTTAAGCAACTGCCTTCGGCTCAGGTCATGATCCTGGAGTCCCGGGATCGAGTCCCGGGATCGAGTCCCGCATCGAGTCCCGCATCGGGCTCCCTGCTCGGCGGGGAGTCTGCTTCTCCCTCTGACCCTCCTCCCTCTCGTGCTCTCTGTCTCTCATTCTCTCTCTCTCAAATAAATAAATAAAATCTTAAAAAAAAAAAGTTTTATGACTAGTCCAAGATCGCCGGGTCCCTCGCCAAGAGGAACTAGATCCCCGCTTCCCGCTCCTAGTTCTCATAAAAAGCAGAACCAGAGGCTTCCCTTTTTAGAGCCACAGAAATGAGAGAGGGGTGGGGACATGAAAGGATGGGCATGAAAATGGAAACTCGCTCTACTTTACTTACCCTACCCACCGCCTCACCTCCAAATTCTTGCGTTTCTAACTGCAAATGGAATGGTCCATTTGTTCTCACAACCTCCCTGCGACAGCCCCCCCCCCATCCCGAGCCCACACGCGCCTCCAGGCAGGCACTGCCCTCCCACGGCCACGCCAAGCCAACTGCCCCACGCTCTTGTGGTCACTGCACGACGTCCTCCCTTCCGGGGCGGGAAGCGGGGCGGCCTGTGCCAAGGCCTGCGGGCAGGGCGCCGAGGCAAGTGGCTGGAGTTCAGAGTCACGGCTGGGGAGGGGTTGAGACAAAGGTCGGTGCTTTTGAGCTCCGTGTAGGCGTCGGGGAGGGTACGGGGAGGGGGGGGTGCAGTGGGGAGATTTAAGCCTATCTGTGTTTTAGGGGGTGCGCTCCGGCTGCAGGGCGCAGGGGAGCGTTGGGGTGGGGGGGGGTAGCTGTGGCCAGGTCCTTCCCTCCCACCCGCCCCCGGACCGCGGTCCCCTCCCCAATCCCGGAGCCCGGGTTCCAAGCCGGGGCCGGAGGGCCGGCCCAGGGGGTCGGAGAGGCGGGGGCAAGCGCGGCGGGCCTACCCCTGGTGGACGGCGGGGTCCCAGGCCCCCGGCAGCCGCGCGCTCCGCACCGCCTTGTTCCGGAGGGCGCAGTCGTGGTAGATGCGGCTCATGATGCGCACGGCCGCTGTGCCCGCGGGCCTGGCGCTGGTCGGCGGCGCGCGGGGTCTCGGGCTGGGCGCGGGGGGCGCGCGCCGGGCAGCGATTCCCAGGCGCGGATCCGGGAAGGGCGCGGTCCGGGCCCGGCCGGCCCGGGCGGGGTTTAAAGGGGCCGAGCCCCATTCCTGCCGCGGGACGGCGCGCGCGGGAGGTGGGCTTCCGGGAAGACCCGCCGCAGCTGGGGCCTCGTTGTGGGCGTGGGGGGAGCCAAGTCCTCCCCTTTCCCTCCCTTTCTGGTTACTAGAGGGAGACCCCCGCCCCAACACACGCACAAAGGGGAAATTGAGGCCCAGAGATCCTACAGGATCAGCTCTGGAAGGAGCAGGAATGGAGAAAAGGGAACAGTCTTCAGGGATGGCGGGGTGGTCCGCACAGAAGCTGCTCTTTATGCTTTGCCCAAGGTCCCCCAGTGGCTGAGGAAGGGGTTCCAGGGATCTGTGCCTAGGCTTGGGTGTCAGATCAAGCACTTATTAAGGTTTAAATCCCAGCTGTGTGAGTATGAGCAAGTGTCTCAACCTCTCTGAACCCATGCTTCCTCCTCTATGGGGTCAGCATCAGAGGCGTGGTAACGATTCCTAAACTCACTCTAGAACATAGTATTTCCCCTCTCTGCCTTCCCACACAGTTCTTGAACCCCTCCCCAGCTCCCTACTGCCCTTTGCCCAAGTATGTAACAGTGTAGAGGGGCATTTTCTAAGCCTGGGTGCAGGAGTCTGTTCTGACCCTGGGATTGTTGGAGAACCTTGGTTCTCTTAGACCCATCTGTGGCCTCTGGGGGAGCATTCAAAGGGGAGGTGGCCAGTTAGATACCTGGGAGTCCAAGATGAGCTGTCAGTGGTAGAAGAAACACCCTCTCCCCACACACACATTAAGACTTTGGTGGGTCCTACACACTTGTTTTCAAGGGTTCCTTCCTTGATTAAAAAAAATTTTTTTTAATTATATTTTATGGGTGGGTTGACATAAAGATGAATACATTAATATTATATATTAAAACATTTTCTTCAGCCTAAAAATTCTTTTCTTCTTCTAATTTTTTAAAGAAATTAAAACATTTTCATGGGTCCTAGGCATTGTGTCAAATGGCTTAGTTACCTCCCCTCCTCCCTCCTCAGTCTGGCCTACCTGGCTGTTCCAGAAAGTCTGAGAGAGAAGGACAAGAGCCCTAGTGGGCTCTGAGCAGAACTATCTTTGGGCTTTCTCTCTTCAAAACTCCCTAGTTGTGGGGCGCCTGGGTGGCTCAGCTGGTTAAAGCGACTGCCTTCGGAAGGCTCAGGTCATGATCCTGGAGTCCCTGGATCGAGTCCCGCATCGGGCTCCCTGCTCGGCAGGGAGTCTGCTTTGCCCTCCGACCCTATCCCCTCTCATGTGTTCTCTCTCATTCTCTCTCTCTCAAATAAATAAATAAAGTCTTAAAAAAAAAAAAACAACTCCCTAGTTGATTTAAGGAACTCCTACAACATAATAGCAAAAAACCAAATAATCTGATTTAAAAATGGACAAAGGAACTATATAGATATCTCTCCAGAGAAGACATACACATGGCCAACAGCTCCGTGAAAAGCTGCTCAGCATCACTAATCATCAGGGAAATGCAAACCAAAACCACAATGAGATCTCATCTCACACCTGTTAGGATGGCTAGTATCAAAAGACAAAAGATAAGTATTAGGATGTAGAGAAAAGGGAACATTGATACACTGTTGGTAGGGATGTAAACTGGTGCAGCCACTGTGGAAAACAATATGGAACTTTCTCAAGAAATTAAAAATAGAACCACCATATTATCCAGCAATCACACTTCTGGGTGTACATCCAAAGGAACTGAAACCAGGATCTCAAAAGGATGCCTGCCCTCCTATGTTCCTTGCAGCGTTGTTCACAATAGCCAAGACATGGAAGCAATTTAAATGTTCATCAATGGATAGATGGGGGAGGAAATGTGGTATATACATACAATGGAATATTATTCAGCCTTTAAAAAAAAGGAAGGAAGTCCTGCCATTTGTAACAACAAGGATGAACCTGAAAGTGAAAGAAACCAGACACGGGAAGACAAATACTGCATGATCTCATTTACATGGGGAATCTAAAATAGTCAAACTCACAGAAGCAGAGAATAGAACGGTGGTTGTCAGGGGCTGGGGGGAGGGGGAAATGGGGAGGTAGAAGTCAAAGGGGTACAAAGTTTCAGGTATACAAGATGAATAAAGACCTAGAGATCTACTCTACAGTATAGTGCCTATAGTTAATATTGATTTATGTACTTAAAAATTTACTAAGAGGGTAAATCTTTTTTTAAATTTTTTTTTTAAGATTTTATTTATTTATTTGAGAGAGAGACAGCTCATAAGCAAGGAGGGGGGCAGAGGGAGAGGGAGAAGCAGATTCCTCGCTGAGCATGGAGCCCAATGCAGGACGCGATCTCAGGACCCTGGGATCATGACCTGAGCCGAAGGCAGACGATTAATCAACTGAGCCACCCAAGCACCCTTAAGAGGGTAAATCTCATGTTAAGTGTTCTTATCACACGCATAAAATAATAATAGTAATAAATAAATTTTTGGAGGCAATGGGTATGTTTATGGCATAGATTTTGGTGATGGTTTTTTGGGTGTGTACTTATCTCCAAACTCATCAAGTTGTATACATTAAATATGTACAGCGATTTGTGTGTCAATTATGCCTCAATAAAATGGTTTGAAAAACAAACAAAAAACCCCAGGCTGGTTGCAACCACATGGCTGGTGTGCCCCCCTATCTGTCAACTTCCCGCTCCAATGGATTCAAATCTCCACTGCTTTATGTGGCAGCTACTAGCTACATATGGCTATTTTAATTTTAGTTTTAATTAATTAAACCTAAGTAAACTTCAATTATTCCGTCTCACCAGCCACCTTTCAAGGGCTTCATAGCTAGCAACATGTGGCTAGTGGCTGCCATTTTGGACAGCCCAGACACAGGACACTTCCATCATTGCAGAAAGTTCTATGGGACAGCATGGCTGTAAATTCTTTTCTGAGAAGAGTAATCCCTTGCTTACTGGGCTCCATGACTTCACCCCATCAGTACAACTGGTAGACCAGGCACCAGCAAGACAGGAAGCTAAAAGAACAAGAAAACATTTTTTAAACATATTTATCTCCTAAAGAGCACCAATCATCCTGGGGAAAAGACCAGAACTTTGTTGGACTTCCTTATACCTATTTGTAGGTTACTGATGTTTCTATATTAAATTATAAACCATGAGGTACAACATGGAGACAGCTTAAGCTTTGGGCCCCTCAGTTCAACGGCCCCTTTTGAGGACAGGGTTGAGGGCCCCAAACATTATGTTTATATGGGCATATGCTTTTACAAAATTTTCACAGGTGGGACAGTTTTTGGTATAGTCAGTTCAGACCAATATCTTTTTTTTTTTTTTTTTGCCTGAATTTTCCTTTGCCTCACATCAGATGATATTGCAATGGACCTGAATGAGAGAACAGTTGACATGAGATACATTTAGTTTGGGCTTTGTGGGATAGATTTATGGGGTCTGCAGTGTTTCCCACTATCATTCAGTTTTTGCAAGCTGTCCTGGTATAGGAGGGCCCTACCAGCCTCTGTGCCAACTCACCTAGGGGAGGGCTCAAAGGTGCAGGACAAGGGGTCCCATCACAGTAGAAATTTGTGCTGCAGCGCCTGGCACTGAGACCGCATGGGGAGAGGACAAGGACCAAACTGTGGAACATAAGGAACCGGAAGCTAGTGTGTAGAAAATTCTCCTACTCACCAGACAGGTAAAACCGTAAGCAGAGGATTGGTTCTTATTAACCTTAGTCAAAATGGACGTTTACTCAGGAATGTTCTCACTAAAGCCGCACATGTCACTGTAAACCCACCAACCTTTTTTTTCCTCTTTTGGTGTGCATGGGACAAAACTGAATTTACCAGGATTTCTGTAGAGCAGAAACAGACAACAGTAAAACCAACAAGAAGTGCCTGTGTGTGTAGTCTTAGATTTTATGCCTCACAACACATCTTAGCATATCTGACACATCTTGTCTTGACAAAGTCTGCTGGTTCCGGAAGAAAGAGAGGGCCAAATTGCCACAAATGCAGTGAAATCACCTGAAGAAAACACACAGACACACCGCAGAGCAAAAGATGCAAAACAAAGGACGCAGTGAAGAGAGCAAGCATAATATAAAATAAGATGCCAGAAGGAGAGCTAAAGCTATCCATCACATTACATCAATAAATGCAAATAGGACAAGCCTTGCTGGGAAAGAAAATCTATGATACGCCTTTGTAGCAGACATCTCTTCAGGCCACATCAGAACCTCTGGTCCTCACATGCCTCTGGGGCCTTTGACCCGTCCTGTCCTAGCCCCTCGGTGATGACCAACCCTGCTGACTTCACACAGAAACAATCCTCCACGCCTCACCTCGCGGCCACACCTCAACACTTGCCCCCGAAGACAATTGGTCCCAAGGGTGGCCCTTAAAAGAAGACTCTCAGTGTAGGATTGTGAAATTGAATTACCTATTGGTCTGATGGCAATAAGGACATTTGCTATGGAAAGTGGGTGGTGGTCACCCTCGGCACAGAGAGGCATCGAAATTCCTGAGGTTTTCATCTGTGGTTAAATGGGGTGAGGTGCAGGTGGGAGGTGACATTCTGCTGGGAGATGGAATGTCTGTAGCCTGTGATGGGTCTTGGGGGCAATGATAATTATGAGACATGTGGAACAGGCCAGCTTTTTATGAACGGCAATGGAAACCCTGATGGAAAGAAGGTGATAGGCTCAGGGTAGCCCACGGCTAACCTCAGGATACGCCATGGGGAGCTGTATGGCAGTTTTTAAGGAGACTCATCTCCTGTGGCTCCAGGGCAAACTGCTCTGCAGTCAGGCTCTGCAGCTGATTGTAAGGATGACAGAGCTGCGTGTTCTGTTCCAGCTGTTGCTGGGATGACAGAACTTCCGTGCTTCAGCTCACTTCGTGCGGGTACAACCCAGCGGTGCCTTGAGCCCTCCCATGCGTGTCTCCTGCTCTTGCCCTGAGGCATCCACGTTGATGCTGAAGCCGAGACACCTGGGCCCTCTGGGTACCAACCTTGCACAACCCCATATGCAGGGGAGTTAACACCTTGGAGAGAACATTTGAGAATAGAGGGGATGGAAGCTGCCAAGTAAATTCTTTCTCCTTTCTCTCCCTGTACAGACTGTGATGAAAAATAGCTGAAAAGGCAGATGGCCTCTTAGAAGATGGTCCCATGAGATCAGACACTCGTTCCCTCTTATTTCCAAGTGGTGACCCACTGCATAGGGCACCCTTAGACTTGCCCTTCCTGCTTCCCTGCCCCTCAGCGATGTTCCCTTCCTCTGGCTTTCCTGGGATTGCATTCCCTAATAAAGCAGTGGCAAGGGAGATTTGGTCTCAGGCTCTGCTTTTTGAAGAACCCAATCTAATACAATCATATACAAGAATTTTCTAAAACAAAGTGACCCAGAAAGATGTATGTAAAAGGACTTGGCAAAGGGCGCCTGGGTGGCTCAGTCGTTAGGTGTCTGCCTTCGGCTAGGGTCATGATCCCAGGATCCTGGGATCAAGCCCCACATCGGGCTCCTTGCTCTGTGGGAAGCCTGCCTCTCCCTCTCTCACTCCCGCTGCTTGTGTTCCTTCTCTCGCTGGGTTTCTCTCTGTCAAATAAATAAAATCTTAAAAAAAAAAAAAAAAGGACTTGGCAAAGAGGAGAAAGATGCAAACCAAAATGGCAGAGTCACACTTGTAGTAACAGACAAGGCTGAACTTAACACAAAATGCATAAACTCAGTTTTTTAAAATGGGATTTTGGGGCGCCTGGGTGTCTCAGTCATTAAGCATCTGCCTTCGGCTCAGGTCATGATCCCAGGGTCCTGGGATCAAGCCCCGCATGGGGCTCCCTGCTCCGCGGGAAGCCTGCTTCTCCCTCTCCCACTCCCCCTGCTTGTGTTCCCTCTCTCGCTGTGTCTCTCCCTGTCAAATAAATAAATAAAATCTTAAAAAAAAAGACTAAAAAATAATAATAATAATAAAATGGGATTTTATAGTGCTAAAAATTACAGTCCACAAGGAAACGGAATGAAGTTAATATTGACACGTCAAATAAAGTAGGATTGGAATTCAAAAATAAAACATTATAGGATGAATAGGAATCAAAGGGGATCACAATGAGATCCACATTCACACCCATTAAAATTACTATTATATAAAAACAAAAACAGAAATAACAAATGTTGGCGAGAATGCAGAGAAATTGGAACCTTTGTGCACTGTTGGTGGGAATGTAAAATGGTGCAGCCGCTGTGGAAAGCAGTATGGAGGCTCCTCCAAAAATTACACATAGAATTGCCATATGATCCAGCAATTCTACCTCTGGGTATACACCCAAAAGAACTGAAAGCAGGGACTCAAACATTTACTTACCTACCCATGTTCACAGCAGCATTATTCACAACGGCCAAAAGGTGGGAACAATTCAAATGTCCATCAGTGGATGAATGGATTAAAAAAAAAAATGTGGCGGGCGCCTGGGTGGCTCAGTTGGTTAAGCGACTGCCTTCGGCTCAGGTCATGATCCTGGAGTCCCGGGATCGAGTCCCGCATCGGGCTCCCTGATCGGCAGGGAGTCTGCTTCTCCCTCTGACCCTCCTCCCTCTCATGCTCTCTGTCTCTCATTCTCTCTGTCTCAAATAAATAAATAAAATCTTAAAAAAAAAAAAATGTGGCATATACATACAATAGAATATTATTCAGCCTTAATAAAGGAAGGAAATGCAGGGCACCTGGGTGTCTCAGTTGGTTAAGCGTCCAACTCTTGATTTCAGCTCAGGCCCTGATCTCAGGGTTGTGAGATTGAGCCCCACGTCAGGCTCTACACTGGGCTTGGAGCCTCCTTGAGATTCTCTCTCTCCCTCTGCTCTCTTCCTGTCCCTCTCTCTCTTTTTTTTTAAGATTTTATTTATTTATTTGACAGAGAGAGAGAGACACGGTGAGAGAGGGAACACAAGCAGGTGGAGTGTGGGAGGGAGAAGCAGGCTTCCCAATGAGGAGGGAGCCCGATGCAGGGCTGGATCCCAGAACTCTGGGATCCTGTCCCTCTCTCTTAAAAAAAAAGGAAGGAAATGCTGACACATACCACACATGGATGAACCTTGAAAACATTATGCTAAGTGAAATAAACCAGACACAAAAGGACAATATTATATGATTCCACCTATATGAGATACCTAGAGGACTCAAGTCACAGAAACAGAAAATAGAATGGTGGTTGCCAGGGGCTGGGGGCGGGAAGAATGGGGAATTGTTGTTTAATGGGTGTGGAGCTTCAGTTTGGGAAAACAAAAACCTTCTGGAGAAGGATACATCACAGGAATGTGACTGCACTTAACAACACAGAACTGTACATTTAAAAATGGCAAAGATGGGAAATTTTATGTTAAATAGATTTTACCACAATAAAAAAAAATCAGTGTACACATGCACTGTAGAAAATATGATAAGCAAAAAGAAAACATTTTTAGAAATTGCACTAAGGGGCAAAAAAAGAAACAGATCTGAGTCTATATCTAAGATGATATATGTAAATTAAAAAACAAACACATGCATACACCAACACTGGATGTCTTAGTTTACTAGGCTGCCATAACGAAGTCCAATACACTGGTAGCTTAGACAGCGGATATTTATTCCCTCACAATTCTGGAAGCTAGATGTCCTGAGACCGAGGTGCTGGCAGGGTAGGCTCCTACCAAAGCCTCTCTCCTTAGCTTGTATATGGTCATTTTCTCCCTAAATCTCACAGTCTTTTCTTTGTGCAGGTACATGTCTGTGTCCACATTTCCTCTTCTTATAAGCATACCAGTCATGTTGGATTAGGGCCAATTCTAAAGACCTCATTTTAACTTAATTATCTTGTTAAAGATTTCATTCTGAGGTCCTAGGGGTTAGAACTTCTACATGGGAACTTT
The DNA here is from genome assembly GCF_011800145.1 of Mirounga leonina. Classification (NCBI taxonomy): domain Eukaryota; kingdom Metazoa; phylum Chordata; class Mammalia; order Carnivora; family Phocidae; genus Mirounga; species Mirounga leonina. The sequence goes on from NW_023270464.1 coordinate 23,124,749, forward strand.
GATGGAGACAAAATTCAGACCACAACACTGTATGTCATTCAGTGATACATTCCCAACCAAGGACACACAGTTAAATGCATAAAAGTGGGCGCTAGAGGATGAGGGTGGCAGGAGGACAGAGTTGGAATGGGAGTGGAAATAGTGAATAGAGGGGAAATGCCATTTTATTTTATTTACTTTTTTTACAGTTAAATGGGTTTATTTTCTGAATATTATGGTAATCCATACTTCCTAAGGATATGAGTTTGGGGCTTGAAATGGATCATAATAACATCACAGACTCATATTTTATTGATTTCTACCCTCATGTCCCACACTGTCCCTATGACATTCTCCTAATTATTTCTAGGAGTCCCATCCTCCAAGAAGATCATATAGCATCCATCACACTCGTCCTTTCCTGATCAGTGTGCCTGATCCTATGTCTCTCATTGAGGCCCCTGCTGTGTGTGAAGAATCTGGAAGGCACTTTATCTTTGCCTCTGATGTCAAGCGACCATTGGGTACCCTTCTTCCCTCCCCCTCCCCTGACATACCAACCACTGCTGCATTTTCCAGTTAGGTATGTTCCTTCTGTACTCTGTGGGGTAGCACAGTTCTTGAGAGGCTGGTGTAGCCCTGTGTTCTTTGCAGCCCCACCTTGATTCATGCAGAAATGAGAGGATGTTTCTCATTCCCTTGTATGTTAGCATAATGCCTGGACACCAAAACAGAACTACTTCTGATCCAATCCTTTAGAGTATCTTCTATGAAATATCTCCTTTCATTTTCTGTCCTCTGCAACTCCCTCCTTAGGTTTAAATATATCACAGGCTTGGGCATTTTCAGTGCAGAAATGCCATTTTAAAATGTACATGTCTGTAGGGCACCTGGGTGGCTCAGTCAGTGAAGCATCCAACTCTTGATTTCGGCTCAGTTCATGATCTCAGGGTTGTGAGATCCAGCCCCACGTTGGGCTCTGCACTGGGCGTGGAGCCTGCTTAAGATTCTTTCTCTCGGGCGCCTGGGTGGCTCAGTTGGTTAAGCGACTGCCTTCGGCTCAGGTCATGATCCTGGAGTCCTGGGATCGAGTCCCACATCGGGCTCCCTGCTCAGCAGGGAGTCTGCTTCTCCCTCTGACCCTCCTCCCTCTCATGCTCTCTGTCTCTCATTCTCTCTCTCTCGCAAATAAATAAAATCTTAAAAAAAAAAAAAAAAGATTCTTTCTCTCCTTCGGCCTCTGCCCCTCCCCCCCTCTAAAAAAAAGTAAAAATGTACATGTCTGTATATATGTGTATTAGAAATACAATAGAATGAAAGGACAGATGAATTAATCCCAAATGAAAGAACAAGATAAGTCCAGAGCCAGAGATCTAAGTGAAACATAGGTTCACATCAGGCATATAAGTAACATGCCTGATGGAGAATTTAAGGCAGCAATCATAAGGACACTCACTGGACTTGAGAAGAATGGAAGATATCAGTGAGACCCTCACCACAGAGATAAAAGAGTTAAAAAAGAATCAATCAGAGACGAAGTGTGCAATAAACGAGATTAGAAACATACTTGATGCAATGAACAGCAGGCTGGAAGAAGCAGAGAAACAAATTAATGACCTAGAAGACAAAGTAATGCAAAGCAATGAAGCTGAAAAAACAGAAAGGAGAATTATGCAAAACAAGAATAGACTTAGGGAACTCCATGACTCCATCAAATGTAATAACATTTGTGTTGTAGGAGTCCCAGAAGTAGAAGAGAAAAGGGGGCAAAAAATTTATTTGAAGAAATAACAGCCAAAAACTTCCCTAATCTGGAGAAAGAAACAGACATCCAGATCCAGGAGGCACAGAGAACTCCCATCAAAATCAACAAAAGCAGGCCAACACCAAGACATATTGTAAATAAAATGGCAAAATATGGTAATAAAGAAAAAAAATCCTAAAAGCAGCAAGACAAAAGAAGTCACTAACTTACAAGGGAAAACCCATAAGGCTAGCTGGAGATAGTTTCAACAGAAACTTTGCAGGACGGAAAAGAGTGGCATGATATATTCAAAGTGCTGAAAGGGAAAAATCTGCAACCAAGAATCGCAATCCAGCAAGGCTATCATTCAGAACAGAAGGAGAGTTAAAGAGGACTAAAGGAGTTCATGACCACAAAACCAGGCCTGCAAGAAATAGTAAAAGGGACTCTGAGTGGAAAGTAAGACCAAAAGTAACAGTATAAATGTAGGAAACACAAAAGCAGTAAAAATAAATATTTCTGTAAAAGATTATTCAAGTAACTCATACAAGGAAAAAAAGCATAGAAAATATAATCACATATACCTAAATGTGGGGAGGAGAGAAGGATGGGCTCAAACTTAAGCGACCATCAACTTAATATAGATTGCTACATGCAGAAGAGGTTATATACAAACCTAGTGGTAAAACCACTAATAAACATGCAAAGAATAAAGACAAAGAAATCCAAATATATCACTAAAGAAAATCAGCAAACCATGAAAGAGAGAAAGACAAAAAAGGATCAGAGAAAATCTCCAGAAACAACCATGAAACAAGTAACAAAATGGCAATAAATACATATCTACCAATAATTACTTTTGATGTAAATGGACTAAACACTCCAATCAAAAGACATAAGGTGAGAGAATGGATAAAAAACAAGACCCATCTATCTATATGCTGCCAAAAGAGACTCATTTCAGACTGAAAGACAACTGCAGATTGAAAGTGAGGGGATGGAGAATATTTATCATGCAAGCAGATGTGAAAAGACAGCCAGGGTAGCAATACTGATATGGGACAAATGAGACTTTAAAACAAAGACTGTAACAAGAGGCAAAGAAGGACACTATATAATAATAATAAAGAGGACAATTCAACAGGAAGGTATAACAATTGTAAATATTTATGCACCCAACATGGGAACACCCAAACACATAAAACAATTAATAACAAACCTAAAGGAACTAATTGATAATAATACAATAATAGTAGGGGACTTTAACACCCCATTTACATAAATGGACAGATTATCTAAACAGAAAATCAACAAGGAAAGAGGGGCTTTGAAGGACACAGTGAACTAGATGGATTTAACAGATATATTCAGAACATTCCATCCTAAAACAGCAGAATACACATTCTTTTCAAGTGCACACATACCATTCTTCAGAATAGATCATGTATTAGGCCACAAAACAGGCCTCAACAGATTCAAGAAGATCAAAGTCATACCATGCACCTTTCTTACCACAGCACTATGAAACTAGAAGTCAATCACAAGAAAAAGTCTGGAAAGACCACAAATATATGGAGGTTAAATTACTGCTACTAAACAATGAGTGTGTCAATCAGGAAATAAAAGAAGGAATTAAAAAATATACAGAAACAAACGAAAATGAAAACACAATGGTCCAAAACCTTTGGGATGCAGCAAAAGTAGTTCTAAGAGGGAAGTTTATAGCAATACAGCCAAACTCAAGAAGCAAGAAAACTCTCAAATAAACAATGTAAACTTACACCTAAAGGATCTAGAAAAAGAACAACAAAAAAACCTAAAACCAGCAGAAGGAAGGAGATAATAAAGATGAGAGCAGAAATAAACCATATAGAGACTAAAAAAAAAAAAATAGAACAATGAAACCAGGAGCTCATTCTTTGAAATAATTAATAAAATTGATAAACCTCGGGCGCCTGGGCGGCTCAGATGGTTGGGCATCTACCTTCGGCTCAGGTCATGATCCCAGGGTGCTGGGATCGAGTCCTGCATCAGGCTCTCTGCTCCTTGGGAGCCTGCTTCTCCCTCTGCCTCTCTCTCTCTGTCTCTAATGAATAAATAAATAAAATCTTTAAAAAAAATTGATAAACCTCTAGCCAGACTTATCAAAAAGAAAAAAGAGAGATCCCAAACAAATATAATCACAAGGGAGAGAGGAGAAATAGCAATCAACACCACAGAAATACAAACCATTATAAGAGAATATTATGGAAATCTCTATGCCAACAAATTGGACAACCTAGAAGAAATGGGTAAATTCCTAGAAACACATAAATTACCAAAAATGAAACAGGAATAGAAAATTTGAACAGATTGATAACCAGCAAAGAAATTGAATCAGTAATCAAAAAACTCCCAACAAACAGAAATCCAGGACCAGATGGCCTCACAGGCGAATTCTACCAAACATTTAAAGAAGAGTTAATATCTATTCTTCTCAAACTAGTCCAAAAAATACAAGAGGAAGGAAAACTTCCAAATTCATTCTATGAGGCCAGCATTACCCTGATACACAAACCAAATAAAGACACCACAAAAAAGAGAACTATGGGCCAATATCTCTCACAAATATAGGTACAAAAATCTTCAACAAAATCCAGCAAACCAAATCCCACAATATGTTAAAAAAAATCATTTACTACAATCAAGTGGGATTTATTCCTGGGTTGCCAGGTGGTTCAATATTCGCAAATCAATCCACATGATACATCATATCCACAAGGGAAAGGATAAAAACCATATGATCATTTCAGTAGATTCAGAAAAAACATTTGACAAAGTACAACATCCATTCATGATTTAAAAAAACACTCAACAAATTAGGTTTAGAGGAAACATACCTCAATATAATAAAGGCCATATTTTAAATATAGCGAATACCATCCTAAATGGGGAAAAACAGAGCTTTTCCTCTAAGGTCAGGAACGAGACAGAGATGTCCACTCTCACCACTATTATTCAGCTAGTACTGGAAGTCATAGCCACAGCAAGCTGACAACAAAAAGAAATAAAAGCCATCCAGGGACACCCGGGTGGCTCAGTCAGTTAAGCATCTGCCTTCGGCTCAGGTCATGATCCCAGGGTCCTGGGATTGAGTCCCGTGTTGGGGGGGGGGGTCCTTGCTCAGTGGGGAGCCTGCTTCTCCCTCTCCCTTCTGCTTCTCCTGCTTGTGATCTCTTTTTCTCTCTGACAAATAAATAAGTAAAATCTTTAAAAATAAATAAATAAATTTTAAAAAAAGAAATAAAAGGCATCCAGATCAGCAAGGAAGAAGTCAAACTGTCACTATTTGCAGATGACATGACATTATATATAGAAAACTCCAAAGACGCCACCAAAAAAACTGCTAGAATTGATCAAGGAAAGTTGTAGGATCCAAAATCAACATACAGAAATCTATTGCTTTTCTATACACCAATAATGAAGGAGCAGGAACAGAAATTAAGGACTCAATCCCATTTACAACTGCACCAAAAATAATAAGATACCTAGGAATAAACCTAACCTAAGAGGCGAAAGACCTGTACTCTGAAAACTATAAAACACTGATGAAAGAAATGGAAAATGACACAAAGAACTAGAAAGACAGTCCATGCTCATGGGTTGGAAGAACAAATATTGTTAAAATGTCTATACTACCCAAAGCAATCTACATATTTAAGGTAATCCTTATCATAATATGAACAGCATTTTTCACAGAGCTAGAACAAACGATCCTAAAATGTGTTTGGAACCACAAAAGAACCCGAATAGCCAAAGCAACATTGAAAAAGCAAAGCAAAGCTAGAGGCATTACAATTCTGGACTACTACAAATCTGTAGTGATCAAAACAGTATGGTACTGACACAAAAACAGACACATAGATCAATGGAACAGAATAGAAAACCCAGAAATGGGGGCGCCTGGGTGGCTCAGTTGGTTAGGCGACTGCCTTCGGCTCAGGTCATGATCCTGGAGTCCCGGGATCGAGTCCCGCATCGGGCTCCCTCCTCTGATCCTCCCGACCCTCCCCCCTCTCATGTGCTCTCTCTCTCAGTCTCTCTCTCTCAAATAAATAAATAAAATCTTAAAAAAAAAAAAAAAAGAAAAGAAAACCCAGAAATGAACCCACAATTATACGGTCAATTAATCTTTGACAAAACAGGAAAGAATATGCAATGGGAAAAAGTCTCTTCAAAAAATGGTGTTGGGAAAACCGGATAGCTACATGCAAAAGAATGAAACTGGACCACTTTCTTAGGCTATACACAAAAATAAACGCAAAATGGATTAAAGACCTAAACGTGAGACCTGAAACTATAAAAATCCTAGAAGAGAGCACATGCAATAGCTTCTTTGACGTCAGCCATAGCAAATTCTTTCTAAATATGTCTCCTGAGGCAAAGGAAACAAAAGCAAAGACAAACTGGGGTGCCTAGCTGGCTCAGTCAGTAGAGGATGGGACTCTTAATCTCAGGGTTGTAAATTCAAGCCCCACGCTGGGTGCAGAGATTACTTAAAAATAAAACCTAAAAAAAAAAATAGTAAACTATTGGGACCACATCAAAATAAAAAGCTTCTGCACAGCAAGGAAATAATCAGCAAAACTAAAAGGCCACCTACTGAATGGGAGAAGATATTTGCAAATGACATACCCAATGTTAGTATCCAAAATATATAAAGAATTTATACAAATCAATACCCAAAAAACAAATACTCCAATTTAAAAATGGGCAGAAGATATGAATAGATATTTTTCCAAGTAAGACATACAAGATGGCCAACAAACACATGAAAAGATGCTCAACATCACTCATCCTCAGGGAAATGCAAATCAAAACCACAATATCACCTTAACACCTGTCAGAATGCCTAAAATCAAGAACACAAGAAATAACAGGTGCTGACGAGGATACGGAGAAAGGAGAACCCTCTTACACTGCTGGTGGGAATGCAAGCTGGTGCAGCCACTCTGGAAAACAGTATGGAGGTTCCTCAAAAAGTTGAAAATAGAACTACCCTATTATCCAGCAATCACACTACTGGGTATTTACCCAAAGGATACAGAAACACTAATTCAAAGGGATACATGCACATCAATGTTTATAGCAGCATTATTTACAATAGTCAAATTATGGAAACAGCCCAAATGTCCATCAACTGATGAATGGATAAAGAAGAGGTGGTGTATATATACAATGGAATTTTTTTTTTTTTTAAGATTTTATTTATTTGACAGAGAGACGCAGCGAGAGAGGGAACACAAGCAGGGGGAGTGGGAGAGAGAGAAGCAGGCTTCCCGCAGAGCAGGGAGCCAGACGTGGGGCTCGATCCCAGGACCCTGGGATCATGACCTGAGCCGAAGGCAGACGCTTAACGACTGAGCCACCCAGGCGCCCCAATATACAATGGAATATTATTCAGCCGTAAGAAAGAATGAAATCCTGCCATTTGCAATGACATGGATGGAGCTAGAGAGTATAATCTAAATGAAATAAGTCAGCCAGAGAAAGACAAATACCATACGATTTCACTCATATATGGAATTCAAGAAACAAAACAAATGAGCAAAGGAAAAACAAAAGAGAGAGAGAGAGAGAGAAACCAAGAAACAGACCCTTAACTACAAAAACCAAACTGCTGGTTACCAGAGGGGAAGTGGGTGGAGGAATGCAGGAAACAGGTGATGGGGACTAAGGAGTGCACCTGTGATGAGCACCAGGTATTGTATGGAAGTTTTGAATCAGTATATTGTACACCTGAAATTAATATTACACTGTATGTTAACTAACTGGAATTTCAATAAAAACTTAAAAAAATACAATAGAAATGAGAGACTAATTTACTTCTCTCAACCTAGAACAGACAAAATAGACACGAATTATTTGTTAGCATCTCAGTTCAGCATTTTGCCATGAGTGTGCATTACCCTGTTTTCTTCTTCGTTGTTTACAGTTTTTAATTTTTTCTCTTCAAAAACCAGTCCTATTTATCAGTTCTGGCTGATAGTTTTTCTGTTTTTGAATTTATTCTTCTCTCAGCTGCATGATTTCCTTCCTTTTGCTTTCCTTACATTTATTTTGTTCCTTTAAAAATGTGCTGAATTAAATGCTAAACCCTTTGTTTTCATTCTACCTCATTTAGTAATCTCAGTTTATAGGGTTGTAAATTTCCCCTTGAGCCACCTCCCAAGCTCTAACACCCTCAGGCCCTGCCACCTGTCCCATGTCCTTGAGATAGATGGCTGGGGAGTGCCCCCACACTGAGAGCTCTAGTTTTGGAAGATCTTCCTTCTTGCTACTCTCAAAGGTGCTTACTTCTTTACCCTCACCACAGCATTATGCCTCAAGATTCCTAGGCTTCCCCCAAATAAAATCTCTAGGAAGGCGGCTTCACACATTCATATGCGACTTGACGTTCCCATAACGAGGGTGTGGTAGACAAATGGAACACCAGTATATGATAAAAGTGCCATTGCCAATCAGCAGGGGAGAGATGGACAGATCAATAAGTGGTATCAGGACCATTGAATCCCAATCGATTAAAGGTGAAAATTCTAAAGGACTGTAAAAACACTAGAAAAAAAACATGCAAAAAAAGCTTAATAATTTCAGAGTGGTATAGCTTTTCCAAACAAAACCTAAAGTCTCGGCCACAAAAAAAAAAAAAAAAAAAGGTGGGGGGCATGGATTGCAAGTGCATGTAATGAGGAGTTCTGCACCAATGTGCCAATGGCATAAAAATAAGGTGGGGGGAGCCCGGTTCTAGATTTATAATTGCCTTATAAACATGGCAAAATGTGCTCCTCCTCATTCATCGTGAAAGCTATGCGATAAAATCGTTGAGTAGGGTTGACCATCTTTTAACATGTTTTATGAGCCATTTATATTTTCTGTGAAAGCCGATTTTTGCTTGTGTCCATATTTTCACCCACTTTGAGGAAAATCAGAACATTTGGTAATAAAATTTGGTTACAACATGGATAAACAGACACAGACATGTCTGGGGGAAATACATGTGGGAGTTGAAGTGACTTTTTTCAAAGGGCACTTGATCTATTAAAAGCACAAACACAGATCTTAAAAGTTCTCATCCTGAGAAAGAAAATGTTGTAACTATGGGTGGTGGAGGATGTTAACTAGACTTACTTTGGTGATCCTTTCCCAATATACATGAATCATTACACGGTACACCTGAAACCAGAATAATGGTGTGTGTCAATTATACCTCAACAAAATATAAAAACCTATAAACAGGGGCGCCTGGGTGGCTCAGTTGGTTAAGCGACTGCCTTCGGCTCAGGTCATGATCCTGGAGTCCCTGGATCGAGTCCCACATCAGGCTTCCTGCTCGGCAGGGAGCCTGCTTCTCCCTCTGACCCTCCCCCCTCTCACGTGCTCTCTCTCTCTCTCATTCTGTCTCAAATAAATAAAATCTTTAAAAAAAAAAAAACAAAAAACCTATAAACACACATACCGCTTTATCCAGCAATTCTATTTCCAGGAATATATTCCTATGTGTGTGGATTAACATATATGTGAGTCTGTTTTGAAATACCAAAATACTACAGGGGCGCCTGGGTGGCTCAGTCGTTAAGCGTCTGCCTTTGGCTCAGGTCATGATCTCAGGGTCCTGGGATCAAGCCCCGCATCGGGCTCCCTGCTCCGCGGGAAGCCTGCTTCTCCCTCTCCCACTCCCCCTGCTTGTGTTCCCTCTCTCACTGTGTCTCTCTCTGTCAAATAAATAAATAAAATCTTAAAAAAAAAAAAGAAATACCAAAATACTACAAACGATCTAATTGTCCATCCATGGGGAACAGGCTAAATGAATCATGAATTATTTACGAAGAAGTAAAATGAATGGAACATATATATACACACACACACAACATACCTATGTGTGTGCACGCAATACCAAACTAGTTCACTCACTGTGAAATAAAAACAGCATAATTCAGTACAGTGTGCCCAAGAAGCACACATTCAACAAATATTAGTCAAGGACTTGCTTTATGCCACACCTGTCCTGGGCACTGGAGAAATGGAGGTACCCGGAATGGCTCAGATCCAAGCTTACATTCTGCTGGAGGAGAGGCGCAAGGAACAAATAGGATATCCAGAAATGAGCTCATTTCAGATAGTGGTAAATGCTGCAAAGGAAACTGTGTACCAAAGATGTGACTGTGAAAGATCGGGGGCAGTGGGGCTGCTTTAGAACACGGGGTCAGGGAGACTTCTCTAGAGGTGCCATTGGGGTTAAAGCAGCAGGGTGCAAGAAAAAAAGACCCCGAGGCAGGAAAGAGCTCAGAGTGAGGGCCACAAAGATGGCCGGTCCCGTCAGAGTGTGGTGACTGGTGGGGAGAGCGCCCCAGATGGGGTCTGAGCAGTAGGCAGAGCTGGGGATCTGTATTTCTCTCTAAAAACATGCTCTCGCTGTATACAAAAAAGGATATAAATGTACATTCATGCATTTTTTTTTCTTGTGTGCTTGTTTATGTACGTATTTCTGGAAGGAGACACAAGCAACTGATCGTGGTGGCTGCCTTGGTAGGACTGGGGCTCCAGGACAGGAAGGAGACTTATGTTGCATAGTGTATGTTTTTATGTTGTTTGATATTTATATCATGTACATGAATTACTTTTTCAATTAAAAACTAGTTAATTTTTTAAACTCTGGAAATATCATAATATTCCATCTCAGTCGTAATCAGAGAAATGCAAATTAAAACATCAGGGAAATAAGATTTTTTAGAAAGGATTCAAAAATTCATAAAGCTCATATTTGATGAGAATATGAGAAAACGGACTCTCAGGGACGCCTGAGTGGCTCAGTCGGTTAAGCAGCTGCCTTCGGCTCAGGTCATGATCCCAGGGTCCTGGGATGGGGCCCTGCCCCAGGCTCCCTGCTCAGTGGAGAGCCTGCTTCTCCCTCTGCCCCTCCCCCCTGCTTGTGCTCTCTGTCTCTCTCTCTCTGACAAATAAATAATAAAATCTTAAAAAAAAATAAATGCAATGTATAAATCTTATCTTTTATAGTTACAACTCTTTTTGGCATCTGGATTAAGGAATCTTTCCCTACTCTAAAATTAGACAGGTATTTCCTAGATTGCTTTGTAAAAGGTTTTAAGTTTTACTTCTGGCATTTAGATCTAGCATATACCAATTTTCATACTGGTCTGAGGAAGAAGAGATGCAGTTTATTACCTTTTTTTGCCATATGGATAATCAATTTGCCCAGCTCCATTTATTGGTGAGTATCGGAGGTAGCAGGGTAGAATGTGAGGAACAGACCAAGCGGTAAATGGAGCTGGGCAAGGAAACAAAGCCTTGGACCTGAGGGAAGTCTGCAGTGGCCCCTGAGGTTTCCTCCTTAATATTAACTGAGACTGTTTTCTTGCATGTTGTCATATGAGGATTTGGTGCTAGGGACTGTTTCAGCCATTGTGTCCCCAGAGAGGAACGTTGCTGATACACAGAATATGGACAATTAAAAATCTACAAAGGACTAAAGTCTTTGATCATATAATTGAGCCACTGAGTCAACTCTAGCAGCAAGCATCTGGTACATATTAAGTCCTCAATAAATATTTCAGAATAAGTGAATGAATGAATATATCTTCCACACAGGACCACTCCCTGTGCCTCACAATACCTAGTTCTTTTCTGCCTCTGTTGTCTTCATATTTTCTGTTCCTTCCACCGAGAATGCCATTCCTTCAACATCTCCATCTCCTAAAATTTGACTCAACCTCCAAGACTCATCTAGAATGCCACCCTTTCCCTGGTGCTTATCCCAAACTCCAAAAGCAGATGTGATTTCTCCCTCCCTCAAATACTCATAGTACTTTGTACTTTCCATATCTACCTTCTTAAACTTTTGACTTTTAATTATTGGTGCCTAGTCTCACTCTACAAAAGATTTGGAGGTGCTTATAGGAACACAGAGGACCTTGGTCCCAGCAGTGGTGGGGGCGGGTCTTGCTTTGCAAGCAGACAACTGCACACCTTGCCATCCAAATAGGCAAATAGAGCCTCTGCAGACAACTGGACTGAAGGAATAAAAGGCCAAGACTCAACAGAAGAGCACACGCAATGCACATAGGAGACACTCCCTGAAGGACCAGGCCCTGGGGAACAAGGGATATTGCTCTGCAGGGCATTACAGGATCTCTTCGTCATAAGGCTATTATTGATAAGAATAAGAGAAATACTTTCCTAACACACAGAAACAGATGCAGAAAATCAGACAAATTGAGGTGACAGAGGAATATGTTCCAAATGAAAGAACAGGAACAAATTACAGCATGAGACCAAAGTAAAACAGATATAAGTAATATGCCTGATAGAGAATTTAAAGTAATGATCATGGGGCACCTGGGTGGCTCAGGCAGTTAGGCGGCAGGCTCTTGGTTTCAACTCAGGTCATGATCTCAGGGTCCTGGCCTTGAGCCCCACATCCAGCTCTGTGCTCTGTGGGGGAGCCTGCTTGAGGATTCTATCTCCCTCTCCCTTTGCCCCTCCCCTGCTCACTCTTATGCACACGCGCTCTCTCTCCTTCTTTCTCTAAATTAAATAAATAAATCTTAAAAAGATAAATAATTTTTTTAAAAATTTAAAAAATAAAGTAATGATCATAAAGATACTCACTGGATTTGAGAGAAGAATGGAGAACATCAATGAGACCCTTAACACAGAGACAAAAAGGAAACAATCAGAGATCAAGAACAGAATAAATGAAATTAAAAATACACTTGATGGAATAAATAGTAGGCTAGATGAAACAGAATGGAGTAATGACCTGGGAGACAGAGTAATGGAAAGTAACCAAGCTGAGGAAAGGAGAAGAAATAAAATTATGCAAATTGAGAATAGTCTTAGGGAACTCAGTGATTCCATCAAATGTAATAACATCCCCATTATAAGGATCTCAGAAAACAAAGAGATGGGGGCAAAAAATTCATTTGAAGAAATAATAGCTGAAAACGTCCCTAATCTGGGGAAAGAAACAGATATCCAGATCCAGGAGGCAAGAGACACCCCCAAAAATTCAGCCAAAGGAGGTCCACACCAAGACACATAGTAATTAAAATGGTAAAAAAGCGGGGTGCCTGTCTGGCTCAGTTGGTAGAGCATGTGACTCTTGATCTTGGGGTCATGAGTTCAAGCCCACATTGGGCATAGAGTTTCCTTAAAAATAAACAAATAGAATGGCAAAAGGTAGCGGTAAAGAAAAATATTTAAAAGCAGCAAGAGAAGGGGTGCCTGGGTGGCTCAGTTGGTTAAGCATCCCACTATGGATTTCAGCTCAGGTCATGACCTCAAGGTCGTGGAATCGAGCCCCACATCAGGCTCTGAGCTTAGTGGGAGTCTGCTTCTCTCTCTCTCTCTCTCTCTCTCTCTCCCTCTGGCCCTCTCCCCACTCGTGCTTTCTCTCTCTCTCTCTGAAATAAATAAATCTTTAAAAAATAATAATAAAAATAAAAGCATCAAGGGAAGAGAAAAGTTATGAACAAGGGAAACCCCATAAGGCTATCAGTGGATTTTTCAGCAGAAACTTTACAGGACAGAAGGGAGTGGCATGATATATTCACAGTGCTGAAAGGGAAAAATCTGCAGCCAAGAAAACTCTATGCAGCAAGGCTACCACTCAGAATAGGAGAGATAAGGCGTTTCTCAGACAAACAAAAACTAAAGGAGATCATGACCACTAAACTAGCCCTGCAAGAGATATTAAGGGGACTCTTAGAGTGGAAAGGGAGACCATAAGTGAGAGTATGAAAAGTAAAAATCACAAAAGCAGTAAAAACAAATATTTCTGTAAAACCCACTCAAGGGATTCATAAAATATAAGGATATAAAACATGACACCATATACCTAAAATGTGGGAGAAAGAGGAATAAAGAATCGGTTTAAACTAAGAGACCATCAACTTAATATAGACTGCTACATGCAGAAGAGCTTATATACAAACATAATGGTAACCACAAATCAAAAACCAGTATAGATATGCAAAGAATAAAGAGAAAGGAATCCAAGCACATCACTAAAGAAAGCCAACAAACAATGAAAGACAAAAAGAGAAGAAAGGACCAGAGAAAATCAATAGAAGCAACCACAAAACAAATAACAAAATGGCAATAAATACATATCTATCAATAATTACTTTGAATGTAAATGGACTAAAAGCTCCAATCAAATGTCATAGGGTGACAGAATGGATAAAACACACACACACACACACACACACACAAGGCCCATCTATATGCTGCCTACAAGGGACTCATTTCAGACTGAAAGACACCTGCAGATTGAAAGTGAGGGGATGGAGACCATTTATCATGCAAATGAATGTGAAAAGAAAGCCAGGGTAGCAATACTGATATGGGACAAAATAGACTTTAAAACAAAGACTGTAGCAAGAACAAGGAAGGACACTATATAATAATGAAGGGGACAATTCAACAAGAAGATATAACAATTGTAAATATTTGTGCACCCCAACATGGGAACACCCAAACACATAAACAGTTAATAACAAACATAAAGGAACTGATCGATAGTAATACAATAACAGTAGGGGACTTTACCACCCCACTTACATCCATGAGCAAATCATCCAAACAGAAAATCAACAAGAAAACAATGGCTTTGAATGACACACTGGAACAGATGGATTTAACAAATGTATTCAGAAAATCCCATCTTAAAACCGCAGAATATACATTCTTTTCAAGTGCACATGGAACATTCTCCAGAACAGATCACATATTAGGCACCAAAACAAGTCTCAACAAATTCAAAAAAATTGAAATAATACCATGTATCTTTTCTGACCACAATGTTATGAAACTAGAAATCAACAACAAGAACACAAAAATCTAGAAAGAGCCTAAACACATGGAGGTTAAATAACATGCTACTAAACAATGAATGGGCCAACCAAAAAATCAAAGAAGAAATAAAAAATTACATGAAGACAAATGAAAATGAAAACATAATACTCCAGAACCTTTGGGATGCAACAAAAGTAGTTCTAAGAGGGGAGTTTATAGTAACACAGGTCAACCTCAAGAAGCAAGAAAAACCTCAAATAAACAAGCCAACCTTACACCTAAAGGAGCTAGAAAAAGAACAAACAAAAACCCAAACCCAGCAAAGGAAGGAAATAATAAAGATTAGAGCAGAAATAAATGATATAGAAACTAAAAAATACCAATAGAACAGATCAATGAAACCAGAAGCTTGTTGTTTGAAAAAATTAATAAAATTCTACTCCTGAAACTAATATTACACTATATATTAACTAACTAGAATTTAAATTAAAAAAAGGAAAAAAGAATAAAACTGAGACATCTCTAGCAAGATACATTAAAAGAGAGAGAGAGAGAGGACCCAAATAAACAAAATTACTAATGAAAGAGGAGAAATAACCAGTATCACAGAAATACAAACAACTGAAAGAGAATATTATGAAATGATATGCCAACAAATTGGACAACTCAGAAGAAATGGATAAATTCTTAGAAACATAAAGTGCAAATGAAGTTGCATCAGTAATCAAAAAACTCCCAATCAACAAAAGCCCAAGACCAGGTAGCTTCACAGGCAAATTCTACTGAACATTCATTTATTTATTTTTAAAGATTTATTTATTTATGGGGTGCCTGGGTGGCTCAGTCAGTTGAGCCTCTGACTCTTGGTTTCAGCTCAGGTCATGATCTCAGGGTTGTGGGATTGAGCCCCCTGTCAGGCTGAGCATGGGGTCTGTTTAAGACTCTCTCCCTCTCCCTCTGCACACCCCCTGAAATAAATAAAATTTACTTATCTATTTATTTATTTATTTCAGAGAGAGAGAGTGCACACACCCATGTGAGCAAGGAGAAGGGCAGAGGGAGAGGAAGTGAGAGAATCCTCAAGCAGACCTCCACTGAGCATGGAGCCCCTCCATGGGGCTGGACCATGAGATTATGACCTGAGCCTAAATCAAGAGTCAGACACTTAACCAACTGAGCCACCCAGGCACCCCAATCCTACCAAACATTTAAAGAAGAGTTGATACCCATTCTTCTCAAACTATTAAAAAAAATACAATAGGAAGGAAAGCTTCGAATTCATTTTATGAGGCCAGCTCTACCCTGACACCAAAACCAGACAAAGACACTACAAAAAAAAAAAAAAAGAGAGAACTATAGACCAGTATTTCTCACGAATATGATGCTGAAATCCTCAACAAAATATTAGCAAACTGAATCCAACATTATATTAAAAAAAAAATCATCCTACATCATCAAGTGGGATTTATTCCCAGGATGCAAAGGTGATTTAATATTTGCAAAACAATCAATGTGATGTGTCACATCAATAAGAGATAGGATAAGAACCATATGATCATTTTAAATAGATGCAGAAAAAGCACTTGACACAGTACAACAACCATTCATGATAAAAACCCTCCGCAAAGTAAGTCTAGAGAGAATATATCTCAACATAATAAAGGCCGTATACGAAAAATCCACAGCCAACAAAATACTCATGGATGAAAAACTGAGAGCTTTTCCCCTAAGGTCAGGAATAAGACAAGGGTGTCCATTCCCACCACTTTTATTCAATATTGTACTGGAAGTCTTAGCCACAACAATCAGACAACTTAAAGAAATAAAAGGCATCCAAATGGGTAAGAAAGAAGCAAAACTGTCACTATTTGCATATGACATGATATTATACGTAGAAAACCCTAAAGGCTCCACCAAACAACTACTAGAACTAATAAATGAATTCAGTAAAGTTGCAAGATATAAAATCAATAAACAGGAATCTGTTTATTCCTATACATGAATAATGAAACAGCAGAAAGTGAAACTAAGAAAATCCCATTTACAATTGCACCAAAAAACAATAAAATAGCTAGGAATAATTTTAACCAAAGATGTGAAAGACCTGTACTCTGAAAACTATAAAACACTGATGAAAGAAATTCAAGATGACACAAAGAAATGGAAAGACATTCCATGTTCATGGGTTAGAAGAACAAAAAATTTTTTAAAGATTTTATTTTTAAGTCATCTTAAAAGCCCCAACATGGGGCTTGAACTCACAACCCCAAGATCAAGAGTCACATACTCTACCAACTGAGCCAGCCAGGTGCCCTGGAAGAACAAATATTGTTAAAATGTCAATATGACCCAAAGCAATCTACACATTTAAAGCAATCCTTATCAAAATACCAAAAGCATTTTTCACAGAGCTAGAACAAACAATCCTAAAATGTGTATGGAACTGCAAAAGACCCCAAATAGCCAAAGCAACCTGGAAAAAGCAAAGCAAAGCTGGGGGCATCACAATTCCAGGCTTCAAGTTATATTACAAAGCTGTAGTCATCAAAACTGTATGGTACTGGCATAAAAATAGACACATAGATCAATGGACTAGAACATAACCCAGAAGTAAACCCACAATTACATGGTTAATTTAATCTTTGACAAAGGAAGCAAGAATATGCAATGGGGGAAAGACAGTCTCTTCAACAAATGGTGTTGGGAAAACTGGACAGCTACATGCAAAAGAATGAAACTGGGCCACTTTCTTTCACAATACACAAAAAACTCAAAATGGATTAAAGACTTAAACATGAGACCTGAAACCGTAAAAATCCTAGAAGAGAGCACATGTAATAGCTTCTTTGACGTCAGCCATAGCAAATTCTTTCTAAATATGTCTCCTGAGGCAAAGGAAACAAAAGCAAAGACAAACTGGGATGCTTAGCTGGCTCAGTCAGCAGAGGATAAGACTCTTAATCTCGGGGTTGTAAATTCAAGCCCCACACTGGGTGTAGAGATTACTTAAAAACAAAACCTAAAAATAAATAAATAAACTATAGGGACTTCAGCAAAATAAAATGTTTCTGCACAGTGAAGGAAACAATCAACAAAACTAAAAGGCAACCTAATGAATGGGGGAAAATATTTGCAAATGACATATCCTATTAAAAGGGTTGTATCCAAAATATATAAAGAACTTATAAAATTCAATACTCCTTGGGGAGCCTGAATGGCTCAGCTGGTTAAGCGGCTTCCTTTGGCTCAGGTCATGATCCCAGGGTCCTGGGATCGAGCCCCATGTCGAGCTCCCTGCTCAGCAGGGAGCCTGCTTCTCCCTCTCCCTCTGCTCCTCTACCCTGCTTGGGCTCTCTCTCTATATCAAATAAATAAAATCTTAAAAAAAAAAAACCTCAATTCTCAAAAAACAAATAACCTAATTTAAAAGTGGGCAAAAGACATGAATAGATATTTCTCCAAATAAGACATACAAGATGGTCAACAGACAGATGAAAAGATGCTCAACATCACTCATCCTCTGGGAAATGCAAATCAAAACCACAAGGAGATATCACCTCACACCTGTCAGAATGGCTAAAATCAACAACACAAGAAACAACAGGTGTTGGAGAGGATGCGGAGAAAGGGGAACCCTCGTGCACTGTTGGTGGGAATGCAAACTGGTGCAGCCACTCTGGAGAACACTATGGAGGGTATTCAAAAAGTTTAAAATAGAACTATCTTATGATCCAGGAATTGTGCTACTAGGTATTTACCCAAAACATACAAAAATACTAATTCAAAGGGGTACATGCACGCTTATGTTTATTACAGCATTATCTACAAGTCAAACTATGGAAGCAGCCCAAGTGTCCATCGACTGATGAATGGATAAGGAAGATGTGGTATATATACACAATGGAATATTACTCAGCCATAGAAAAGAATGAAATCTTGCCATTTGCAACAACGTGGATGGAGCTAGAGAGTACAATGCTAAGTGAAATAAGTCAGTCAGAGAAAGACAAATACCATATGATTTCACTCATATGTGTAATTTAAGGAACAAAACAACCAAGGGGAAATGGAGACAAACTGAGAAACAGAGTCTTAACTAGCGAACAAATTGATGGTTACCAGAAGAGAGGTGGGTGGGGGGTGGGGGAAAATAAGGGCTGGGGATTAAAGAGTATACTTACCATGATGAAAAAATAAAATAAAATAAAAATGATAAAAAAAAAAAAAAGAAAAGCACTTACCCATGTAAAAAAAAAAAATCAAACAGAAGTAAAAATGTAAAAATCAAGACCCAAAATACAGAAACTAGAATAGAAGACCAAAGCAAGGAGGGTGCTAGAAAGCACTTCTGTGAGCCATGGCATTCATAGTTACTAAATAGGAACTAATTTTTATATCTGTAGCAGTTCCTGATATCCCCCTCACCCCCAATTTGTCATTATATTCAGAACTAAATACATCCCTACTTGAAATGTCATCTTTGTCCTATCTTTTTTTTTTCTTTTTTTCTCTACTTGCAAACATTTCTTGGCTTTTTATTCTGACCCACTGAACTCTCTGTGTAGAACCACACCATTTTAATTTTTGTAGTTCTAGGAGATATTCCAATAACTGATAAGGCAAGTTCCCCTTTGTAACTCTTCTCTATTTGACCTTGAATTTTCCTCCTATACCTATTTTCCTAGGTGTATCAATCTATTCCAGACAGAGTAGAGACCCTGGGGTGATACTTGAACTTCAAAGCTTAGGGCATGGTGATGCTGGGCTCCCAGGCAGGTCTCTCTCTGCCCAGCAGGAATCTCCATTGCTAAGGCACAGTCTGAGTGATGGTAGCTGTCCCCCAACCTTTGAAGCAAGGTATCCTTAAGGGGATCCCCATTTATTACCAGACTCACATTCCAGAATGCTGAAGAGTGTCCTCTTCCAATTGACGGTCCACCACTGCTAACCCAGGTGTGATTGATTTGCCCAGAGCCCCTGAAACTTGCCTGTTTTGAGGAAGGGATTAAATTTACTTCTTCCCTAGACTAGAAGCCCTCACACCAGGCGCAGGTCTGCCCAGGGGAGCTGTGGTGTTGGAGACTCCCGACATGGTGTTAGGTGTTTTTATCCTTGGTGCTATTTGCAAGACGCTGAGTTTTGGAAAATAAATGCCCTCATATTCAAAGTTGTCATGCTGCCTGTAAGGGAAACTGTCTGACAGAGCAGAGAGGTGGGATAGGCCAGGATGATTTGGGTGAGTGTCCCTTCAGGGGTCTCTGGCCACGCTCCCCTGCTCTGGCCGCTGGACACTGTTCTGCCTGATCAGACAGACAGGCTGTCTTCATCTGGCCACATTTTGTTTGTATTTACATCCTTATTTGTCTTAGGTGCCTATGGAGAAGTAAATTATTGCTGGGGATTAGAATGCCGGACTCGGGTCCTCCAAGAGCTGCGAGCATGGAGGCAGCGTGAATGGGAAATTCGTCCCTGACGTGTTCATAAAGAAATGGGTAGTGTTGTGTGGTAGGGCTTAGGGACAGCTTGGAGAAACCACTGCTATATTTCTGCTTTGAGGGCTAGTGTTACAGAAATATCCTGTCAGTTTTCCCCCGAAAACTGTCATACTTGGGCTGGTATTAGGGAACAGGGAAAAAGGGATCATTTCCCACAATCGCTCCCTCAGCCAAGTCGCCCACATCCCCTTGCAGGTGGGTTATGTTTGAGAAGAGTGAGGGGTTTCAGAAACCCATTTGTGACATTTGCTATATAAGATTTTGTTTCTAAATGTTTTTATTATTTTTTTGGCTCTACATACTCATTGTAGAAAATTTGGAAACTACAGAGAAGTATAAGGAATTAAAATTACCCATACTTCTCTGTTCAGAGTAACCACTGTTAACATTTTAGTGAATTTCCTCCAGTCTGTTTCTTATATCTGAGGTCTTTCAGTATATACACATTTACTTCCTGATTCCCACTTATTGTATAATTAAAATAGTCCATAAAGATCATTTTGATAACTGTGTAAAGTTATATTTGATGCACGTGTAATAACTGGCTAAACCATCCTCCTATTGCAGTCCATCAAAATTGTTTCCAGCTTTCACTTTTATAAATGTAGCAAGGTCTTGAAATGCAACTATCTCTGGGAGGTGAAGACAAAAGTGTAGCTCTTTCATTTTTTCTGGTCTCCCCCATATCCTACCTCTGGCTAGTCTGGGGGGAAAAAAATTACCTTCCAAATATTAGTCCTAGTCAATAATCCCTATATGTGAGGCTCAGCCTCTCTAAGAAAAATAGCCAGTTTTCCACTATTGCTGAGATGGAGACTGGGAAACAGGGGAAGGAGTATGGCTTCTGGGATCCCAGGGGCAGGGCTGGAAGGGAAGCTGGGGGTTCCTTGGCCGTGGGGTTCCTCAGGTGCCTTCTGAGTCCCGGGTGATGTCACATCACAGTGGTCCTCTCCAGCAACGTGACAGCTCCCTCTTAGCTACGTCTGGATCTCCATGTGGAGGTAGTACAGAGACTGGGGGAGCCAGATGCAGGGCCCCTCCACCTGGAACTGTGCCTGGGCTAGTTACAGGACTTTCTGGGAGGTCACCGCTTCCAGGCGCTCCAAGCAGGAAGAGAGGCAAAGCCCCCCATCATGGGTGTCAGGAGTTACCGACTTCTCTATCTCCCGTCCCATTCTGCCTGATGTGCTCTCTTCCCTCCACCCCCTCCTCCATTGCTTTCATCTTCCTGCTTTTCCCCAGGCCTTACACAGGCGGGCTTCCGCCGGGCTCTGCCTCCCATCCCTGCCGTGTAGAGTAGCAAGCCTCCTGGCCTGCCTTCCCCAGCTGGAAGGATTATCTCCTCCACTTAGGGAGGACCCCACAGGCTGAGTTCTCTGAGCTCGGCTGTTGAAATGCTGAAGAAAAGGGGGGTTGCGGGGGGTACCTAGGATCAAAAGGAAATAATTTAGAAGATCTTCTTTTAAGACAGACACCCGTTTTGCAAGGCTAATGTCGTGCTGCATAATTCTATTCTGAATGTCAGAAGCTAGATATTAATTCCTTCTTTCTCTCTTCATTCTTTCTGTAATTTTGCATTCACTGAAATGAATGCCATCGGTTGTAAGATGCACTGTTATTTTAGGTACTCCCAAGAAAGAAAAACAAGCTGCCAATTAAGTTATGAGTGATGCTTTCTTATAATTTAGAATTTTGGTTTATACTTATTGCAAAAGCTCTTTTTGGACTTATTTAGACATACATTTTTATCACATATCACCCCTGTGCATCGGTAAAAAAGAAAACAGAAGTGAAATAAATTGGAAAGTATTCCTAAAACTTCTTTGCAGAACAGACTGATGCAGAGGGTTCTTCTGAATCCGTTTTCAACTCAGAGTTGTCTGTGCTTCCAGAGTATTGTCCACGCAGGATCTCTTAACCCAGAGACTAAGTGAGAGATCTGCCACTGCCTCTGGAACTGCTGACACCCATCCTGCAAGTTTTCATGCTGCCCTTCCGCAGCCCTTTTTTTAAAAAAATTTTTATTGTTATGTTAATCCCCATACATTACATCATTAGTTTTAGATGTAGTGTTCCATGATTCATTGTTTGTGCATAACACCCAGTGCTCCATGCAGAATGTGCCCTCCTCAATACCCACCACCAGGCTAACCCATCCTCCCACCCCCCTCCCCTCTAGAACCCTCAGTTTGTTTTTCAGAGTCCATCATCTCTCATGGTTCATCTACCCCTCCGATTTCCCCCCCTTCATTCTTCCCCTCCTGCTACCTTCTTCTTTTTTTTTCCCTTAACATATATTGCATTATTTGTTTCAGAGGTACAGATCTGAGATTCAACAGTCTTGCACAATTCACAGCGCTTACCAGAACATATACCCTCCCCAGTGTCTATCACCCAGTCACCCCATCCCTCCCTCCCCACCCCCCACTCCAGCAACCCTCAGTTTGTTTCCTGAGATTAAGAATTCCTCATATCAGTGAGGTCATATGATACATGTCTTTCTCTGTTTGACTTATTTCTCTCAGCATAATACCCTCCAGTTCCATCCACGTCGTTGCAAATGGCAAGATCTCATTCCTTTTGATGGCTGCATAATATTCCATTGTATATATATACCACATCTTCTCTATCCATTCATCTGTCGATGGACATCTTGGCTCTTTCCACAGTTTGGCTATTGTGGACATTGCTGCTATAAACATCGGGGTGCACGTACCCTTTCGGATCCCTACTTTTGTATCTTTGGGGTAAATACCCAGTAGTGCAATTGCTGGATCGTATGGTAGCTCTATTTTCAACTTTTTGAGGAACCTCCATACTGTTTTCCAGAGTGGCTGCACCAGCTTGCATTCCCACCAACAGTGTAGGAGGGTTCCCCTTTCTCCGCATCCCCGCCAACATCCAGCCTTTTAAAAGCCTTAAGGAAGGTATTAATAGAAGGTTTTCAGACCAAGTTTGCATATATGCCGACAATGACAACCATGTCCCGACCGTTGCCAAGCCAACAGCTACTGTCAGCCGACATTGATTACAAGACACACCCAATTTCAAAGAAATGTAAGTCTTAGAAATGATGAATTATAGTAAGCCTTAATATTTCTCCTTCCCACCCCTCCTCTTCAGGCAGGTAGATGCTTCCAGTCAAACCGAAAGAAAGTCATGTTCCTGGAAAGATTCTAATACTTTCTGAGCGATTAGTCCCTTAATTTTATCAATGCTGCTGGAAAGAAAAACTTTGAGTAGAAAACCTTGACTACAATTCTACTATTTCTTCAAACAGACTCTTTAGAAGAGGGTTTAGATATTTAAAAGTTCGGCGATTTTTTGTGTGTGAATACATGTCATAGCTATCGGATCAAAGGTGAGGGAGGCAGATACAGGTGTGTGCTCGTGTGCGCATGCGTGCAGACTACGGTGACACTGGAATACAAGTGTTCTCAGTAGACCAGAAGTGATCAGGAACTCTTAGGGCGCCTGGGTGGCTCAGTTGGTTGGGCGACTGCCTTCGGCTCAGGTCATGATCCTGGAGTCCCGGGATCGAGTCCCGCATCGGGCTCCCTGCTCGGCGGGGGGTCTGCTTCTCCCTCTGACCCTACCCCCTCTCATGTGCTCTCTCTCATTCTCTCTGTCTCAAATAAATAAATAAAATCTTAAAAAAAAAAAAAAGAAGTGATCAGGAACTCTTAAAAGACAGAAGGAGAATGAGGCTAGACTGAAGGAGGAAACCACAGTAGAAACCACATGCAAGAGAAGACTGCTTATAGAAGCCAAGAGCAGCCGAGAGGCTCTAAGCTCAGAAATGGCAGATACGGGAAGCAGAAAGCAAGCTCTCTGGCTGCTTGAAGGTGGTTTGTTGAGGCATTAATGTAGGAACAGAACACTGGCTCTCTGTTTTCCTCCCCTAATTGTGCCAAGAAGAGGACAAGAGAAGCATCTGCCTGCAGTCAGTAGTAAGGGGGGCACTTGAGCTTAAAAATAATGGCAGTGCCCAGGAAGGCCATCAACACTTAGGAGCAAGGAGCTTCTTTGGTCAAAGACATAAGCTCCTTGTTCACCTCACCCGGTAGAGTCTTCCATTCCTCCACCATTATCCCCGGATTCAGGATGTGGGAAAGAGTTACAGTGTTCACGCACTGGCCACATTTGTCAGAAATCTTTAATAAGTAATAACAAATATGACTAATAGTGGCTCAAGCAAAAAAGACATTTCATTAAATCACATCACAGGATGTCTAGAGGTGGTTTCAGTTTTGGCAGCTCTGACCCAATTAAAGCTATCCACAAATCGATTTCATACTCTCCACATCAACATCCTTAGTGTATAGCTGCCTCATGGTCACATAATGGCTGCTGTGTTCCAGGCATTACATCTATATCAAAGGAAGGAAGAAAGGAAAAGAGGCAGTACCATTGACTTATCCTCATACAAATGTTCCTTTTACAATAAAGTAAAAGATTTCCCAGAAATTTCTCAGTAGGTTTCCACTTATATCTCATGGATAGAAGTTTGTTACATGCCAGACTTAGCTGCAGGGAGACTGGAAAAAAAAGGCACTGGAATTAGAATTGATTTAGTACAATCAGGATCTGTCACTTGAGCTGGTTGGGTATATGACTGCCCCAAAACAATCAGGGTTCTGTCAGGAAGCAAGAAGTGAGGAACGCTTATTTGTAGCCCATTGCCAGAGTCTTCTGTAGAAGCTAATAGGAGCACTTGAACACAGAGACAATCACACATCCAAGAGTCAAAAAACACTTGAGAATTAACAACACCTTGAAACAGAGATCCCAAACCCAACAAGCAGAAGAAACAATAAGACATTAGATTACTTATATATAATAACCTTAGATAGATAAAAGAGAAGTTGGCATTCAAAAATAATAATAATTAGAGATTCTGGCAAAAAGTTAAATTGGATATTAAAAAAAAACAAACTCAAAGTCAGAATTGACACACTTGAAATGTGAAGCCTAGAGCAGAAAGATAGACCAATCAAGAGGGAAGGAAAAAAAATGATCTACACCTAGACACAGTGTGATATTTCACGACACCAAGGATAAAAAAAGAAATCGTTAAGAGAGGAAAAATGAATCCACTAGAAACTAAAAATGAAAGGATAGTATAGAAAAGGAACATTTGGGGAATAAAAAATAAGCTGCCGGAAATTAAAGACGTAACAGTTGAAGTAGAGAGCTGGAAATTAAGGTGAAGAAATCTCCCAGCAAACAAAGCAAGAAACAAAGAGACAGAAGAGAGAAAATAGAGGATCCATCCAGGAGATCCAACGGTCCAATAATTAGCCCGGACAGAGAAAACCAGGAAAATGGAGGAGCGGAAATTATTTACAAAACAATGTAATTTGATGAAATGTTCCAGAATTGTTGCCGTGAAGCACAGTGCTGCTGTGAACACTTTAACAAGAGCTGAGAACATGCTATCGTTGCGTAGCTCATGCATGTTCTCTCATTTGATTCACTTAGACTTGCATTTATGTATGCAGTGTGCATCTGTTTACATAATGAACTCCCGTAAACCCACCAGCCAACTAGCCAACAACTCTCTGCCGCCTCCTGTTTTTCCCATCCCCCAGCACCCCCCAGTGAAAGGTAGCCACCATCCTGAAATTTGGGTTTATCATTCTTTGCTTTTTTAAAAATGGTTTTATCACATATATGGGCGCCTGAACAATGGATGGTTTTGTTTTACTCGGTTTAGAATCTTACAAAAAAAAAAGAATGTCATTCTGTGTGGTCGTCTGAGAAGTGCTTTTCCTCTCATCATTAGACTGTCAAGATTCATGCCTGTTGTTCCTGGAGCTATGCTTCATTCATTTCCACAGCTTTGTGAACATACCAAAGTTTATTCTTTCCTTCTCCTACCTCCTACCAGCTTGGGAGGATTGGGAAGAGCGATGCGCGTGTGCTGATGGAACTGTTCCATCTTCATCCTCTCCAGTGGAAAGTCAACAGATGATGACCAAAACTGAAAAATCAAGAAGGAGCAGTTTATTTAGAGATAAAGAAGTAAATATGAGAAGAATCAGCTAGAGGAGTGAAAGTGGTTTCCGCTGGTGAGGAGGAAATGGTAGGGGGGAGGAAGGGCGAGACTATTTTTCATAACAAAACTTGTACAGTGATTGGACTCTGACACTGAGCACATATACAACACTGCAAAAAGATGAACACATTAAGGCTAACCACCAGAATTACAAAAATAGGAAATAGATCTTTCAAACCATCTATAAGAAAAAAAAAAATTGGAAAAAATAAAATGCAATCAAGCCAACAAATGGTAGATAAAGAAACAAGAGGGGCACCTGGCTGGCTCCGGTTGGTAGAGCATGAGACTCTTGATCTTGGGGTCATAAGTTCAAGCCCCACATTGGGTGTAGAGCTTACTATAAAAAAATAAAAAATAGGGGCGCCTGGGTGGCTCAGTCGTTAAGCATCTGCCTTCAGCTCAGGTCATGCTCCCGGGGTCCTGGGATCGAGTCCCGCATCGGGCTCCCTGCTCGGCCGGAAGCCTGCTTCTCCCTCTCCCACTCCCCCTGCTTGTGTTGCCTCTCGCACTGTGTCTCTCCGTGTCAATAAATAAATAAAATCTTAAAAAAAAAAGATCTTATCCTAAAAAAAATAAAAATATATAATAAATTTAAAAAGGCTTCCCTAAGAAAGAAAAAGAAACAAGAAAAACAATTTTTAAGTGTATTGGTTTTTTTTTTAAGTGTATTAGTTTCCGATTGCTACCAGCACACATTGTCACAAATTTAGTGTCTTAAAACAACACAAATTCATTAGCTTACAGTTCCAGAACTTTAAAAGTCCAAAATGAATCTCACTGGCGAAGCTGCATTCCCCGCTGGAGACTCTAAGGTAGAATCCATTGTCTTGTCTTTTCCAGCCTCCAGAGGCCCCCCCCCCCCAACGTTCCTGGGTTTGTGGCCCTTCCTCCATTTGCACATCAGCATGGTTGAGTCTGTCCACATCTCATCACTCCAACACAACTCTCCTGCTTCCTTCTTTCACACTTAGGGGCCCACATTATTATGTTGGCCCCACCTGGATAATCCAGGATAATCTCCCTATTTCAAGGTCAGGTGATTAGTCACCTGAATTCCATCTGTAGCCTTAACTCCCCTCTGGCAAGTAATGTAACATAAACCACAGATTCTGGGGATTAAGAGGTGGATGCCTTTGGGAGGATATTATTCTGCCCACTGCAAAAAAGTATAGCGAACAGAAAACATAGTAAACAGAAAAAATAGGTGAAACTCTGGAAAGGGGGAAAAACCAGAGAGGAGTAAATAATTGAAAAATAATAAAGACAAATTCACTAGAATTACGCCAAGAAGAAGGATTTCAGATCGAAGTGGGCCACGAGGGCCCCAGAAGAGAGAGAAGGAAATCCCACACCTAGAGAAATCATAATGAGATTTAAGAACGTCAAAGACAAAGAGAAACTTGAAAATTTACAGGAAAAAGAACAGATTTTATCACAGGAACTGAGATCAGATTTACATCAACTTTTCAATATCAGTACTGGATGCAAAATGGCAAAAGAGGCTTCTTTTCAAACGATTGAAGGAAAAAGATTAGAAACATAAAATTTTACATCCAGCCAAAGTTTCATTCAAGTAGAAGGGCATGATAAAAAAATATCATGATGTATACCAGGCCTGAGAAGATTTGCCACAGCAAGATTCACACTAGAAATACATTTGCAGGGTGCCTGGGTGGCTCAGTCGTTAAGCGTCTGCCTTTGGCTCAGGTCACGATCCCAGGGTCCCACGTCAGGCTCCCTGCTTGGCAGGAAGCTTGCTTCTCCCTCTCCCACTGCCCCCTGCTTGTGTTCCTGTCTCACTATCTCTATCTCTGTCAAATAAATAAATAAAATCTTAAAAAAAAAGAAATACTTTTGCATAAAGTATTTCAGTAGTAACAGAGACAAATCTAATGGATGCTACAAGAGATATAAGAACTGAAAGTGATTGTCTTTTTTTTTTTATTATTTAAGCAGGCTCCACACCCAGCATGGAGCTCAAGAGTTGGATGCTTAACCAACTGAGCCACCCAGGTGCCCTTGATCAAGCTTGTCTTAAAAAAATTTTAAGATGAAACTATAATAGTAATATGACGGAGCTTTTGTCTTACTAGGGAGGGAGATGTAGGCATCAATTTTTGAAAAAAATAAAAAGAAACAGAAAAATTAAAATAATAAGTTGGCAGGACCGCATCCAATTATATTAATAATTAAAATAATTTAATTTTTTAAATTTTTTAAATTTTTTAAAAAGATTTTATTTATTTATTTGACAGAGAGAGAGATAGCGAGAGCAGAAACACAAGCAGGGGGAGTGGTAGAGGGAGAAGCAGGTTTCCTGCCAAGCAGGGAGCCTGATGCAGGACTCAATCCCAGGACCCTGGGATCATGACCTGAGCCGAAGGCAGACACTTAACGACTGAGCCACCCAGGCGCCCCAGTAATTAAAATAATTTTAAAAGATAAAGAGGTAAATATTGGATTTTTAAGACTTAGCAGTTATATGCTATTATATAAAATGTGACCTAAAAACATAAGGATGCACAAACATTGAAGGTAAAGGATGGGAAAAGGCTTATCAGGCAAATGCAAACTAAAAGAAAGGTAGCAATAATCATATTAATATTAGATAAAATAGGCTTTAAGACAAAGAGCATTATCAGAGGTGAAGAAGGTCACTGTTTTAAGATAAATGACATAATTCTCCAAGAAGTCATAGCAATTTAAAATGTGTATGCACCTAATAAAGTATATAAACCAAACACTGGTGAAGATATAAAGAGAAATTCTTTTTTAAAAGAGTTATTTGAGAGAGAGAGCACGCATATGTGAGTGGGGGCAGGGGCAGAGGGAGAGAATCTTCAAGCAGACTCTCCACTGCGGGGGGAGCCAGAGGCAGGGCTAGATCTCACCACCCATGAGATCACGGCCCCAGCCAAAACCAAGAGTCGGGCACCCAATCAACTGAGCCATCCTAGAGAGAAATTCTTAAATGTACCTCCATCAGATTGGGAGATTTCATCACATCTCTCTTGACTATTGAGAGGTCAAGCAGAAAAACACTCAGCAAAGATATTAAACGTCTGAACAACACAATGAACAGATTCAATCTAATGAGTCTAGAGAGAGTTCTGCATCCAACCGGGAAAGAATGCAATTCTTGTTTCGCAGTTACCCATGAAATACTAACAAAAACTGATCTAGAAAACCTCAACATATTTTTCAATGCATAGGTCAAGATACACCATACCTTTGTATCTTTACCATACCACACCAAACAATTCAATGCTCTGTGACATAAAACAAACGTCGTACAATTTAACTCAGTTCTGACACTGTCTACGTGGACACAGCACCACATCCCACAGGTTTATGGCTCCGCCCCCAAGACGGCCCCCACCCGCTGCCATGCCACACACTCCAAATGGCAGCTGCACGTCCAGCTTGTCTCCTGTGCTTCTGAGCAACCGGCTATAGATCAGAGATTCCAACCACCCCACCTCCGTGGGTTCAATTAATTGGCTAGAGTGGCTCAGAACTCAGGGAAACAGTTACTTACGTTTACAGTTTATTATAAAATGATAAATGATACAGATGAACATCAGATGGAAGAGATGTACAGGGCGAGGTATAGGGAAGAGGACATGGAGCTTCCATTACCTGTCTGTGGACACCCCTCTCCCAGCACCCACACACATTCTCCTACCTGGAAGTTCTCCAACCTCCTACTTTGGATTTTTATGGAGGCTTCACCTCCTGGTCATGATTGATCATTAGCTCTATTTTCAGCCCTTCCCCCTTCCCAAGAGAACATGAAACATGAGAATTCCAAGCTTCTAGTCACGGCGCGGTCTTTCTGGTGACCAGCCCCCATCCAGGAATCAAGCCAGAGTCACCTCAATAGAATAAGACACTCCTTTCACCCAGGAAATCACAAGGGTTTCAGGAGCCCATTGTCAGGAGCAGAGGTCAAAGACCAATCTTAGACCAAGAGATGCTCCTAGTGTTCTTGTCACTTAGGAAATTACAAGTTTTAGGAGCTCTGTGACAGGAACTGGGGGTGGAGACCAATATATATTTTCTATCACCTCACAGAAATTAATTACGGAAAGGTAAGTAAAAAGTCCCTACATATTTGGAAACTATAAAACATATTGCTAAATAACTCATGGGTAAAAGAGGTCATCATGACATTTTTAAATAACTAGAACACAATAACATGAAAACATATCTCAGATTGTGCAGGGCACAGCAAATCTTCACTTCAAATTACTTAAATATTAAAGAGAGGAAGGCCTTAAAATTTACTGAACTAAGTGATCACCTTAAGACATTAGAAAAAGAACAATGGACTAGAAAGACAAAGATGATAAAAACAGAAATCAATAAAATAGAAAGCAAAGATTTAAGAGAGTTGATCAAAAAGTAAACATTGTTTCTCTGAAAAAGAACAAATAAAATTGACAAACTTCTAGCAACATTGGTCAAGAGAAGAGATAAGACACAAGATACTACGAATGAAGGGGCACCTGGGTGGCTCGGTCATTAAGCATCTGCCTTCAGCTCAGGTCATGATCCCAGGGTCCTGGGATCGAGCCCCGCATCAGGCTCCCTGCTCCGCGGGAAGCCTGCTTCTCCCTCTCCCACTCCCCCTGCTTGTGTTCCCTCTCTCGCTGTGTCTCTCTCTGTCAAATAAATAAATAAATAAAATCTTAAAAAAAAAAAGATACTATGAATGAAAATAGAGATATAATTATACATAAAGTACAGAGGAAGAAGAGAAGAGACAACAATTAACAATTTTGAGAACTTGGACAAAATATTCAGATTTTTAGAAAAATAGAACTAATCATAATTAACCCAAAAAGAAATAAAAAGCTTGAATGGTCCTATAACTATTTTAAGAAGTTAATCAGTGCCTGAAAATCTTTCCACAAAGGAAAGACTAGGCCCACAATTTTTTTTTAAGTAAGTTCAATGTCTGACATAGGGCTCAAACTTACGACCTCAAGATCAAGAGTCACATGCTCCACCGATCGAGACAGCCAGGCATCCCTGGGCCTGTAAACTTTAAAGAGATCTACCAAACCTTCAAGAAACAGACCAAACCAATTTAGTACACTCATTCTACAGCACCAACATAATCTTGAAGCTAAAACCAGACAAAGATTATGAGAAAGGACAATTACATAAATATAGATGCAAAAATTCTAAACAAAATATTATCAAACCAAATCCAAAGTGTATAAAAAAGACAATACACGATGACCAAGGTAGGTTTGTCCCAGGAATCACAGGATGATTAGAAAATCTACAAATGTAATTTACCATATTAGAAGATTATGAGATAGAAATCCACCTAAACACTCGATACAGAAAAAGTATTTGCAAAAATTCAACACCCATGTGGAATTTTTTTAAAAGTCTTAGTAAATTAGAAACAGAAAGAACTTCTTAAATCGGAAAAACCAGAGCAAACATGATTCTAAAAGGGGTGTTTTAAAAATATTCCCTTTAGGGCGCCTGGGTGGCTCAGTCGGTTAAGCGATTGCCTTCGGCTCAGGTCATGATCCCAGGGTCCTGGGACCAAGTCCCACATCGGGCTCCCTGCTCAGCGGGAAGCCTGCTTCTCCCTCTCCCCCTCACCCTACTGGTGTTCCCTCTCTTGCTGTGTCTCTCTCTGTCAAATAAATAAATAAAATCTTTAAAAAAAAAAAATTCCCTTTAAACTCAGACATGTGATAAGAATGCCCACTATCATCACTTCCATTTAACACTGTATATGAGATCTTAGCCAATGCAACAATCTGAGAAACATTAATTAGAGGCATAATGATTGAGAAAAAACAAAGCTTTCGTTATTTGTAGATAATATTATTAACACAGAAAACCCAAAAGAATATACAGGTAAGTATCAGAAACAAGAAGAGATTTTAACAAAATGGAAGGATATAAGATTAATATACAAAAGTTAGTTGCATTTTTATACCCCAACAGCAAACTACTAGAAAATGTAATTCAAGAGAAGATATTTGAGACCTCTAAGGAAAATAATAAATCTCAATTAAGACATATTAAAGATGACCTAAATAGATATAGAGATGTATCATGTTCCTGGGTAGGAAAATGTATTATTATAAAGATATCACTCTTCCCCCAGATTAATCTGTATATTCGATGCATGCTCAATCAATATTTCAATAGAGTTTGCCATAAAACTTGTTAAGATTATTCCAAAATGTACAATGGAAAAATAAAAAGCCAAAGATAGCCAGGACATTTCTAAAGACAAAGAGGTGAGAGTAAGATTTTCCCTACCAGATATCAGGGTTTAATATGAACTTATTATAATTAAAATAGTTTTCTATTGATACACAATACACAAATAACAGAGGTAGTGTGTCAGATCGGTGAGAAAGGAGAAAAATTATTACCTATGTAGGAAAAAATTAGAGAAAAAAATCCCTACCTCACATCATCCACAAAAATCAATTCCAGAACATTTAAGAATTGAGATTTCAAAACAAAACTGGAAAAAATTGAACAGAGAACATAGAGGTCTGCCCTTTGGACCATGGAGTACAGAAAAATTTCTCAAGCAAGCTACAAGAAACATTGACAATAAAATATGATCGACAAATCAGCTACATTGAAGTTAAGATTTTTTATCTCAAAGGAAAACCTAAAGAAACCAAAATTCACACCCTGAGAAAGAATTCAGCTCAAAAATGGTTAAAGAACTTTCATTAATTAATATAAAAAGGACAATCAGTCCAATAGAAAAATAGGTAAAAGATGTGAACAGGCATTTTATAGAAAGGGAACCATAAATATCAATAAATCTATGAAGAGATATTTAAAACTGATCTGGTAAATGCAACTGAAGACCACAAAGAGATGCTATTTTACATATACCTGATTGGCAAAAATGTGAAAGTTTGATATCATCAAGCATTAGAAAAGACGTGAATCTCTAATATCTCTTAAACATGCTGGTGGGAATGTAAATGGATGCAACCACTTTAGAAAACAACAAAGTAATTATACTGTCTGCTCTTAGATAAATATTCTAGAGAAATTCTGACACATGCACATCCAGAAAAACACATTAAAAATGTTTATAGCAGCATTATTGAAAATATCAAAAACTTCCAAATAATCATGACAGGGTCTGTACACTGAAAAAGATAAATAGGGGTCAAGCTTGAAAGAATCTTCCACGTGCTGGGACAATTTGTGAAAAAAGATTCACACACTGTCACATCCTGAAGGAGCTTCCAAATTCCAAGAAAAAGAGAAAAATTGTAAAGCAAGCAAACAAAACCTGGAAATAATCTAGATGCCCATCAATAGAGGCGTAGACGAATTAACTATGGTGAAGTCATACAAATCAAATAGCTATAGCAGTCAGGTGATCGAACTATAGTGAGACAGATAATACTTATCTTGGGAGAAGTCTGGAAGAGAGGTATGGTGGGGACATACGGTTAGATATAAAATATTGTCACAGTTCTTGCTTTCCTTTTAGGCTATGGATTAATGAGTACTTACTATATTATTAAAACTAAGTATGTAAAGGCAGGCCCTGGGGCACCTGGGTGGCTCAGTCAGTTAAGCATCTGCCTTCCATTGGTGTCATGATCCCTAGGTCCTAGGATCCAGCATGGGGCTCCCTGCTCAGCGGAGAGTCTGCTTCTCCCTTTCCCTCTGTCCCCATCCCTGCTTGTGTTCCCTCTTTCTCTCTCAAATAAATAAATAAAATCTTTAAAGAAAAAAAAGAAAAGAAATAGACATAGGTATGTTTGTGTATAGATATACACTTACATAAAGTCCCTAGCCCTGTCTGCTGAGAGGACCTGGGAGAAGTGACTCCCCAAAAGGTATGGGCACACCTAACGCCCATATCTGGAGGACACACAGGGGACAACTGTCCAAGAGCTGTAAGCCAAACCATGCCCACATCCATTCAGGGCACGAAGATGTTTAGTTCCAGCGAGGCTGAGTGGAGAGGCCATGTTGAACAGCCCGGGTATTCCTTGAAAAGTCCCTGAAAAAAACTCACAAATTGCCAAAACTGGAATAAGGAGAAATAGACAATCGGAATATCCCTGTATCTGTTAAAGAAATTGGATTTGTAATTTAAAAACAACATCTTCACACACATGCCACATTCTTAGAGGGAAATTTATAGCTGTGCAAGTACGTGTATTCAAAAAGAAGAAATTTCTAGAAGAATGGCAAATTAAACTCAAAGTAAGTAGAGGGAAAGAAATAAGATAAGAGCAAAAATCAATACATTAGAGAACATTAGAGAAAATCAATGAGGCCAAAAGCTGGTTCTCTGAAAAGATCAATAAAATTGATCCACCTCGAGACAGACTGATCAAGAAAAAAGAAAGGAAGACACAAATTGCCAATACATTTTGATTTAAGTTTGTTTTACTCTTATGCCAAACATTCACATAATTCTAGAGTCACATCTACAAAAAAAACGAGGTAGTTTCAGAGAAGTGTGTCTTCTACCCCTGTCCCTCCCATCTTGTCTCCTTCCTCTCCTGTAGGTAATCATTTTATTTATTTAAAGTGGCTTATCTAGGGGCACCTGGGTGGCTCAGTTGGTTAAGCGTCTGCCTTCAGTTCAGGTTATGATCCCAGGGTCCTGGGATCGAGTCCCACATCAGGCTCCCTGCTGAACAGGGAGACTGCTTCTTCCTCTCCCTCTGCTCCCCTTGCTTGTGCTCTCTCTCTCTGACAAATAAATAAATAAAATCTAAAGTGGCTTATCTATTCCATGTTTTGGCACATACATGCATAGGGAATATATTTGTAGTGTTGTTTTAAAGAATGTTACGTTTCTCAGATGGGGCACTCATGGGGTAGTTTAAGGTTCTTGCGCATACAGTCATGCTCAAATATAATCAATCCATCCCAACAAAAACCTTTTAGTGTGTTCAAAAACACATGCAAGAGTGTGTTCAATAGATCAATGAATATGGTTACCTTTGATAAATATCTACAGAGAATATCAAAGGGGCTTATCCTGACTCTGCAGAGGGGAAGTTTCATCTTTTTGTTGACTGTATAGCGGAAAAGCATCTGGCCATCTGAACTGGGTTTCTGTGCAAAATGTGTCCCGTTTATTTTTTTAAATCCTATTTTGTATTCCCAAATTCCAGCTAATTCTGAGTGATGCAGACTCCCTTCATAATTTGGCCAGTAAGGTTTATGACCCCGATACTGTCGATGAACAAGGGTATTCTCACTGGGGGATGGACTCTTTCAAAAGAGTGTTGTTGTCAGTGTTTAAATTTATTACCCTTTTCCTTTTATAAAGTAGGAAGCCTTAATTAAAACTCTTGACGAAAACTATAATTGCTTGTTTGTTTTATCCTGAGATGAAATATAATCCCAGCACTGATCATATAACTAGTGCTTGCGTAATGAAATTTAATATTATAGCTGTCCTGGGTAGCCATATGGTGACTCTATCGATCTGGTGATGGGTATTGGTAATATTTCCTGATTCAGCTGTGATAGTATAAACACTTGCATAGCTTGATCCAATTGTTTACATTTATTTTCAAATCAAAGGTGATCATGCTCTAGTAAGTTACAATTTATGCTTCTTACTTGGCAGATGTGTTTAGTTGCTAACATGAAAAGAAATGGATGGAAAATGTGGGCCACCATCATGTACAAAAACTTGGATGGGCCTGTCTCTGGTTCAGCGCTGTTTACAAGCGCAAAGTTCTACATAAGAATTCTTGTGAGGAGGGGCGCCTGGGTGGCTCAGACGTTAAGCGTCTGCCTTTGGCTCAGGTCATGATCCCAGGGTCCTGGGATCAAGCCCCACATCGGGCTCCCTGTTCAGTGGGAAGCCTGCTTCTCCCTCTCCCACTCCCCTGCTTGTGTTCCCTCTCTCGCTGTGTCTCTCTCTGTCAAATAAATAAATAAAATCTTAAAAAAAAAAAGAAAAAAGAATTCTTGTGAGGTTGTCTAGGTGGCTCAGTCGATTAATAAGCCTCTGCCTTCAACTCAGGTCATGATCCTGGGGTCCTGGGATTGGTCCCACATCTGCCTCTTTGCTCAATGGGGAGCCTGCTTCTCCCTCTTCCTCTGCCCCTCCCCCAAGCTCCTGCTCTCTCGCTCTCTCAAATAGATAAATAAAAATCTTTTTAAAAAATAAAGAATTCTTGTGAGATCATCTCCATTTAGCTACTGTTTATAAAAGCAAACTTTAGGGACACGTGGGTGGCTCAGTTGGTTAAGGGTCTGCCTTCAGATCAGGTCATGATCCCAGGGTCCTAGGATTGAGCCCTGCATCAGGCTCCTCGCTCAGCGGGGAGCCTGCTTCTCCCTCTGCCCCTTCCCCTGCTCTGTGCGCTCACTCTTGTTCTCTCTCTGACAAATAAATAAATAAAACCTTAAAAAAAAAAAAAGCAAACTTTACATTTATCTCCACTGCCACACCTCCCATTCTGAACTATTGGGGTTCTTTGTTTGTCTGTTTGTTGTTTCTTTTAGTCCTGATTCACATATATGTGTATACAATCATACATATAAAATATAGTATATTAATCTTTGTAAATGAATGTGGGTTTATGACAGAAATTTTAAAAATTAATAGTTCAGGAAATGGGAAGAAATAAATGCAAAGTAAGTTTATTCTCTCTCTCTCTCTCTATATATATATATCCCACACATACAAATATTACATATGTATGAGAGATTGTTATAGCAAACTATATTGAATTATTATCTTAGAGTTTTAAAAATCGTAATTTTAAAACATAACTAAATTTTAAATGGTAAAATTACAGTGTCAAACCTGTAACACATTAATTGTTTTACCTGTAAGCACCTAATAACATTTTGGGTTTAGGAAGAACCTGTCTATTTTAAAATTAGACAAAAATGCTGAGTTGGAGGGGCGCCTGGGTGGCTCAGTTGGTTAAGTGACTTTGGCTCAGGTCATGATCCTGGAGTCCTGGGATCGAGTCCCGCATCGGGCTCCCTGCTCGGCAGGGAGTCTGCTTCTCCCTCTGACCCTCCCCCCTCTCATTCTCTCTCTCTCAAATAAATAAATAAAATCCTAAAAAAAAAATAAAAAAAAATATTAGGGGCGCCTGGGTGGCTCAGTCGTTAAGCGTCTGCCTTCAGCTCAGGTCATGATCCCAGGGTCCTGGGATCGAGTCCCGCATCGGGCTCCCTGCTCGACGGGGAGTCTGCTTCTCCCCCTGACCCTCCCCCCTCTCATGTGCTCTCTCTCTCTCATTCTCTCTCTCAAATAAATAAATAAAATCTTTAAAAAAAAAAATGCTGAGTTAGATCTCATGTAGGGATAGTGCTGTGGCCATGAATCCTTTTTCCTTTCCTTTTAGGGCCAAATATGTTTGTACTGATTTTGAGTATATAGATCTAGATGATTTTCATGATCAGCACCATTGTGAACACAACACCAGTTATTTTTAAAAGAAAAGAAGTTTTAATATACCCTAAGGGACATATAGGGAGAATACCTATTTGTTGATAGAGTTTAATAAGAGTAATAAAAGTTGGAATATAGAGAAATACACACTTTTGAGGTATAAGCAAAATTCTCCTTTTGCTTTTTATGTTGTATAGGTAAATACTGACTCGGTTTTTTTTTTTTTTAAGATTTTATTTATTTATTTGACAGAGAGAGACACAGCGAGAGAGGGAACACAAGCAGGGGGAGTAGGAGAGGGAGAAGAAGGCCTCCCGCCGAGCAGGGAGCCCAATGTGGGGCTGGATCCCAGGACCCTGAGATCATGACCTGAGCCAAAGGCAGACGTTTAAGGACTGAGCCACCCAGGCGCCCCAATACTGACTCATTAAAAAAATTTAGTGTATACATTTACCTATGACATTATTTATCTTTTGTCACAGGCAATATTCTGTTACCAACTATTCACAAGTCTTTGGATAAACTGAGATTATTTTATTTTATTTTATTTTTTTAAGATTTTCTTTTTAAGTAAGCTCCACGCCCAACGTGGGCCTCAAACTCATGACCCTGAGATCAAGAGTCACACGCTCCTCTGACTGAGCCAGCCAGGAAGCCCAGACTGAGATAATTTTAAAGTCAGTATTATTTTTTGTCCGAAATCCCCAAAACAAGATTGCCAAAAAATAAAATTAAGTGAATATAAGCATACTATATTAATATAGTGTCAATAATAACTAGAGAAATATGTATTTTAGTAACTTTACCCAGAAAGTTTAAGTAGAAAATTTCTATAGGTCTATAGAAAAATACCATTTGAGGAGCACCTGGGTCGTTTACTCGTTAAGAATCTGACTCCTAGGGGCGCCTGGGTGGCTCAGTCAGTTAAGCGACTGCCTTCGGCTCAGGTCATGATCCTGGAGTCCCGGGATCGAGCCCCGCATCGGGCTCCCTGCTCGGCAGGGAGTCTGCTTCTCCCTCTGACCCTCCTCCCTCTCATGCTCTCTGTCTCTCATTCTCTCTCTCGCAAATAAATAAAATCTTAAAAAAAAAAAAAAAGAGTCTGACTCCTAATCTCAGCTCAGGTCTCGATCTCAGGGCCGTGAGTTCAAGCCCCATGTTGGGCTCCACCGCCAGTGTGGAGCCCACTTAAAACAAAACAAAACAAAAACCATTTGAGTTTGATTGGGACCAATTTATTTAAGGTGCAATTGGATTATAACAGAACTTAATTATTATTTTGTTTCATTTTTTAAAAATTTTAAAGATTTTATTTACTTATTTGAGAGTGAGCATAAGTGGGGTGGGGCAGCAGGCAGAGGCAGAGGGAGAAGCAGACTCCCCGCTGAGCAGGGAGCCCAATGCTGGGCTCGATCCCAGGATCCCGGGATCATGACCTGAGCCAAAGGCAGACACTTAACAAACTGAACCACCCAGGCGCCCTTCCTAGTTATTTCTTCATTATATACTACCCCTTTGTTTTGTTAATTCTTCACAAATTCATTGTTTCTTTGTCTAAAAGTATGAAAGCTTCATGCTCTGATAACTACTTTGGGTCTTCATTCTCTTCTGAAGGCTTCCTTGTACATGTAAAAATTCAGTAAAATGTGTAGGCTTTTCTCCTCTTAATCTGTCTTTGTCAGCTTAATATTCAGACCCAGCCAGAGACTCTAAGAGGGTCAAGGAAAGCTTTTCCCTCCCCTACACTGTCTTCTTGTAAATAGGATGCGTAAACAACTGTTTTGTGATTTTTCAGTTTGGGATATTATCATTTGACTTCCCACCACAGAAGATTAGGATTAGCTACCATGCACACATACAAATCCCAGCCACCTACCCCCACCATATGGACATAGAGACCCCTGTCCCTCCTCTTCTGTCCCTACTCACCGTTGAGCCAAAATAGGTATGTCACAGTTTTGGGTTAAATTATTTTTCCGTGCTTACCTTACTATGACTAAATAAACATATTTCTTTTCTGGAAACAACCTTTTGTTGTTTTAGCCCCCCTGGAATTAGTAATTGCTTTATTTTTAAATTTGCTTGCTTTTCTTCTTTTTTTTTTAAAGATTTTATTTATTTATGTATTAGAGAGCGCGAGAGAGAGAAACAGCATGAGAGGGGAGAAAGTCAGAGGGAGAAGCAGGCTCACCACTGAGCTGGGAGCCCGATGCGGGACTCGATCCCAGGACTCCAGGATCATGACCTGAGCCGAAGTCAGTCGCTTAACCAACTGAGCCACCCAGGCGCCCACTTTGCTTGCTTTTCTATGTGCCTATCACAAATGCATACCCAAATTCTCTACCAGAACTCCAAAACTCCTCTCAATTCTATCAAATATGTCAGATAATATATCAATGTTTTTAATACTTTGGGGACATCCATCCTGGAGCCAGCCATCATTCATTCATTTCAAAAATATTTATTAAATGCCTCCTAGGGGTTTTAGGTTGGGGATATAGCGCGGAACAGAATAGGCAAGTCGCTTTTACTGAGCTTCCATTCAAGTGGGGGAAGGAGAAGATAAACAATAAGCACATAATTAAATATTATGTTGGGAGATGATATATGCTATGAAGAAAAATAAAGCCATGTCACTGGGACTAGATAGTCCTGGGGAGGGGAATTCTAGATGATATGAGAAAGGCCTTTCCAAAGAGGTGATCTGAGCAGAGACCTAAGTTAAATAATGGAGTGACCCATTCAACCTCTGGTGGAGGACCATTCCTTGTGGAAGGAACAGTCAATAAGACTTGGGGATGTTTGGTCATTAATTAAAAGCATGACCGTCACTCTTCAGAAGTTAGTTCATGTGCCGCCAGAGTTAGTGGAAGGTGGGTGGTAAGTTGGGGCAAAGTTTTTCCAGACAGGTTGGGGTACAAGGGCGTGGTTATAATGATGTGATGGTTGCAGCTGTCTGTCACAAGGGTAGTTGGGAGGGAGGGGCCCAGAGAGGGAATGGTGGGTCACCCTGAGAAAGTGGTCATCCGTGTACTGGAGGTTCCCACAGGGTTGGGGGCATTGATGGAACAGG
The DNA here is from genome assembly GCF_011800145.1 of Mirounga leonina. Classification (NCBI taxonomy): domain Eukaryota; kingdom Metazoa; phylum Chordata; class Mammalia; order Carnivora; family Phocidae; genus Mirounga; species Mirounga leonina. Next base: position 23,165,360 of record NW_023270464.1, read on the forward strand.
AATATAGGAGGAGGTGGGCAGAGAGGACAGTGCTTAAGAATTGAGCTTTTTTGGGTCAAGATTTTATTGTTAAGTAATCTCTACACCCAATGTGGAGCTCGAACTTACAACCCCGAGAGGAAGTCACATGCTCTCCCAACTGAGCCAGCCAGGCGCCGCAAGAATTCAGCCTTATGAGGTGAAAGATGATGAGGACAAGGATAAAACCACGCTTCAGCCAGGAGTGTGCCCTACAGGGGGTGTGCAGGGAGAAGGCCAGCAGTGGAGGAGACCCAGTCCACACTCCCCTCACCACCCCTGTTCCTGGGGGCTCTGCCACCCAGAGGGGCTGTCTTTTTCTAACTTACCCTAAGGCACTCTACAGTCAAGCCCGTGATCCTGAGTTCAGTAGGTTTCCCCGGGGAAAGCCAGGATTCTTCCAGAGCAAGAAGGTGAGGGTGAAGGTAGCCTTCAGAGAAAAGGTTGAAGATGCAGGAGAACTTGCTGGGAAGAGGCCTTGTGTCTCAGATGGTATGGGGGCAGACTCAGGAATAAAATCTCTCAGGGGAAAACAGAAAAACAGCTTTATTACCTTGGGTGGGGAGGGATGCAAGATCTTTTAAACAAAGTTTTTAAATTACATAAAGTAAAAAAAAAAAAAAATCAATGGATTTGCCCACTTAAAGATTTGAGTTCAGTAGAGCACCCCACCGACAAGGGAGGAGCTTATGACAGCCTGAGAGAAATCTGTACAAAGCCAAGAACAGAGTCATAGCTAGAACATTCAAGCATTGCCGATCAGCAAGAAAAAGACAAGAAACGCAGTTCTTTCTTTTTTTTTTTTTTTTTTTTACAAGAAACCCCATTTTTTTAATGGGCAAAGGATTTGATAGATAATTCACTGAAGGGGAAACTCATCCTGCCGGTAAGCATTTGATCTTACCAGTAATGAGAACAATGCCAATCAAAACAACAGATACCACTTCACTAAAATCAGGAAGTGAGATGTTATCGAGTTCTGGAGAAGGTGGGGGAATAAAGGGCCCTTGGGTCTTGCTGGTACGACTCTAAAGCAATGCAGCTGTCTGGCGAGCCGCACCATAGCACTTAGTGAAATAAAGAGCACAACACTCCCTACAACACAGCCGTCCGTCCCCTCCTTACCTCTCAAAACACTGTCCTGCAAAAGTTTGTCACCTTTACAACAACACAACATGTGTCATAACAAATTGCTGGTTCCGATACCAGCAGGATGGATGAGGAAAAGACAGAGTGTGTTTTCCGTGGAATGTTCTGCAGCACTTGGGAAAAGCAACCTGGATTCCATGAAACAATACTTCAGGTCTCAGAAACTTACAAATTGAGTGCAAAAAAGAAGTAAAAAACAACATGATTGATAGTACGATACAATTCTGTAACTTTATTTTTTTAATTAATTAATTTATTTGACACAGAGAGAGACAGCGAGAGAGGGAACACAAGCAGGGGGAGTGGGAGAGGGAGAAGCAGGCTTCCCACTGAGCAGGGAGCCCGATGAGGGGCTCGATCCCAGGACCCTGGGATCATGACCTGAGCCGAAGGCAGACGCTTAACGACTGAGCCACCCAGGTGTCCCAATACCAATTCTGTAACTTTAAAGGTATCTACAAAAGGGATGACTGGGTGGCTCAGTTGGTTAAGCGTCTGCCTTCGGCTCAGGTCATGATCCCAGAGCCCTGGGATCGAGTGATGCATAGGGCTCCTTCTGCCTGTTGCTCCCCCTGCTTGTGTGTGCTCTCTCTCTCTCTAAAAAATAAAATCTTTTTTAAAAAATAAAGTACAATAAAGGTACAAAAGTACAAAAACAACAAAAAATAAAAGGTCCAAAAATAAAAGTAAAAAAATGGGACATGCTATATTTTTAAGAAGAGACATATATCGAAATAAACAGAGGTGGTAGATTGGAAAAGCATATGTTAAATACCTATATTAAATTCCTACAAGGACAGAAGAATGGAAGAAAAAAATCATAAAATAAAAGAGAATTTGCACAAACCAATGAGGCAGAAACTCTGAATTTTGTGCACTCGGAATAAAACAGATAAATAAATAGAATGAAGGTATTTGACATGTATTAATATTGTTCCAGCTAGCTATTGCCATGTAACAAACTACCCTGAAGCTTAGTGATTTAAAAAAAAAATTTTAAAAACCCGCCCTTTAAATATCTCACAATATTTTGGGTCAAGAATTTGAGCAAGGCTGATTCTTCAGCGTCCACATGGAGTTGACAAGCATTGCTGGATGGTCTTCATCTGGCAGCTGGCCTGGGCCCAAAGGTCCCAGAAAGCTTCCTTTTTGTGCCTAGTGCTTTGGGGAGAATAGCTGAAAATATCAGCTCAGTTTGGCCCTTCTCCCTCTCAATTGTAGTCCCAGGGTCCCTCCACGTAGTCTTCCCAAGCAGGGTAGCCAGATTTCTCTCACAGCAGCTCAGGGCTCTAACAGAGAGTGTTGAGGAGATGGAACAAGGCAGGAACTGCAAAGCTGCTTCTGACCCAGCCTTGGAAACCCTGCAGCTCCATTGTTGCCACGGTATATTGGTTACAAGGCTCAATAAGCATTTCTGAATTCTGGGGATGCCTGGGTGGCTCAGTTGGTTAAGCTTCTGCCTTCGGCTTGGGTCAGGATCCCAGGGTCCTGGGATTGAGCCCCGCATCAGGCTCCCTGCTCGGCGGGGAGTCTGCTTCTCCCTCTGCCTCTGCTGCTCCCCTTGCTTGTGTTCCCTCGCTTGTTATCTGTCTCTCTGTCAAATGAATAAATAAAATCTTAAAAAAAAAAAAAAGAATTTCTGAATTCTGGAGGGATCAGGCGGTGGCTTTGTCCATTCAGACTGCCGTAACAGAACCCTATGGACTAGGCGGCTCACAGACAACAGAAATTTATTTCTCACACTTCTGAAAGCTGGGAAGTCCAAGCTCAAGCTGCCGGCAGGTTCAGCATGTAGGGAGAAGCTCCTTCCTCGTTCATAGGCCGGTCTTCTCATTGTGTCTGCACGCCGGAGAAGGAGTGAGGGAGCTCTCTGGGGTCTCTGGCACTTTCATTCATGAGGCCTCCACCCTCATGACCTGATCACCTCCCAAGGACCCACCTCCACATACCAGCACACTGGGAATCCCAGTCTCTCAGGTTGAGAGAAAAATTAATGTTTTATTTCTGTTTCCAAAGATATAATTTATGCATCACTCTAAGTTGCAAATAGCTTATGAGAAAAGAGAAAAAGTGTTTCCTATGTCCAGAAAATAGAACATTAAAGAGCCAGCAAAAATTTAAACAAAAAGGCCATAAAAAAATGTATAACCATCTTCATCAGCTTATTTAATCCTATGTAATTAATTCTTTTTCTGCCTGATCTTTCCTTTTTTAAGTTTTTATTTTAATACCAGTTAGTTAACGTATAGTGTTTCACTAGTTTCAAGTATACAATATAGTGATTCAACACTTCCATCCATCACCCGGTGCTCATCACGACAAGTGCCCTCCTTCATCCCCATCACTTTTTTCCTCCATCCCCCCACCCACCGCCCCTCTGGTCACCAGCAGTTTCTTCTCCATGGTTAAGAGTCTGTTTCTTGGGGCGCCTGGGTGGCTCAGTCGTTAAGCGTCTGCCTTCAGCTCAGGTCATGGTCCCAGGGTCCTGGGATCGAGCCCCACATCGGGCTCCCTGCTCAGCGGGAAGCCTGTTTCTCCCTCTCCCACTCCCCCTGCTTGTGTTCCCTCTCTCGCTGTATCTCTCGTTGTCAAATAAATAAAATCTTTAAAAAAAAAAAAGTCTGTTTCTTGGTTTGTCTCTCTCTCTTTTCCCCCCTTTGCTCATTTGTTTTGTTTCTTAAATTCCACATATGACTTATTTCGCTTAGCATTATACTCTCTAGCTCCATCCATGTCATTGCAAATGGCAAGATTTCATTCTTTTTTGTGGCTGAGTAATATTGTAATAACATCTTGTTTATCCATTCATCGTCTATCAGTGGACACTTGGGCTGCTTCCATAATTTGGCCTTTGTAGATAAGGGTGTTCTGCCTGATCGTGAGTCAGCAGTTTTATCTAGTCTTCCATTTCTTTATTAGAGTTCTGGAAATTCTTACCCAGTCAAGTGGTATGCTTTCCAAGTTATCAGAAAACTGTACTCCAGAGTATTTGTCAGAGGCTTCTCCATGAACTTCTTTGAGGATTAAGTACTTTTGGATTGCAGCTGATTATAAAAGATTTCAGGGAAGTGTCAGAGTAAAACGATAATTGTCGATGAATGACAAAAGATTTAAAATACCGCAGTGAAATGTCTGATGAGAGTTCATTGTAATGCAATTGACAAGGAAACTTTATTACTTCTGTGGCATACAAGATTTTAGTTGAAATTACGACTGAGTACATGGATAATAAGAACATTCACACAATTCTGGGAATTTCATGCAATTGCTAAAACACTTATATTAATAACATATGTCCATACAACTACAACCTAAAGAAAGTTAAACCACTTTTTATTTGACAATGCTTCCTGTGTAATTTAACATATAAAATAAATCAAATCAGCTTAACATCTCTGTTTTTACCAGGTGAGAGGACAAATCCTTGGAGATTTCCCAAGGACCTCATTAAAAAAACAAAAGAAAAAACTCAAAGTTAGTTTGAAGTCAAAGACTTTATTTAGAATTTGGTTTTGTAAAGGCTGTGGAGAACGCCCAAAGTTTTAAGCACTTGATTGGCAGACGGGTCCCTACTTAAAATGGTTTGACTTAGGATTTTTTCAACTTTACAATGGTGCAGGAGCAATACGCATTCAATAGACACTATATTTCAAATCATGAATTTTTATCTTTTCCCAGGGCTAGTAATATGCGGCACAGTAATCTCTCAGGATGCTGGGCAGCGACAGCAAGCCAGGGCTTCCCTCAGCCACTCGATCACGAGTGTGAACACTGACAGACTGACAACCATTCTCTATCCACACAGCCATTCTGTTTTTCACTTTCAGTGCAGTATTCAATAAATTACATGAGATGCTCAACACTTCATTATAAAAAGAGGCTTTGTGTTAGATGATCTTCCCCAGCTGTAGGCTAATGTAAGTGTTCTGAGCACATTTAAGGTAGGCAAGGCTAAGCTATGATGTTCAGTAGGTTCAGTGCATTAAATGCATCTTCACCTTATGATTTTCCACTTACAGTAGATTGTTCAGGACATAACCCCATCGTAAATGGAGGAAGATCTGTAAATAGGATTACAGATCACTATGAAGCAATGCTTACTTATTCATTACTTGGCAATGAAAGATTTCAAAAACAAACATAGGAAGTAACATAGCTGAGGGGAAAAGAAAAACAAAAAAAAAACTTAGCTGTGTTAATATTGAGAAGACTTTGTTTTCTTAACTAATCGAAGACTTGATAAAGATAACATGAAACGTGGGAAATTATTTTGATAAAGCAATCTTCGCTTCCAAGCCATATTACTTGGTAGATTAAAAGACAAACAACTTTTACAATTTTCTATTAAGAACAGACCAATAGGGGCGCCTGGGTGGCTCAGTTGTTAAGCGGCCTTCAGCTCAGGTCATGATCCCAGGGTCGGGGGGATCGAGCCCCACATTGGGCTCCTTGCTCAGCGGGAAGCGTGCTTCTCCCTCTCTCAATCCCCCTGCTTGTGTTCCCTCTCTCGCTGTCTCTCTGTCAAAAAAATAAATAAAATCTTAAAAAAAAAAAACAGACCAATAGTCCCATGAAACTTTATCTTTTTAACACAGAAAGAAAATCAAGTTCTACTTTTGCATTGGTATTCTATTGATATTAAAGCTTCTTTATATCCTTATAATATATCCATGCAACTTTAGCTGGCTTGACACCACAAGGTAAGATATTCTCTGTCTCTTTCTTTTTTTAACTTTCTATACCCTTTAGGATTTTGCCCTTTATTTTCCTCTCTCTCATTCTGAAACAACCTTAAATAACCTCTAAACGAGGACAAAATTACTCTCCTTTTCCCTTAACAAAAATGTACCCATCATGGGGTGCCTGGCTGGCTCAGTGGGTGGAGCGTGTAACTCTTGATCTCGGGGTTGTGAGTTCGAGCCCCATGTTGGGTGCAGAGATGACTTAAAAATAAAATCTAAAAAAAAAAAAAAAAAAATTGCCCCTGTCATTCCTTACATCTTTCCTTAAAAACCTGTCTCACTTTCCTTGCATGCTCTGCATGCAGGGTTTTCTCCTTTACCCATAGTATTCTTGTAACTCATTTACATGTATTGATTAGAATTCTTAAGTCTTACTGACCTTAATTTCCAGAGAAAATTGGGGATCATGCAATTATGAACTATCATATATCAGCATTCTTCAGATTAGTAAATTTATTAATATGCCATTTCATAATTTCTACATAATTTTTCATAGTATAATTTTTCAGTGTGGCAAAAAAGACATGCTTATTAACAGATCCAAGTATCTTTTGCCTCTCTATAAATATTGAGAAGCCAAAGTAGATAAACTTATATTTATGTTTAGCAATTAATGTTTCAGTATTTTATCTTTTTTGGAAATGATCTAGATAGTCACTGAATACCTATCATTTAACTAAACTTAGTTTAACTTAAAGGTTTCAAGTTACCAAAAAGATTTTGGAAACTATTTTTAAGTAGATATATTATAAAACATAATTATTGTTAAAAAGTTCATTTACAGGGGCTCAGTGGGAGGAGCATGCGATTCTTGATCTCGGGGTTGTAAGTCTGAGCCCCACGTTGGGTGCAGAGATTAAACAAATAAACTTTTTTTTAAAAAAGTTCATTTATAAACGTTTTCCCACTTACATTTATTTAATTTGCTTGCCTTAACAATTACGTTTGGATTGCTCATGAAAACATCATGAGACATTAAATAAAGCTAACCGTCCTCCTGATTTTTTTGTTGTTGTTGACAAATCAGGCAAGTATCCAAAAAAAAAAAAAAAAAAATCACAGAAGCAAAAGACCTAGAAGTTAAACATATGTCTCTCCCTTCTCCCATTTTTATTTTTACTGCCATGTTTGACATACATCAAGCACTTCATCTTTATTGTATCTTTTGTTCTTAGGTTGAATTTATAATTTTATAATCTTAGACATCTAGGAGAAGCTTATTTGACTAGCAAACCCAGGCAGAATAAAATTGTATGTCTACATTCTGTCTAGTGCTGCCAATTCTGAAGACATACTTACTTTTATTTAACCAATAATCGTAAACTAACCTTATTTAACAAAGATTATCCCACATCATGTGAACTTGAAAAACATTGAGGTTAGTTTTTATTTTCTTTTAAAGTGTTAGAAAGACTTAATTTAGGGGTGCCTGGGTGGCCCAGGGTCCTGGGATTGAGTCCCACTGTCGGGCTCCCTGTTCAGCGGGGGCCTGCTTCTCCCTCTCCCTGCAGCTACCTCTGCTTTTACTCTCTCTCTCTGTCAAGTAAATAAATAAGATCTTATTAAAAAAAACAAACTTAATTTATACAAGCACTTACTTTTTTTAAAGATTTTTTTATTTTTAAGTAATCTCTACACCCAAAGTGGGGCTTGAACTCACAATCCCAAGATCAAGAGTCCCGCACTCCACCGACTGAGCCAGCCAGGCGCCCCCAAGCATTTACTTTTTAAACTCGATGACTAGAGGGGCTCCTGGGTGTGCAGTTAAGCCTCCACCTCTTGGTTTAGACTCAGGTCATGATCTCATGGATTCTGAAATGGAGTCCTGTGTAGGAGCTCTTGTGAAGAGAGCTATCCCCCCACTCTCACGCGTGCTCTCTCTCTCTAAAATAAATAAATACATCTTTTTTTAAAAAAGTCAATTAATAGAGCTTTATTACAAATTAATTTGGGCAATATCATCCGGACTTAGAATAATATCGCATGTACACAACATAAATACCTAAGCATACAAATGCAAATAGAGATCTTACAGCTTTTAATCTAAATTTTTGCTATGAGCTTGGTATAAAAATAGAAACATAAATTTCACTAATTTTTATGAGCTGATTCTCGTCCTAGTCTTATTTTGGTTTTAATCGGAATTATGTTTCTGGCAGACGGAACAAGTTAAGGTTACCTGCTCAATGAAGGCTGAAACTTTTACCAACACCTGTGGAGAATTTTAGGATTTTTATTTGCCCTGAGATGCACTATTATGGAGAGTGTGGACTACATTTTGGGCCAGGGGCCCTTTTGGAAACGCCAAGTGGCGGTTTATTTCCAAAAAAGCTTCTTTTTTCCCCATGTTTATTTCCTTCTGGCTCAGGTGGCTGCATAGCCAAGAGTTATCTCCTTGGATGTTCATATTTCAAAGGTATAGTAAGATTTGCACCTCAAAGGGACAGAGAAAGGATGTAGGTTTTCTCTCAGAAGGAATTCAGGGGGCCTATTTATCTAGTATCAGAAATCTAGGACCATTGGGCTCCTGGGTGGCTCAGTTGGTTAAGTGACTGCCTTCGGCTCAGGTCATGATCCTGGAGTCCCGGGATCGAGTCCCGCATCGGGCTCCCTGCTCGGCAGGGGGTCTGCTTCTCCCTCTGCCCTCTTCCCTCTCGTGCTCTCTGTCTCTCATTCTCTCTCTCTCAAATAAATAAATAAAATCTTTAAAAAAAAAAAAGAAAAAAGAAATCTAGGACCATTACTACTTAATCCCCCCTCCCTTGTATTCTTACCTGTAGGACAATTGTTTTTCCAATGTCATGGCTTTTTCTAGTATCTGCAGTGTCTTGAGATAAATAAGAAACCTCCTGCAGTTGGTGAGGAGGCTTTGAGTCATTTAAAAAAAAAAATTTTTTTTTTTTTAAGATTTTATTTATTTATTTGTCAGAGAGAGAGACAGAACACAAGCAGGGGGAGCGGTAGGCAGAGGGAGAAGCAGGCTCCCTGCCGAGCAAGGAGCCCGATGTGGGACTCGATCCCAGGACCCTGGGATCATGACCTGAGCCGAAGGCAGCCGCTTAACCGACTGAGCCACCCAGGTGTTCCTAAAAAAAAATTTTTTAATACAGTTTATTTTTTAGAATAGTTTTAGATTGACAGCCAAATTAAGGTGGGTAATTTCTCATGTAGCCTCTGTCCCCACACATGCACAGCCACTGCCATTATCCACACCCCCCACCAGAGGGTACATTTGTGACAACTGATGAGCCTCCACGGACATATCATCATCACCCAAGTCCATGGTTTACGCTAGAGTTCCCTTTGGTGGTATACACTCTGCGGGTGTGGACAAATAAATGTATGATGACATGCACCCCCCATTACAGTATCATACAGAATAGTTTCACTGCCCTAAAAATCCTCTGTGCCATTCATTTTTTATCCCTCCCTCCAAACCCCTGATAACCATTGATTTTTTTCACTGTCTCCATCGTTTTTCCTTTTCCAGAATGTCACATAGTTGGAATCCTACAATATATAGGCTTTTCAGATTGACTTCTTTCACTTAGTAATAGGCATTTGTAGGGGAAGAAAAAGTTATTCCTTGACCCCCGTTAGGGTCCCTGACTGGGTTTGACAATTACACGGACAAAGACAGGTTAACAGGAGAAAGGTAAACAAACTGATTTAAGGTGAGCGTTACCTGACATATGAGCCTTCATCAGGAGATGAAAACTTGTGTGTTTCTATGCTAGGTTTGACGAAAAGTAGGCAGTGAAGTATGCTAGGTTAGGAGTATAAGCTAATTGTAGTAAACTGGGGGAACTCTGCAGGTCCTGTTGGTTAGGATACTTCTTGGCACCCTTTGTCTTCAGAGATAAGGATGCTCCTTCCCTCCAGGTATAGGGAGGGCACCTCTCACATGACTGTTTTATGATGTGTTTCGAGGAAGAAGAGCAAGGGACTGTGGAGGTCACAGACTTTTCTTGTTTCTGCCATTTTCTCAAACTCCTTCAGCTTAAAATATTCAACATCCCAAGGTGTGCCATATTTTTGGGAAAGCATATCCTGAGCCCCAAACACATTTAAGTTTCTTCCATGTCTTTTCATGACTGGATAGCTTGTTCCTTTTTAGTGCTGAATAATATCCCATTATCTGGATATACTGTAGTTTATTTATCCGTTCACCCAGTGAAGGACATCTTGGTTGCTTCCAGGTTTGGGCGATTATGAACAAAGCTGCTATACATCCTTGCTCTGGAGTTTTGAGGACGTAAGTTTTCAACTCTTTTGGGGAAAGACCAAAGAGCACAATTACTGGATCATACGATGAGAGTATTTTTATTTTTGTCAGAAACTGCCAGCTATCTTCCAAAGGGAGTGCATTATGTTGCATTCCCACCAGCAATAATGAGAATTCCTGTTGCTCCCCAGCATTTGGTGTTGTCGCTATTACGGATTTTGGCTGTTCTAACAGATGTGTATAGCAGTATCTCATTGTTATCTTACCAGAGTAAGACATTTCCTTGGTGACGAGAATCTTTTCACGGGCTTATTTACTATCTGTATATCTTCTTTGGTGAAGTGCCGGTTAAGGTTTTGGACCTATTTTTAAATCAGGTTGTTTGTTTCCTTATCATTGAGTTTTAAGAGCTCTTTGTATATTTTGGACAACGGTCTTTTATCAGATGTGCTTTCAAAAATACTGTCTCCCAGGGGCGCCTGGGTGGCTCAGTCGTTAAGCGTCTGCCTTCGGCTCAAGTCATGATCCCAGGGTCCTGGGATCGAGCCCCGCATCGGGCTCCCTGCTCAGCGGGGGGCCTGCTTCTCCCTCTCCCACTCCCCCTGCTTGTGTTCCCTCTCTCACTGTCTCTCTCTCTATCAAATAAATAAAATCTTAAAAAAAAAAAAAATACTGTCTCCCAGTCTGTGGCTCATCTTCTCATTCTCTTGACATTGTCTTTCACAGAGTCATTTTATATAGTTTTGTGTTTTACACTTAGGTCCGTGATCGATTTGAGTTAATTTTTATGGAAGGCATAAAGTCTGTGTCTACATTCACTTTTTTGCATGTACATGTCCAGTTGTTCCTGCACCATTTGTTGAAATTGTATCTTGCTCCATTGCATCATCTTTATTCCTTTGTCAAAGATCAGTTGACTAGATTTATGTGGGTCTGTTTATGGGCTCTCTATTCTATTCCATTGATATATATTCACCAATACCACATGATCTTGGGTACTGGAACTTATGGGGACTCCCTTGTATGTGACAGGTCACTTTCCTCTTCTGATTTCCAAATTCTCTCTCTGTCTTTGACTTTTACCTTTTAATTTAAGGGAGTCCCTTAGGCTAATGGTAATGCCTTGTGTCATGTGTCCTCCTTATAATGTGATCTTTCCATAGGTACCAATATGATATTTGTTTTGAATGAGAGCTCTCTAAAAATCCATTTATGTATAAAAATGTTTTCAAATCAAAAGATCTATTGCCTGGACATCAATACATAGGATCTCCCAAAGGCATACTCATTCCAAACGCAGCACAAACAAGAAAACTTTTTTTTTTTTTAAGATTTTTACTTTTAAGTAATTTCTACACCCAACATGGGGCTCGAACTCACAATCCCAAGATCAGGAGTCACGCACTCCACTGACTGAGCCAGGTGCCCAGAAAACCTTTTCAAGGGAAGACCCAGAAACAACTTTCTAGGTCTAGAGTAAATTTTTACCATGGATGCAGGCAGTGTCCCCAGAGCAGGTACAGACGATGTAGCCCATGTGATCCAAAAAGGTCACTCCCAGAGACTGTCAAAGAAAACAAAGAACTTTGTTGTCACATGCAGCAAGGAAACGCCAGTGTCCAACAAAAGTTAGATGTCTTTAAATGCAGACACACTAATCTGCAGTACAGGGAGGCAACACGAGGATGGGATTTTCCCAGCACTGCCCAGGCAGCGAGGGTTAAAGACAACAAAGGCTTCTTATGGGCTGTGACCCCTTCTCCAGACAAATTCCCTGATTGCTGGCACAGTTGGTGAAGAAGTGTCTCAGATTCCCAGCCTGATAGCTCGTCACCTATGGATGCAGACCCCAACAATCTGCATGCCTGGGGAGGCAGAGAAAACAAGGAAAATATACATTCATGGGATCCAAGCCAAACTCTCAAGACATGAAGTGAGACAGAAAGAGAATTTCATCTCGGTTTTTTCGTTTTTGGTTTTGGTTTCTTTTTATTGGTGACCCACAGCAAAGTTTGTCCAAATAGATATCAGTCCGGGGAGAAGTCAACTCACCAATCTGTGAGGCCAACACAAACAAGGGGCTTATAGGACCTGTGTTTATGTTTTATCTTATGATCCTCCCCACTATGACAAATGACACAAAAGACAAAGACAAAGAAAAATTATGTCTGCCCTTGGGAGAGAATCAGATCAATAACAAATAGCAAAAACAGCACAAACCCAAAGAACTATCTCACACAAATAGTTTCTCCTATTAATCTAAATTTTGGGTGGGGGAAGGACAAGGAGGAATTCTTACCTTCCTCTCTCAAGCAGCCACCACAAACAGACATGCAGGAGGTTGACATGACAAACGAATTCTTAACCTCTTGCCAGCTTTTATCCATTGTTCCAGGATTTCATCTGTAGGTTCCAGAGCCAGTGGGGCATCCCTGGCTTTTACTGGCCCTTCACAGTTGCCAAAACTGTAGGAGAGGAGGAAGGTTTTTCCTTTACCCATCTTAGGTTCACTGGTTGGGACCCTGAAAATGAGACTGAAAAAACAACAACAACAAAAACAACAAATTAACAAGAGAAAACAAGGGTGCCTGGGTGGCTCAGTTGTTTGAGCATCCAACTCTTGATTTCGGCTCAGGTCATGATCTCAGGGTTGTGAAATCGAGCCCCACATCAGGTTCTGCACCAGGCGTGGAACCTGCTTATGATTCTCTCTCTCGGGCCACCTGAGTAGCTCAGTGAGTTAAGCATCTGCTTTTGGCTCATGTCATGATCCCAGGGTCCTGGGATTGAGCCCTGCATTCGGCTCCCTGCTCTTCGGGGAGTCTGCTTCTCCTTCTCCCTCGGTCCCTCCCTCCCCACTCCCCTTGTTCTCTCTCTCTCTCTCTTTCAAATAAATAAATAAAATCTTTAAAAAAAAAAAGATTCTCTCTCTCTCTCTCCCCCTCTGCCCATGTCCCTCCTCCTCCGCTCACACATGTGCTCTCTTTCTCTAAAAATAAACAAATACAATATTTTTAAAAAACAAAAACAAGAGGAAAACAGACAGAAGTTGGTTAACACCTGCATCACACATGCATATAGGTCTTAACAATGAATAACTCAAAGGGCTGGTTAGAACTTGGGCTTCCAAAGCATCTCTACAAAAGAGCGATAAATTTTACAGAAGTGACAAAACAAAAGAAAGGGACTTTGAGCTTCTAGGACAGCAAATTATGGGAAAGTAAGCACGTAGGGGAGTAAGATTGGTTATGTAGACTCCTCTGGCCCCATCTCCAGACTGAAAAGACTCTATAGAGTTGTTTGTGTTGGTTACCAATGATCCTGTCCTTCCTGGTGGAGGTGACTGGGGGAAGAGTTTTTCTTGTGTTTGTTTCTTCTCAATTGCCTTTAGCTCAAAATCATCCTTATGCTGGAGTGGCATATTTTGGAGTGGCATACTCTGCTGCCTCTCATCTGTAACTGAAAATGATTAAAAATCCATAAGAATTCAGAAGATTAGGACATTATTAGCAAATCTGACTTAACTGACATATATAGGACACTGCATCCAACGCCCACAGAATCTGTATTATTTTCAAGTGCAAATTAAATGTTTACTAAAATCGGTGACAAACTGGGCCATAAAGCAAGTCTCAACATATTTCAAAGTACTGAGATCATATAATATATGTTCTGACTGCAGTGGAATTAAGCTAGAAATCAGTTACACAAGATAGCTAGAAAAGGCACAAATGTGCAAAAATTAAGCAATATACTTCTAAGTAACCCAGGAATCAAAGATGAAATCACAAATAAAAATTAAAAAAATCGTTTGAACTGAAGGATAATAAAAATATGACATCAAAATTGTGAGATGCAGCAAAAACTATGAATAGAGTGCAATTTATGGCTTTAAATGCAGGTGCTAGGAAAAAAAAATCCATTATCTAAGTATCTTCCCTTAAAAAGCTAGAAAAGAATAACAAATAAAACTCAAAGAAAGGAGAAAAAAAGGATAAAGAGCAAAAACTAATAAAATAAAAGACAAATTTTGTTTTCTCTGGGAAAAAATAATAAAATGCATGAGCTTTGTTCCAGAGAGAAAGAGAATGCAAATAACCAGTATCAGGATTTGGAAAGAGAGTATCATTATAGCATTAACAGACTTCAAGAAGATAGTAAGAGGAAACTATGGAACACCATGCCAACAAATCCAAAACTGGACTAATTCCTAGAAAAGCATTTTACCAAAAAGAGATATAAGAAGAAATAGAAAATCTGAATAGTCTTATAACTAGCTAGGAATTCAATCTGATCTCCAATGCTTCCAAATACTTACTGGAAAAATAATTCTAATCTTTCACAAATTCTCTCAGAGAATAGAAAAGAAAAGAATACTTTTATAACCCACTTTATGAAGTCTACATAACCTTGATATCAAAAGGACACTACCAGAAAGAAAAATTACAGATAAATCTTTCTCGTGATTATAAATGCAAAATTCTAAGTTTTTAAATTTTTTTATTTTTTGAAAGATTTTATTTATTTATTTGACAGAGAGAGACACAGCGAGAGACGGAACACAAGAGGGGGGAGTGGGAGAGGGAGAAGCAGGCTTCCCGCGGAGCAGGGAGCCCGATGCGGGGCTCAATCCCAGGACCCTGGGATCATGACGTGAGCCGAAGGCAGATGCTTATAGACTGAGCCACCCAGGCGCTCCCTAATTTTTTTTTAAATAAAATTCTAGCAAACTAATTGGCCAACTGGTATACGTACAACTTCTCAATGTCACTCATCATCAGGGAAACCCAAATCAAAACCACAATGAGATATCCCCTCATACCTGTTAGAATGGTTAAAATCAAAAAGACAAAAGATGTGCTGGCAAGGATGTGGAGAAAAGGGAACTCTTATAAACTGTCAGTGGAATATAAATTGGTGCAGCCACTATGGAAAACAGTATGGCAGTTTCTCAAAAAATTAAAAAAAGCACTACCCTACGATGCAGCAATCCCACTTCTGGAGGCATATCCAAAAGAAATGAAATCAGTATCTCAAGGAGGTAACTTCACTTCCACGTTCCTTAAAGCAATATTCATAATTGCCAAAGAATGAAGACAATCTAAATATCTGTCAACAGATGAATGTATAAAGAAAATGTGATATATTAGAATATGATATATTACAATATTATTCAGTCTCAAAAAAGAAGGAAATCTGCCATTTGCTACAATATGAATGAATTTGTAGGATATTATGCTAAGTGAAATAAGCCAGACACAGAAAGAGAAATACTGCATGATCTGACATATTTGTGGAATCTAAAATAGTCAAATTAGTAGAAGCAGAGACGGGCACCTGGCTGGCTCAGTCAGAAGGGCATGCAACTCTTGACCTCAGGGTTGTGAGTTCAAGTCCCAGGTTGTGAGTTGGGTGTAGAGATTACTTAAAAATAAAAAATCTTGGGGCGCCTGGATGGCTCAGTTTGTTAAGCATCCAACTCTTGACTTTGGTTCAGGTCATGATCTCAAGGTCGTGAGATGGAGCCCTATGTCGGGCTCAGTGCTCAGAGCGGAGTCTGCTTAAGATTCTCTCTCCCTCTGCTCCTCTCCCCACCCCTCTCAAAATAAATAAAATAATTTTTAAAAAATAAAAAATCTTTCTAAAAAGCTTGGAAACAATCCAAATGTGCACAGAAAGTAGAATTATAAATAGGGGCCCCTGGGTGGCTCAGTGGGTTGACCGTCTGCTTTCGGCTCAGGTCATGATCCCAGGGTCCTGGGATCAAGCCCCACATTGGGCTCCCTGCTCAGCAGGAAGCCTGCTTCTCCCTCTCCCACTCCCCCTGCTTGTGTTCCCTCTTTCGCTGTGTCTCTCTCTGTCAAAAGAATAAATAAAATCTTAAAAAAAAAAAAAGAATTATAAATAAGTTGTGGTGTAGTCCTCTAATGAAGTAAGGCAGCCATAAAAGTGAAAGAACCTTTGCTACACCAACATGGAAGGTTGTTGTAAATACAATGCTGAGTGAAAGAAGCCAGTCACAGAAAAAAAACTCAGGGAGTGTGTAATTCAATTTCTACAGAGTTCAAAAATTAGGCAAGATTAATTATATTGTTTAGGGATAAAAGCTCATGTGGTAAAATTCCAAAAGAAAATCAAGGAAGCTCTCCTTGTGGGAAGAAGTAGGGAAATGACATCGTGTAAGATGGGCTTCTGGGGTCCTGACATATGGTATATCCCGGCTTGAGTCGTGGTTACATGGGTGTTCACTTTGTGATAAATCACTGAGTTAAATGTGTGTGTTTTGTGTACTTTTCTGCATGCATGTTATACTTTTCAATAAAAATGTTTTAAAAAGAGTATTTATTAGGGGGCACCTGGGTGGCTTAGTCAGTTAAGCGTCCAACTCTTGATTTCAGCTCAGGTCATGATCTCAGGGTGGTGAGATCAAGCCCCACATCAGGCTCCATGCTCAGGACAGAGTCTGCTTGAGATTGTCACTCTCCCCCTCTCCCTCTGCTCCTCCCCCCGCTTGCGCATTCTCTCTCTCTCTCTCAAAAGAAAAAAAAAAAGAGTTATTTATTAGCAAGGAAAACATTCTTGAAGTATCAGACAGTGAAAAAAGTTTACAAAACTATACAGCATCATCTTAATTTTACTATATGAATATATATTTACACATGTTTATATAAATGAAATGATCTGGAATGATAGACACCATAGTAAAATGGTAGTTATCCCAGGATACAATGATGAGTGTTTTTTGTTTCTGTCTGTGTATTTTCTAATCTTTCTGTAATAAGCCTTTATTGCTTTTCTAATAAGAAATAAAGTCATTTTGTAGTATCAGCCCAGGAATAAACTAACAGATCAATAGAACAGAACACAAAACTGAGGAGGAGATTCACTAGATATAAGAATTCGATGTGTGATAAAGGTACGATGTTGAATCAGTGGGGAAAAGATGGGTAACTCAATACATTACATTAGTTCAACTGGCTAACAATTTGGAAGATAAAGTTGAGTCCTCATGCCAGATGCTAAAAAAACCCCTACATTACTTAAGTGCAAACAAAACACTTTTAATCATACGAAGTAGAAACATGAAAATTTTAGAAGAAAATCTAAGCAAATGGCTCCATAATCTTGGAGCGGAGAAGACCTTTCTAGGCTAGTTATCAAAGTTGGCAGGTGTTGAGGAAAAGGTGGGCAGATTTGACAGTATAAAAATATACAAACACTATATATATACACACATGTATATATATGCTTTAAAACACCCTAAGTTCAAAATAATAACAGCTGCAAAATACCTAGGAATAAACTTAACAAGAAATGTGAAATTCCTATGTGACAAAAACTATACAACTTTACTGGAGGACATAAAAGCAGCTCAGGGGAAATGAAAGCTCGGTAGAAGGAGTGGGATTTATTCACGGAGCTTTGTTCATGTTTAGAGAGGGAGCGAGCATCTAAATGTTCGTGAATAGATTAAGCCTTTTGACGACATGGTGTGTGGTGGTTAAAAAAAGTGTGTCAGCTCTGCGGGTACTTTTCCGTGCAGGGCAGATTACTCTGCCACTTCCTCTCCACACACCCCAAGCCTGGAGGAGCAGTTGCTACGCTTTGATCAGACCCTGTCTAGCAGGGGATGAGGTCACTGTGTTAAATGGCCACCGTCATGCGTGCTCTTCCCTAGGCTGCCCTCCATGCTCACCGACCTCGTGGGCTGGTAGCATCCCAGAACTAGAACTAGAACTAGAACAGTATCACAGTTCGGAACACAGATTTGAGACTGTCCACGTTCCAATCCAGATTCTACATCTAGCCAGCTGTGTGACCGTTGATGAGTTACTTAACCACTCTGTTCCTCTGTGTGACCGTTGATGAGTTACTTAACCACTCTGTTCCTCAGTTTTCTTCGCTGGAAAACATTATCATCCTAAAATACAATCATGTCGTGTTTGCTTTCCAGAGCTCTCGGGAGGATTAAGAGTTAGGATATAAGAAGCAGGCTCAGAGCTGTGCCTGGCGCAGGGTAACTCTGTGAGTTGCTATCATCATTACAATGGAATCCAAGAGACTCCGAAAAACCCCTGCTCAGGCAGAGCTCCAGCCTGGACAGCTGGCTACGCTAGTGCCTCTTCTGAGAGGGAACCAGGAAACTGGAGAAGCCACCTCTCACACCCCCAGCCTGTGGCCGCAGAGCAACGCTAGCTAACTGGCCTCCTGCTCACTAATTGCAGGAACACGGGCCTGCTCGAAGATGGAAGCACCAGGATGCGCGTTGGGTGCTGGTTTTCAAACCCAGGCCTCTCCAGTTTCAGGCATTTGCTCAGCCAGTAGTGAAATGAATGGTGCTTTGATCCCCATCGGGCTGCTAAGCCCACATACAAGAGCTCCCTTGGGAACCTCTCCGGTGATCGATGGGCAAGTGCGGCCTTCCGGGGTTTCCTGGCTCAGGGCCACGAACCCCACCTTGCCTGTGGGGCCTCCACAACCCCACCTCCACCCCACTCGGGGCTCACGCCGAAAGACATCCATCACGTTCTTAGAACCATGTGTCTAATACAATTCTTGCTTAAAACATACATAAAAATGCATTTTCAAACTCTAGGGGGGTGTAAGTCGAACAGCTCCCAGTCATGCTGTTGGGCTGGTCTTCCGAGGCGGGCGTGTGGGTGCGGAGGAAGGGGCGCGAGCAGTGTTTGCTGTAATCATTCGTGTTGCTGGGGTTAGAGCAAGTAAAGGCAACTCTCGCTATGAGGACATAGAGATGTTTTCTCAACAAACATCAACTATTTACAACACAAGTGGCGGACAAAGGGTTACAGCAATATCTGTAAGTGTGTGTGAATAGAAGTAGTAGAGACTAGAATAAAGCAACAGTGCTTATCCCTAGAGGAGAGCTTAATGGGGTAGTTTAATTTTCTTCTTTATACCCTTTTCCTATATTTTCCAAACATTTAGCAATAAAAATGCATTACACTTTCGAGTCAGAAAATATGATTTTTTAAATCGGAGGGAAATACCACAATAAAAACAGATAATTAAAGAGGAGCTCAACCAGAAGGCTTAAAAGGTTTGAAAAGACAGAAGGTAAAATGAGGCCATTTAAAAGGGAAAAATAATTGGGAGCCATACAAGTCCAAATAATAAAATAGATGCATTCATTTTTTTAAATTTTTTTTAAAGATTTTATTTATTTATTTGAGAGAGAGAGAGAGAGCACAAGAGGGGGGAGCGGGAGAGGGAGAAGCAGACTCCCTGCTGAGCAGGGAGCCCTGATGCGGGACTCGATCCCGGGACTCCAGGATCATGACCTGAGCCGAAGGCAGTTGCTTAACCAACTGAGCCACCCAGGCGCCCAAAATAGATGCATTCAAATAATAATAATAATAATAATAATAATAATAATAATAAAAAGAATGAGCTAGGATATTAGAAATCAGTAGTCAAACAGGTGGAAAAGAAATCACGAGAAAGCGGACCAGTGGTGAGTCCCCAGGCAGGGCCTGCAGGGAGGAGACCCTGGTGGAGTATCCCACAGGTTCCCTGGGAGAGAGGCCCCAGGCCCTTGGCATTTTGTGGCCATCTAGCAGCTAGGGTTCCACCTTCTGGGATCCTCCACTCTACCTCAGAGTCATGTGGGCATTTGTCCTAACACTCCCAGGGCTGCAAACCCCGTGAGGGCCGGTGCTGGGCTCCACCTGCTTCAGTCTCCGTGGGACCCATAACTCCCTCGTTGCTTGCCCTGCCCACCCCACAGCTGCCAGGCCCCATGCCCTTGGCTTTCTCAGGGCCGGCCTGCAGGGGAGCCCACCGGGCAGCCTGGCCCAGTCACATCACAAGGCTGAGCCTCGGCTCCCAACCACTCCTTGGGAGATATTGGGGCACGGATTAATCAGATGTTGGCAAAGTACCTGGCACACAGTGGGTGCTTAGCAAATGCTTAGGGAGTAAGTGACTGAGTGGCATCCCAACCCCCAGGTGGTAGGACAGAAAATCAAACTTACAGCCTGCCCAGGGTCCCTGCAGATGCCGCTCTGCCCTCCCCAAAGACAGACCCCTCATAGCAGCAGCGTCGTCGGCCTGCCCGTTGAAGAAGGCCCCATTCTGCTCCATGCCAATCCCAGGTCCGCCAAGGAGACTCATGGTGCAAGATAGAATGGGCTTCTGCGGGTACAGGAGGGTACCCTGAGGCTGTCAGGGAGTCCTCAGCAGGCCCCTTCCTCACCCAGACCGTGGTCCCCCTGCCTGAGCGTACCCCACGAGCTTCTGTACAGCCCACAGCCTCTAGCCAGCCCCACGGGGGCCCAGAGTTGCTGGCTGGGGATGCATGTGTGGTCATCAGCTAATGATGAGCCTACGTCACAAATAAGCCCTTAAGCTGAGAGCTGTGGTCAGCCCAGGGCAGGCCACTGCTGGTGAGAGCAATGGAGGCTGTCAGGGCACAAGGACAGCACTTCCCAAGCTGTCCTGTGTATGTGGATCACTTGTGAAAATGCAAATTCTGATTCCTAGGGCTGCGGGGGGGGGGGGGGGGGGGGGGGGGGGGGGCGGAGCCTGAGATCCGCATTTCTAACAAGTTCCCAGCCAATGCTGCTGGGCCAGGAATCACACTGTGAGTGGCAGGCCTCTGGACAGTGCCTTCATGGCCATGAAATCATTAAACACGGAGGGACCCCAGAGACCATGCTTTCCTGTTTCCCATTAAGGCCAGAAATCCTTCCTGCCGCAGGTCCGGTGGCGGGACAGTGCCCAGCATGTACCAGGTGCTAAATGAATGTTAGTTGGCCTGAAATAAAATTATGTCCAGGAACAGGAAGCTCTTCTCGTGGAGCAGCTCTCTCGTGGGTAGAAAGCTCCTCTGGATGCAGCGGGGCTCCCCGAAACTGCCACCCCCTGGCCTCAGTGCACCCGAGGTCACTTCACACAGTGCTGAGGCTGAGCAAAATGTTTGCAAGCTACAAAGCGACCAACGAGCAAACAAAAGAGATTGACTCCAAAGACTAAAAATAGCACGATCACAATAAATGTTTGCCTGAAAAATGTAACCTTCGTCAAACAGGCAAGTGTAATGTGACTCTCATGTAGTTAGATTGAAGGGATATTGAATTGTGGGTGCAGGTGCATTTTATTATGTTTCATGTGACCTGGGGTGGCATGTTTCTGACCCTCAAAGATCTTAGGTGGCCCTGTACCAACTTCCTCAAGCTCTCTTCCCCCTTAGAAGTCAGCAATCGGGGACTCCCTGCATTACTGCCCCTCCAAGCTAAGTCAATCCCACAGGCTGCATGAGGGGGAATACACCTCAAAAACAGCTCAGAATGCTTCTAATCTTCTGTCAAAAATAACAGTGGAATCAACATCTTTTTTTTTCTTTTCTTTTTTTTTTTTTGCATAAAGGCTTTTTAATAGTTAGAATGATTTCACTGGCATAAAGACTCAGAGAAGATGAGCATCACTAAAATCTCTTTCACCTTGACCAGTCAGCTACCAATCCCATCAATCCTTTCTTTTTACTGTCTCTTGAATCCATCTAATCTTTCAAGTTCACTGGTTATTTATTTATGAAGATTTATCCATTTACTTTAGAGAAAGAGAACAAGGGGAGGGGGAGGGGCAGAGAGAGAGCTCCACACTGAGCGTGGAGCCTACATGGGACTCAGTCCCTGAAATCAAAGTCGGACACTCAACCGACTGAGTCTCCCAGGTGACCCTCAGGTTCACTATTTAAATTTATGTTGTCAGGATTTCTTGGTCAGATTTAGGCCATAGCCTCCTACCTGGCCTCCCTTATGCTTGGATTGCCTTCCTCCAGTTTACCTTCCATATTTCTGCTCGAGTATTCTTCCTAAGATTAAATTAGAGGGAATCACTCTCCCATAGAAAATCTTCAATGCCTTCTCATTGCCTCTGGAGCAGAGCCCTAATTCCTTAGACTGGCTCACAAGGCCCTTAATGCCTGGACCCTACCTTCTCATCCAGTGCCCAGGGCACATTGCCTAATCTCCCCATCCTACTTATGCTGAGCCAGTTATGGCCCCTCCCCCACAAAGAGAGGCCATGCTATTTCTTGCCTCCATGTATTCATGCACACACTAATCCCTCTGCCTGGGATCCCCTTTCCAGATGCTCTTCGCAGAAAATACAACTCTCACTTCAAGCTCAGTACACATCTGAGGAGGGAGGGAGGGAATGATGAATATGGATGCAAACATTCTGAAACACTGACAAGCACATGGATGGGTTATGGGAAAGCAGAGGCTTGGAATCCCCTAATGTAAGAGCTGCAGGGAAGGTGGCTCTGGAGACTATCTTGTCCAGTCTCTTCACTTCATGGGTAGGAAACCTAGGACAGAGAAGGGCACTGACTAGGGTCCAACATCCCCAAAAACTGGTGGCAAATCTGGGACGAGAACCCAGGACTCCTAATTCCAGACCAGCCATTTCTCCACACCACTGCCCAGCTGCAAAATGCTCTTTTTGATGGCCTTTTATTCTTTGAAAATTTCTGTTCCTCAATTATCTACCCTGAGTAGCCTATCCCACTCGGTGCCTTAGTCCTTTTCAATAAAATGCCTGAGCCGCATGTTCATTTATGTAAAAGATGATTAGAGCTGTAATCCTCAAATCTGGAGCAACAGAATCACCTTGTGTGGAGGCTTACTAAAAGTACAGTTTTCCAGAACCCTATCCAGATCTACTATATCAAAAGCTCTAGGAAGAGCCCCAGAAATATGTATTTTGTTTAAAGCTTCCAAAAGAGCCAAGAAACTGATAACACTGGGTGCCTCTGGAGAGGAGAACTGGAGAGTGGGAGACAAAAATGGAAGGACCTCATGTACTTTTAAAATTCTGAACCATGTGAATGTATTTCTTTCAATAGATTGTATAATTTTTTAAAGGAAAGAAATAGAATAACCAGACAGAAGATCAATAAGTAAATGCATGACCTGAATGATACTACAGACTAATTGGACCTAACAGATATATACAGAACACCCAACAACAACAGAATGTATATTCTTCTCAAGTACATACAAAACAAGATAAACCACATTTTAGGCCACAAAACAGTCTTAACAAATTTAAATGATTGAAATCATAGAAGGTATCTTTTCCCAATAACAATGGAAGGCACTAGAAATCAATAGAAGGAAAATGAAAATCCACAAATTCATGGAAATTAAAGAACATGGCTGTTAAATCACCTATGGGCCAAAGAATAAATTATAAGAGAAATTAGAAAATACCTTAAGACAAATGAAAACAAAAACACAGCATACCAAATCTTATGAGATGCAGTGAAAGCAGGGGGAATGTTATAGCTGTAAATGCTTATATTTTAAAAAAAAGAAAAGAAAAGAAAAGAAAAAAGAAAGGTCTCAAATCAACAACCTAACTTCATACCTCAAGGAACTAGAAAAAGAAGAATGAACTAAAACCAAGCTAGCAGAGGAAGGAAATAATAAGATTAGAGCAGAGATAAACAAAATAGAGAATAGAAAAAACAATAGAAAAAAATCAACAAAATTAAAAGTTGGTTTTTGAAAAGATAAACAAAGTTGACAAACACTTAGCTGGATTAACTAAGAAAAAAAGAGAAGACTCAAATAACTAAAATCAGAAATGGAAGAAGAGACTTTAAGCTGATTTTACAGACATAAAAACTATTGTAAGAGAATATTGTGAACAATTGTACAACAACAAATTGGTTAACCTAGAGGAAATGGATAAATTCCTAAAAATACACACCTATCAACACTGGATCATGAACATCTGGTCTGACTACAGGCCCCACCCACCAAAGAAAGCTTCTCAGGGGATGGGGCGCCTGGTTGGCTCAGTCAGTTTGGCGTCCGGCTGTTGATTTTGGCTCAGGTCATGATCTCAGGGTCATGGAACTGAGCCCCACATCAGGCTTTGTGCCCAGAACACAGTCTGCTTGAGATTCTCTCTCCCTCTGCCCCTCCCCCCACAAGCACAAGCACATGCTCTCTTGCTCTCTCTCTCTCAAATAAATAGATAAATCTTTGAAAGCTTCTCAGGGGACAGCAAAGGGAGAGTGCCTTGCAGTTTGGTGTCACCCAGCTCTGGCAAATGCCTGTTCTGACCCAACATAAGCTCAAGGCAGACCCAGACTGACCTATTAACAACATGGGGACCAAACACTGTCCAAAACAGGCAAAAAGAACCACTGCAGGTGACTGGACTGAAGGCAAATGTGGCTCAGCCACAAAGGTAGGGTGCACATAACACAACTAGGAGGCATGCCTGAAGAACCAGGGTCTAGTGAACAGGGGACATTGCACTTCAGGGCACTATAGGACCTCTTCTTTATAAGGCCACCACTTTCAAGAGCAGAAGATGTAGCTGACTTTCCTGTTGCACAGAAACAGACACTGAGAGTTAGACAAAATGAGGGGACAGAGGAATATGTCCCAAATGAAAGAACAAGACAAAATCACAGCAAGAGAGCTAAATAAAACAGAGACAAGTAATTTGCCTGATAGAGAATTTTAAGTAATGATCATACAGATACTCACTGGACTTGAGAAAAGAGTGAAGGATTTCAGTGAGATCCTGAACAAAGAAATAGAAAACATTTTTAGAAATTAGAGATGGGGGTGCCTGGGTGGCTCAGTCGTTATGCGTCTGCCTTCGGCTCAGGTCATGATCCCAGGGTTCTGGGATCGAGCCCCGCATCAGGTTCCTTGCTCGGCAAGGAGCCTGCTTCTCCCTCTCCCATTCCCCCTACTTGTGTTCCCTCTCTAGCTGTCTCTCTCTCTGTCAAATAAATAAAATCTTAAAAAAAAAAAAATTAGAGATGAAGAACTCAATAACTAAAATTAAGTTAGGCTAGAGGAAGCATAAGAATGGACCAGTGACCTGGAAGACAGAGTAATGGAAAGCAATCAAGCTGAACAGGAGAAAAAAAAGAACGATAAAAAATAAGAATAGATTTAGGGAACTCAGTGACACTATCAAGTGTAATAACATTCCCATTATAGGCATCCCAGAAGGAGAAGAGAGAGAAAAGGGGGCAGAAAATTCATTTGAAGAAATAATAACAGAAAACTTTCTGAACTAGGGAAGAAAACAGAAATCCAGATCCAGGAGGCACAGAGACCCTCCCCCACCCCCAACAAAATCAACCCAAGAAGATCCACACCAAGACACGTAGTAATTAAAATGGCAAAAAGTAGTGTAAAGAGAGAATTTTAAAAGGAGTAACAGAAAACAGTTACACACAAAGGAAATCCCATGAGGCTAACAGTTGATTTTTCACCAGAAATTTTGCAGGCCAGAAGACAGTGGCATGACATATTCACAGTACTGAAAGGAAAAAACAAAAACAAAACAAACAAACAAAAAAAACTCTGCAATCAAAAATACTCTATTCAGTAAGACTATCATTCAGATAAAGAGAAGAGAAAAAGAGTTTCCCAGATGAACAAAAGTTAAAGGAATTCTTCACCACTAAACCAGCCTTACAGGAAATGTTAAAGGGGATTCTTGGAGTGGAAAGGAAAGACCATAAACAGGAGTAAGAAGAGTAGGGAGCACAAAAGCAGTAAAATTAAGTATAGCTATAAAAATCAATCAAGAGACTCACAGAATAAAAAGATGTAAACTATCACACCATATATGTAAAACATGAAGGGGAGAGGAGTAAAAATTTAGTGCTTTTAGAATGGGTTCAAGCTGAAGCGACCATCAGCTTAATATGGATGGCTATATGCAGAAGATGTTATATACAAACCTAATGCTAACTACAAATCAAAAACGTGATAGATATGCAAAACATAAAGAGAAAGGAATCCAAGTCTATCACTAAGGAAAGCCAGCAAACCATGAGAGAAGAGAGCAAGAGAAGAAAGGAACAGAGAAGATCTCCAAAAAATGATTAACAAAAGTAACAAAATGGCAATAAATACGTATCTATTAATAATTACTAGGAATATAAATGGACTAGGGCGCCTGGGTGGCTCAGTTGGTTGAGCGACTGCCTTTGGCTCAGGTCATGATCCTGGAGTCCCGGGATCAAGTCCCACATCAGGGTCCCTGCTCGGCGGGGAGTCTGCTTCTCCCTCTGCCCTTCCCCCCTCTCATGCTCTCTCTCTCTAATAAATAAATAAATAAATAAATAAATCTTTTTTTAAAAAAAGGAATATAAATGGACTAAACACTCCAATCAAAACACATAGAGTTACAAAATGAAGAAAAAAAGCAAGAGTCACTGCCAGGAAGCTGGCACGGTAGTAGGACCCTAAACTCACCTCCTCCCATGGATACAACTAGATAACACTCACATCAGTGCAAATAACCCAGAAAATGACCCAAAGACTGGCAAAACAAACTCAACTAAATGTAGAAAAGAGGCCACATTGAAGAAGGTAGGCAGGGCAGGGATGCGGTGAAGAGAGCTAAGCCCTGTGGGTCTGACCAGAGAGAAGGAGCCATGGGTGCAGAGGGGGGTGAGAAACTATCACACCAGGGAGCTTGTATGGGGAAGACAAATCCACATAGCATTTAGTGCTGAAAATCAGAGGGGCCAAATTTGGTTAAGTTCTTTCAGCCAGTGAGACATAAAGCTGGAACTTCAAAAATCAGCAGGTTTGGCTCTGGGAGAGCCCAGAGGAAGATAGGAAGCTGAGTCCCCACCCTTAGAGAGAAAGCACAACAAACAGCCTGCAGAGATACGGCATAGAAGCAGCAGTTTGAAAAATGCCTGGAGCATACAGGAGAGAGAGTTGGTTACTAATCTCAGAGTTCCCTGAGGGACTTCAGGGACAAAGGAGTTGGCAGGCGCCATTTCCCCTGCCTCTCAGCATAAACACACAACCACCTCCAGGAAACAGTGCAGCCAGGCATTCACCACCTAACTTGCTGACACTGTGCCCCTACCCCTTTGGCCAGACCTGCCTCAGTCCCAGGTCGGCAGGTCTCCTCTGAAAGGCAGGTGCAAACCTTGCCAACACTGCATCTCCCAACCTCCTGAGGAAGACAACCGCATCTTGCTAAAACTACACCACCCACCCTCCCATGCGCAATTCAAGGAGCAACCATGGCCACCCTGGACTCCCCAGCGGCTTTGCATCCCCTGTGGAAAAGAACCAGTGCCACCTTATTAAAAATGCCTGCTCCACCATTACTTGTAAGAGCAAGAGATGTAGCTGACTTTCCTAACACAGAGAAACAGACACAGAGAGTTAGGCAAAATGAGGAGACACAGGACTATGTCCCAAATGAAAGAACGGGACAAAAACAACAGCCAGGGACTTAAGCAAAATGGAGATAAATAATATGTCTGAAAGAGAATTTAAAGTAATGATCATAGGGGCACCTGGATGGGTCAGTCAGTTAAGGGTCTGCCTTCGGCTCAGGTCATGATCCCGGGGTCCTGGGATCAAGCCCTGCATCAGGCATCAGGCTCCCTGCTCAGCAGGAAGTCTGCTTCTCCTTCTCTCTCTCTGCCCCTCTCCCCTCTGGTGTGCTCTCTCTCTCTCTCTCTCGAATAAATCAATAACACGGCACTGGTCCACATTTAGTTGTGGAGTTTGTTCTGCCCACCTGAAGTAGAACTCCGAACAAAATCAATCCAAGGAGGCCCACACCAAGACACATAGTAATTAAAATGGCAAAAAGTAGGGGACCTGGCTGGCTCAGTCCATAGAACATGGAACTCTTGATCTTCGGGTTGTGAGTTTGAGCCCCATGTTGGGTGTACAGATTACGTAAAAATAATTTTTTTAAAAAAGAAAGGGGAAAAGTAGTGCTAAAGAAAAAGAAAACAATTACATACAAGGGAAACCCCATAAGGGCATCAGCAGATTTTTCAGCAGAAACCTCACAGGCCAGAAGGGAGTGGCATGATACATTCACGGTGCTGAAAGGGAAAAATCTGCAGCCAAGGAAACTATGCAGCAAGGCTACAATTCAGAGTAGGAGAGATATGGAGTTTCTCAGACAAACAAAAACTAAAGGAGTCCATGACCACTAAACCATCCCTGCAAAAAAATATTAAAGAGGGCTCTTTGAGTGGGAAGAAAAACCATAAGTGAGAGTAAAAAAGTTGGAAGCACAAAAGCAGCAAAAAAAAAGTATATCTGTAAAAATGTCAAGGGACTCACAAAAGGATGTGAAGTATGTCACCACATGCCTCAAATGTAGAAGGGGAGGTGAGGAGTAAAGAATGTGTTCAAACTTAAGTGACCATCAACTTAATATACACTGCTACATGCAGGAGAGCTTATATACAGACCTAATGGTAATCACAAATCAAAAACCAGAAATAGATATGCAAAGAATAAAGAGAAAGGAATCTAAATATATCACTAAAGAAAGCCAATAAACCATGAAAGAGCAAGAGAAGAAAGGATCAGAGAAAATCTACAAAAACAACCAAAAACTAAGTAATAAAATAGCAATAAATACATATCTATCAATAATTACTTTGAACGTAAATGGACTAAACACTCCAATCAAAAGACATAGGGTGACAATGAGTGAATGAATGAATGAATGAATGAATGAATGAATGAATAAATAAATAAATAAATAAATAAGACATAGGGTGACGGAGTGCATAAAAAAATAAGACCCATCTATATACTGCCTACAAGAGACTCATTTCAGACTGAAAGACACCTGCAGATTGAAAGTGAGGGGATGGAGAAACATTTACCATGCAAATAGATGTCAAAAGAAAGCTGGGTTAGCAGTACTGATATAGAACAAAAGAGACTTTTTTTATTAACATATAATGTCTTATTTGTATCAAGAGTACAGGTCTGTGATTCATCAGTCTTACACAATTCACAGCACACACCATAGCACATACCCTCCCCAATGTCCATCACCCAGTCACATCATCCCTCCCAAGCCCCTCCACTCCAGCAACCCTCGGTTTGTTTCCTGAGATTAAGAGTCTCTTATGGTTTGTCTCCCTCTCTGGTTTTGTCTCGTTTCATTTTTCCCTCCCTTCCCCTATGATCCTCTGTCTTGTTTCTCAAATTCCTCATATCAGTGAGATCATATGATAATTGTCTTTCTCTGATTGACTTATTTCACTTAGCATAATACCCTCTAGTTCCATCCATGTCATTGCAAATGGCAAGATTTCATTTTTGATGACTGCATAGTATTCCATTGTGTATATATACCATAGTATTCCATTGTATATATATACATCTTCTTTATCCATTCATCTGTCGATGGACATCTTGGCTCTTTCCATAGTTTGGCTATTGTGGACATTGCTGCTATAAACATTGGGGGGCACATGCCCCTTTGGATCACTACATTTGTATCTTTGGGGTAAATACCCAGTAGTGCAATTGCTGGGTCGTAGGGTAGCCCTATTTTCAACTTTTTGAGGAACCTCCATACAGTTTTCCAGAGTGGCTGCACCAGCTTGCATTCCCACCAACAGTGTAGGAGGGTTCCCCTTTCTCCACATCCCCACCAACATCTGTGTTTCCTGACTTGTTCATTTTAGCCATTCTGACTGGTGTGAGGTGGTATCTCATTGAGGTTTTGATTTGGATTTCCCTGATGCCAAGTGATGCTGAGCACTTTCTCATGTATCTGTTGGCCATTTGGATTTCTTCTTTGCAGAAATGTCTGTTCATGCCATCTGCCCATTTCTTGATTGGATTAATTGTTATTTGGGTGTTGAGTTTGATAAGTTCTTTATAGATTTTGGATACTATCCCTTTATCTGGTATTGTCATTTGCAAATATCCTCTCCCATTCTGTCAGTTGTCTTTTGGTTTTGTTGACTGTTTCCTTTGCTGTGCAGAAGATTTTTATCATGATGAAGTCCCAATAGTTCATTTTTGCCCTTGCTTCCCTAGCCTTTGGCGATGTTTCTAGGAAGAAGTTGCTGCAGCTAAGGTCGAAGAGGTTGCTTCCTGTGTTCTCCTCTAGGATTTTGATGGATTCCTGTCTCACATTGAGGTCTTTCATCCATTTTGAGTCTATTTTTGTGTGTGGTGTAAGGAAATGGTCCAGTTTCATTCTTCTGCATGTGGCTGTCCAATTTTCCCAACACCATTTGTTGAAGAGACTGTCTTTGTTCCATTGGACATTCTTTCCTGCTTCGTCAAAAATTAGTTGACCATAGAGTTGAGGGTCCATTTCTGGGCTCTCTATTCTGTTCCATTGATCTTTGTGTCTGTTTTTGTGCCAGTACCATCCTGTCTTGATGATTACAGCTTTGTAATAGAGCTTGAAGTCTGGAGTTGTGATGCCACCAGCTTTGCTTTGCTTTTTCAACATTCCTCTGGCTATCCAGGGTCTTTTCTGGTTCCATACAAATTTTAGGATTATTTGTTCCATTTCTTTGAAAAAAGTGGATGGTATTTTGATAGGGATTGCATTAAATGTATAGATTTCTCTAGGTAGCATAGACATTTTCACAATATTTGTTCTTCCAATCGATGAGCATGGAATATTTTTCCATTTCTTTGTGTCTTCCTCATTTCTTTCATGAGTATTCTGTAGTTTTCTGAGTACAGATTCTTTGCCACTTACGTTAGATTTATTCCTAGGGATCTTATGGTTTTGGGTACAATTGTAAATGGGATCGACTCCTTAATTTCTCTTTCTTTTGTCTTGTTGTTGGTGTATAGAAATGCCACTGATTTCTGTGCATTGATTTTATATCCTGCCACTTTACTGAATTCCTGTATGAGTTCTAGCAGTTTTGGGGTGGAGTCTTTGGGTTTTCCACAGAGAGTTTCATGTCATCTGCAAAGAGTGAGAGTTTGACTTATTCTTTGCCAATTCAGATGCCTTTTATTTGTTTGTTGTCTGATTGTTGAGGCTAGGACTTCTAGTACTATGTTGAACCACAGTGGTGATAGTGGACATCCCTTCTGTGTTACTGACCTTAGGGAAAAAGCTCTCAGTTTTTCCCCATTGAGAATGATATTTGCTGTGGGTTTTTCATAGATGGCTTTTATGATACTGAGATATGTACCCTCTATCCCTACACTCTGAAGAGTTTTAATCAAGAAAGGATGCTGTACTTTGTCAAATGCTTTTTCTGCATCTATTGAGAGGATCATATGGTTCTTGTTCTCTCTTTTATTAATGTATTATATCAAATTGATTAATTTGCAGATATTGAACCAAACTTGCAGCCCAGGAATAAATCCCACTTGGTCGTGGTGAATAATTCTTTTAATGTGCTGTTGGATCCTACTGGCTAGTATTTTGGTGAGAATTTTTGCATCCATGTTCATCAGGGATATTGATCTGTAATTCTTTTTGATGGGGTCTTTGTCTGGTTTTGGGATCAAGGTAATGCTGGCCTCATAAAATGAGTTTGGAAGTTTTCCTTCCATTTCTATTTTTTGGAACAGTTTCAGAAGAATAGGTATTAATTCTTCTTGAAATGTTTGGTAGAATTCCCCTGGGAAGCCATCTGGCCCTGGACTCTTGTTTGTTGGGAGATTTTTGATGACTGCTTCAATTTCCTTACTGGTCATGGGTCTATTCAGGTTTTCTATGTCTTCCTGGTTCAGTTTTGGTAGTTTATACATCTCTAGGAATGCATCCATTTCTTCCAGATTGTCTAATTTACTGGCATACAGTTGCTCATAATATGTTCTTATAATTGTATTTCTTTGGTATTGTGATCGCTCCTCTTTCATTAATGATTTTATTAATTTGGGTCCTTTCTCTTTTCTTTTTGTAAGTCTGGCCAGGGGTTTCTCAATCTTATTGATTCTTTCAAAGAACCAGCTCCTAGTTTTGTCGATCTGGTCTACTGTTCTTTTGGTTTCTATTTCATTGATTTCTGCTCTGATCTTTATTATTTCTCTTCTCCTGCTGGGTTTAGGCTTTATTTGCTGTTCTTTCTCCAGCTCCTTTAGGTGTAGGGTTAGGTGGTGTATTTGAGACCTTTCTTGTTTCTTGAGAAAGGCTTGTATTGCTATATACTTTCCTCTTAGGACCGCCTTTACTGCATCCCAAAGATTTTGAACAGTTGTGTTTTCATTTTCATTTGTTTCCATTAATTTTTTAAATTCTTCTTTAATTTCCTGGTTGACCCATTCATTCTTTAGTAGGATGCTCTTTAGCCTCCATGTATTTGAGTTCTTTCCAACTTTCCTCTTGTGATTGAGTTCTAGTTTCAAAGCATTGTGGTCTGAAAATATGCAGGCAATGATCCTAATCTTTGGGAACTGGTTGAGACCTGATTTGTGACCTAGCATATGATCTATTCTGGAGAATGTTCCATGGACACTAGAGAAGAATGTGTTTTCTGTTGCTTTGGGATGGAATGTTCTGAATATATGTGAAGTCCATCTGGTCCAGTGTGTTATTTAAAGTCTTTATTTCCTTGTTGGGCCTTTTGCTTAGATGATCTGTCCATTTCAGTGAGGGGGGTGTTAACGTCCCCTACAATTATTGCATTATTGTCGATGTGTTTCTTTGATTTTGTTATTAATTGGCTTACATAATTGGATACTCCCATGTGAGGGGCATAGATATTTAAAATTGTTAGATCTTCTTGTTGGATAGACCCTGTAAGTATGATATAGTGTCCTTCCTCATCTCTTATTATAGTCTTTGGTTTAAAATCTAAATTGTCTCATATAAGAATTGCCACCCCAGCTTTCTTTTGATGTCCATTAGCATGGTAAATGGTTTTCCACCCCCTCACTTTCAATCTGGGGGTGTCTTTGGGTCTAAAATGAGTTCCTTGCAGACAGCATATTGATGGGTCCTGTTTTTTTATCCAATCTGATACCCTGTGTCTTTTGATTGTGGCATTTAGCCCATTTACATTCAGGGTAACTATTGAAAGATATGGGGAATTTAGTGCCATTGTATTGCCTATAAGGTGAGTGTTACTGTATATTGTCTCTGTTCCTTTCTGGTCTATGTTACTTTTAGGCTCTCTCTTTGCTTAGGGGACCCCTTTCAATATTTCTTGTAGGGCTGGTTTGGTGTTTGCAAATTCCTTTAGTTTTTGTTTGTCCTGGAAGCTTTTTATCTCTCCTTCTATTTTCAATGACAGCCTAGCTGGATATAGTATTCTTGGCTGCATATTTTTCTTGTTTAGTGCTCTGAATATATCATGCGTCCTTTCTGGCCTGCCAGGTCTCTGTGGATAGGCCTGCTGCCAATCTAATGTTTCTACCATTGTAGGTCAGACCTCTTGTCCCAGGCTGCTTTCAAGATTTTCTCTTTGTCTCTGAGATTTGTGAGTTTTACTATTAGATGTTGGGGTGTTGACCTATTTTTATTGATTTTGAGGGGGGTTCTCTGTGCCTCCTGGATATTGATGCCTGTTTCCTTCCCCAAATTAGGGAAGTTCTCTGCTATAATTTGCTCCAATATACCTTCTGCCCCTCTCTCTTTCTTCTTCTTCTTGGATCCCAATTATTCTAATATTATTTCATCTTATGGTGTCACTTATCTCTCAAATTCTCCCTTTGTGATCCAGTAGTTTTTTCTCTCTTTTTCTCAGCTTCTTTATTCTCCATCATTTGGTCTTCTATATCACTAATTCTCTTTTCTGCTTCATTTATCCTAGCAGTTAGAGCCTCCATTTTTGATTGCACCTTATTAATAGCCTTTTTGATTTCTACTTGGTTAGACTTTAGTTCTTTTATTTCTCCAGAGAGGGACTCTCTAGTATCCTCTATGCTTTTTTCAAGCCCAGCTATTATCTTTATAATTGTCATTCTGAACTCTACTTCCGACACCTTACTAATGTTTATATTGATTAGGTTCTTGGCAGTCTGTATGGCCTCTTGTTCTTTTTTCTTTTTAGGTGAATTTTTCCATTTTGTCATTTTGTCCAGAGAAGAATAGATGAATGAGAGAACAAAATGCTAAAAGGGTAACAACAACCCCAGAAAAACATACACTAAACAAATCAAGAGATCTGAAACCGGGGTGGTATGGAAAGGGAAAAAAAAAAAAAAGAATATGATCAGGCTGGTGAATAGAACAGAGCCACACACTAGATTTTGGGTGTATTTTGGTCTGTTAGAAGAAATTGCCTCCCAAAATTTTAAAGAAAGAAAAACTTATATATATACAAAAATAAGGGTAAATACAATGAAGGGACGGAATATGACTGTAAAGATGAAAATTTTAAAAGATTTTTAAAAGGGAATTGGTAAGTTGGTTGAAAAAGGAAAGAAGAAAAATTAAAAAAAAAAAAAAAGAGAGAGAACGTGATCCAGCAGGAGGGCGGGAGACTAGAACAAAGCCATACACTAGATATAGGGTATATTTTGGTCTGTTAGAAGAAACTGTATCCTAAAATTTTAAAGAGAGAAAAACTTATATATAATAAGGTTAACTACAATGAAGGGATAGAATGACTATAAAAATGAAAATTTAAAAAGATTTTTAAGAAAGGAATTGAGGGGCACCTGGGTGGCTCAGTCATTAAGCATCTGCCTTCGGCTCAGGTCATGATCCCAGGGTCCTGGGATCGAGCCCCTCATTGGTCTCCCTGCTCAGCGGGAAGCCTGCTTCTCCCTCTCCTCCTGCTTGTGTTCCCGCTCTCGCTGTGTCTCTCTCTGCCAAGTAAATAAATAAAATTTTTTAAAAATAATAAAATTAAAAAAGGAATTGATAAGATTTTGTTTGAAAAAGGGAAGAAAAATTCAAAAAAAGAGAAAAAGAAAAAAATAAAGAAAATTTAAAAAAATTAACTTTGAAAGGCTAAAGAATCATAGTAAGAAAGTCATGAATTCTACGTGCAGTATTCCCCTAGCGCTGGAGTTCTGCTGTTCTCTTTGATCGGTAAACTTGGTCTTGGCCGGCTGTTCTTGCTGATCTTCTGGGGAGGGGCCTGTTGCCGTGGTTTCCAAATGTCTCTGCCGGAGGCGGAATTGCCCCGCCCTTGCCCCCTCCCGGCTAAGTAATCTGCTCGGGTTTGCGCTCAGGGGCTTTTGTTCCCTGCGAGCTTTCTGTACAGCTTTGGAGGCCGAGAGTGAAAATGGCGGCCTCCCAATCTCCGCCCCGGAGGAGCCGAGAACTCGGGGCCCCGCTCCTCAGTGCGCCCCCAGAGAAAAGCCGCCAGTCACTCCCGTCTCCCCGGTCTCCGGCCGCACTCCGTGCTCACCCGGCCTGTGACCGCGCGTTTCTATCTCTGGCACCCGACCCCGGGTGGAGTCTCCAAACCCAGCAGATCCCTGCGGTGCCCTCCCGCGCGGCTCCTCCCGGGGGAGGAAGGTGAGTCTCCCCGGATCTGCCGCTTGTGGGGTCCCTGCTGGAGGAGCAGGGGCCCGACTGGGCCGCGGATCACGGTTTATGGCAGCCCCAAGCTGAGAGCCCGCGCCTGGGCTCCGCCTCTGCAGCCGGCTTCCCTGCTCCGTTACCTGGGAGCTCTGCCACACTCAGGCATCCCCGGTCTTTCTGTGACCCCGAGGGTCCTGAGACCACACTGTCCCGGAGGGTTCCACCCCCCGCTTAGCCACCAGAGTGACGTCCCTCGGTGGAGCAGACTTTTAAAAGTTCCCATTTTGTGCTCCGCGGCTCTATCACTTGCCAGAAGCGGCTGACGGAGGCCCCTCCCCCGCCGTCTATCCTCCCGAATATCACCTCGGATTCACTTCTCCGCCCGTCCTACCTTCCAGAAAGTGGTCCGTTTTCTGTGCAGAGAGTTGTTGCTATTCTTTTCTTCAATCTCCTGTTGAGTTTGTCAGTGTTCAGAATGGTTTGACTCCTCCTATCCAGCTGAATTCCTGGGACCAGATGAAATCTAGGTCTCCTACTCCTCTGCCATCTTGCTCCTCCCCCTAGCCAAAATAAACTTTAAAAGGAAGACTGTCACAAGAGACAAGGAGGGCACTAATAATAAAGGGGACAATTCAACAAGAGAATATAACAATTGTAAATGTTTATGTACCCAACATGGAAGCACCCAAATACATAAAGCAGTTCATCACAAATATAAAGGGACTAATTTACAGTATTACAATAATAGTAGGGGCCTTTACCACCCCACTTACATCAATGGACTAAATCCATCTAAATGGCAAATCAACAAGGAAACAGTGGCTCTGAAGGATACAGTGGACCAGATGGATTTCAAAGATATATTCAGAACATTCCATCTAAAATGGCAGAATACACATTCTTTTCAAGTGCACATGGGACATTCTCCAGAATAGATCACATATTAGGCCACAAAACTAGTCTCAACAAATTCAAGAAGATTGAAGTCATACCTTGCATCTTTTCTGACCACAACGCTATGAAATTAGAAATCAACCACAAAAGAAAATCTGGAAAGACCACAAATACATAGAAGTTAAATAACATGCTATTAAACAATGAATGGGTCAAAGGAGAAATCAAAAGTTATATAGAAACAAATGAAAATGAAAACACAACCGTCCAAAATCTTTGAGATGCAGCAAAACAGTTCTAAGAGGGAATTTTTAGCAATACAGGCCTACCTCAAGAAGCAAGAAAAATCTCAAGTAAACAACCTAATCTTACACCTAAAGAAGCTAGAAAAAGAAGAACAAACAAAACCCGACACCAGCAGAAGGAAGGAAATAAAGATTAGAACAGAAGCAAATGATATATAAACTTAAAAAAAAAATAAAAGGCAATACAATGAAACTAGAAGTTGGTTCTTTGAAAAGATCAACAAAACTGATAAACCTCTAGCCAGATTCATCAAAAGAGAGAGAGAGGACTCAAATAAATAGAATCACAAATAAAAGAAGAGAAATAACAACCACTCAAGAAATACAAACAATTTTAAAAGAATTTTATGAAAATTACATGCCAACAAATTGGACAACCAAGAAGATATGGATAAATTCCTAGAAACATGTAACTTCCTAAAACTGAATCAAGAAGAAATAGAAAATTTCAATAGACTGATTATACCAACAATAAAATTGAATCAGTAGTCAAAAAACTCCCAAGAAAAGTCCAGGGCCAGATGGATTCACAGACAAATTCTAACAAACATTTAGAGTTAATACCTTTTCTTCTCAAACTACTCCAAAAAATAAAAGAGGAAGAGAAGTTTTCAAATTCATTCTATGAGGCCAACATTGGCCCAACTGGCCCTGACATCAGAGCCAGATAAAGACATTACCAAAAAAGAGAACCACAGGCCAATATCTCTGATGAACAAAGATACAAAAAGTCTCCACAATATATTAGCAAACTAAATCCAACAATATATTTAAAAAATCTTTCACCACAATAAGTAGGATTTATTCCAAAGATGCAGGGGTGGTTCAATATTTAGAAATCAATCAACATGATACATCACATCAAGAGAAAGGATAAAAAAAAAAAGATCATTTCAGTAGATGCAGAAAAAGCATTTGACAAAGTACAGCATCCATTCATGATAAAAACCCTCAACAAAATAGGTTTACAGGAAACATACCTCAACATACTAAAGGCCATATATGAAAAACCTGCAGCTAACATCACACTCAATGGTGAAAAACTGAGAGCTTTTCCCTTAAATCAGGAACAAGACAAGGATATCCATTTTCATCATATTATTCAACACAGTCCTGGAAGTTCTAGTAGTAACAATCAGACAAGAAAAGGGAATAAAAGGCATCCAAATTGATAAGAAAGAAGTAAAACTTTTGCTATTTGTAGATGGCATGATCATACAGGAAACCCTAAAGATTCCACAAAAAAACCACTAGAACTGATACATGAATTCAGTAAGGTCACAAGGTACAAAATTAATATACAGAAATCTGTGGCATTTCTATACACTAATAATGAAGTAACAGAAAGAGAAACTAAGAAAACAATCTCATTTACAACTGCACCAAAAATAATAAAACACCTAGGAATAAACTCAACTAGGTAGGTGAAAGACCTGTACTCCAAAAACTATAAAACACTGATGAACAAAATAGAAGAGGATGCAAATGGGAAGATATTCTATGCTTGTGGATTGGGAGAACCAATAATATTAAAAATATCTGGGGTGCCTTGGTGGCTCAGTCATTAAGCGTCTGCCTTCGGCTCAGGTCATGATCCCAGAGTCCTGGGATCGAGCCCCACATCAGGCTCTCTGCTCAGCGGGAAGCCTGTTTCTCCCTCTCCCACTTCCCCTGCTTGTGTTCCCTCTCTCACTGTCTCTCTCTCGCTGTCAAAATAAATAAATAAGATCTTTTTTTAAAAAATCTATTATCCAAAGCCATTTACACATTTAATGTAATCCCTATCAAAATACCACCAGCCTTTTTCACAGAACTAGAACAAATAATCCTAAAACTTGTAGGGAACCACAAAAGACCCCAAATAGCTAAAGTAATCTTGGAAAAGAAGAACAAAACTGAAGGTATCACAATCCCAGATTTCAAGATACACTACAAAGCTGTAGTAATAAAAGCAGCATGGTACCAGCATGAAGATAAACACATAGATCAATAGAACAGAATAGAGAGCCCAAAATAAACCTACCCACGATTATATGGCTAATCAATCTTTGACAAAGAAGGCAAGAATAACCAATGGGAAAAAGACAGTCTTTTCAACAAATGGTGTTGGGAGAATGGACAGCTACATGCAAAAGAATGAAAATGGACCTCTTTCTTACACCGTACACAAAAATAAACTCAAAATGGATTAGAGCCCTAAATATGAGACTTGGAACCATAAAAAATCCTAGAAGAGTGCACAGGCAGTAATTTCTCTGACAATAGCCATAGCAACGTTTTTCTAGATATGCCTATTAAGACAAAGGAAACAAAAGCAAAAATAAACTGTTGTAACTTCATCAAAATAAAAAGTTTCTGCAGTGAAGGAACAATCAACAGAGCTAAAAGACAACCTACTGAATGGGAGGAGACATTAGCAAATGACATATCCAATAGGGGTTAGTATACAAAATATATGAAGAATTTATACAACTCAACACAAATAATAATGATAATGATAATCCAATTAAAAATGGGCAGAAGACATGAACAGACATTTCCCTAAAGAAGACATGCAGATGACCAACAGACACATGAAAAGATGCTCAACATCACTCATCATCAGGGAAATGCAAATCAAAACCACAATGAGATATCACCTCGCACCTGTAAGAATGGCTAAAATCAACAACATAAGAAACAACAAATGTTGGTGAAGACGTGGAGAAAAAGGAGCCATGTTCGTGGGAATGCAAACTGGTGGAGCCACTGTGGAAAACACTATGGAGGTGCCTCAAAAAATTAAAAATAAAATTACCATATGATCCAGTAATTCCACTACTGGGCATTTACCCAAAGAATATGAAAACACTAATTTGAAAAGATATATGCACCCCTATGTTTGTTGTAGCATTTTTTTTACAATAGCCAAATTATGGAAGCAGCCCAAGTGTCCATCGATAGATGAATGGATAAAGAAGATGTGGTATATATACACGACAGAATATTATTCAGCCATAAAAATGAATGAAATCTTGCCATTTGCAATGACATGGGTGGGTCTGGAGGGTATAATGCTAAGTGAAATAAGTCAGAGAAAGAAAAATAACATATGATTTCACTCATATGTGGAATTTAAGAAACAAAGAACAAAGAAAAAAAGAGAAAAAAAAAAACTAGGCTGTTAAATACAGAGAACAAACTGGTCATTACCAGAGGGGAGGTGAGTAGGGGGATGGGTGAAATAGATGAAGGGGATTAACAATACAGTTATGGTGGGGCACCTGGGTGGCTCAGTCAGTTAGGCAGCAGACTCTTGATTTCGGCTCAGGTCATGATCTCAGGGTCCTGAGATCGAACCCCACATCACACTCTCTACTCAGCAGCGAGTTTGCTCGGGGATTCTCCCTCTCCTTCTGCCCCTCCA
The DNA here is from genome assembly GCF_011800145.1 of Mirounga leonina. Lineage (NCBI taxonomy): Eukaryota > Metazoa > Chordata > Mammalia > Carnivora > Phocidae > Mirounga > Mirounga leonina. The sequence continues at coordinate 23,205,302 of NW_023270464.1, forward strand.
TCTGTTCATGCTATTTCTCTCTCTCTCTCTCTCTCTCTCTCAAATGAATAAACAAATCTTAAAAAAAAAGAATACAGTTATGGTGATGAGCACTGAGTAATGTATAGAATTGTTGAATCACTATATTGTACATCTGACAAAGAAAAGAAACAAAAAGAAAAAAGAAAGAGAAAGAAGAAAGAATGAAAGAACGAAAAAGAAAGAAAGAAAGAAAGAAAGAAAGAAAGAAAGAAAGAAAGAAAGTCTAAGGAGTACAATGTGTGGCATGGTGAGTATAATACTATATTGCATATATAAAAGTTGCTGAAAGAATAGATCTTAAAAATCCTCATTGCAAGAAAAAAAATGTGTAACCAGGTATGGTGACAGATGCTAACTAGACTTTGTGTGGTGATCATTTTGCAATTATGCAAATAGAATCATTATGTTGTACACCTGAAACTAATAATATGTTATATGTCAATTGAACTTCAATAAAGGAAAATATGAAAAATAAAAGAAAATTTGAACTAATAATAAAAAACCACCCAACAACGAAAAGCCCAGGACTAGATGACTTCACTGGAGAATTCTACCAAATATTTAAAATAGTATTAACACCAATCCTCCTCGAAATCTTCCAACAAAGTTGAAGAGGAAGGAACATTCTTAAACTTGTTTTATGAGGCCAGAATTACCCTAATATTGATTCCAAAATCCTCAACAAAATACTGGCAGACCAAATTCAACCACATTAAAAAGATTATACACCATGACAAAAGTAGAATTTATTCCTGGAATGCAAAGATGGTCCAACATACAAAAATCACACATGTAGGAGTGCCTGGGTGACGCAGATGGTTGAGCAGCCAACTCTTTGTTTCCACTCAGGTTGTGATCTCAGGGTCATGGGATCAAGCCCCCCATGGGACTCCATGCTCAGCATGGAATCTGCTTGGGATTCTCTCTCCCTCTCCTTCTGCCCCTCCTGCTTGTGCTCTCTCTCTTTCTCTCTAAAATAAATTAATTTTTAAAAAATCACGCCAGTAAATGGAGACATCCTATGATCATGGATCAGAAAACTGCATATTGTTCGAAGTCATTACTACCCAAAGTGCCCTACAGATTCAACGTGATCCCTATCAAAATCCCAGTGACTTTCTTTTTTTTTTTTTTTTGCAGAAAATAAAAAAAAAAATCCATCCTAAAATTTACTTGGGCTCTCTAGCAACACTGGATAGCCATGTATGGTCAAACGATCTCCAATAAGCATGCCAAGACCACTCGATGGGAAAAGGACCATTTCTTCAACAAATGGTGCTAGGAAAACTGGTTATCCACATGCAAAAATAAATAAAGTTGGATCCTTACTTTATACCATATACAATAATTCATTTAAAATTGAAAAAAATAAAATAAATAAAACTGATTAAAGACCTAAATGAGAAACCCAAAAGTATAAATCTTCTTGAAGAAATAATCAGGGAAGAGCTTCAAGACGTTCAATTTTGCAATGATTTCTTGGATATGACACCAAAATTACAGGCAGCAAAAGCAAAAACAGACTAATGATATTATCACCTCACACCCATTAAAAACCAGAGAATAACAAGTGTCAGCAAGAATGTGGAGGGACTGGAACCCTGTGCACTGGTGGTGGGATCGCAAAATGGTGCAACAGCCAAGAAAAAACAGTATGGCAGTTCCTCAAAATATGAAACATAGAAGAACTGTATGATCCAGCGATCCCACTTTGGGGTAAAGACTCAAAAGAACTGAAAGCAAGGACTCAAACAGATATTTGCATGCTCATGTTCATGGCAGCATTATTCACAATAGCCAAAAGATGGAAGCACCCCAAATGTCCATCAGTGGATGAGTGAATAAACAAAATGTGGTTGGGGCATCTGGGTGGCTCAGTCAGTTAAACGTCTGGCTTCAGCTCAGGTCATGATCCCAGGGTCTTGGGATAGAGTCCTGGCATCTTTTTCCTTGCTCTGTAGGGAGCCTGCTTCTCCCTCTGCCCCTCCCCCTGCTCGTGCACGCTCTCTCTCTCTCTCTCTCAAATAAAGAAATAAAATCTTGGGCGCCTGGGTGGCTCAGTTGGTTAAGCGACTGCCTTCGGCTCAGGTCATGATCCCAGAGTCCCGGGATCGAGTCCCACGTCAGGCTCCCTGCTCAGCAGAGAGTCTGCTTCTCCCTCTGACCCTCCTCCCTCTCATGCTCTCTGTCTCTCATTCTCTCTCTCACAAATAAATTAAAAAAAAAAAAATCTTAAAAAAAAAGAAAGAAAACTTTTTTAAAATGTGGTTTACAAATATGTGTATGTATGTATGTATATACACTATATGATAGAATGTTATTCAGCCTTAAAAATGGAAGGAAATCTTGTCACACGCTGAACACGGATGAACCTCGAGGACCTCATGCTAACTGATAGAAGCCAGTCACAAAAAGATAAATATTGTATGATTCCGCTTATATTGCGTATCTAAAGTAGTCAAATTCATAGAGACAAAAGTTAAAGGGTGATTGCCAGGGGCTGGGGCAAGCAGGAAATGGGGAGTTTTTGTTTAATGTGTACAGTGCTGGTTTTGCAAGATAAAAAAGTTCAAAAGATCTGTTGCACAATGATGTGAATGTACTCAACACTACAACATTGTACCCTTAAAGATGGTTAAGGTGGATGCGGCGCCTGGTTGGCTCGGTCGTTAAGCGTCTGCCTTCGGCTCAGGTCATGACCCCAGGGTCCTGGGATCGAGCCCCTCATTGGGCTCCCTGCTCAGTGGGAAGCCTGCTTCTCCCTCCCCCACTCCCCCTGCTTGTGTTCCCTCTCTCACTGTGTCTCTCTCTGTCAAATAAATAAATGAAATCTTAAAAAAAAAAAAAAAAAGATGGTTAAGGTGGTAAAGTTTATGTTATGTGCTTCTACCCCTAAAAGAAAACATTTTAAGCCATGAAAAAGAAAAATGGACTTTCTCAGGTGAGTCCCAGCCTTGCAAACTACTGGCCCAAAATGACCCTGCATGGCTTCTGGAAAGATGAGCAGCGTTGAGCTGGGCTGTGAAAGACAGAGACGTCTTGGCTGGGCAAAGAGGTGGGGGCATATTAAAAAGGAACGGATTAGTTCAGAAGCAGCATCATTATCACTGCAAACATTTATCATAATGCCTACTGTGCACCAGGCATGTGGTTCACACGTGTTCTCTCACGTAATCCACATACCAGTGACTCTATGGGGGGGTGGGGCACTACCAGGGCCATTTTACAGAAGAGAAAGCAGGTGGCAGTTTGGGAGGAGCGAGCGAGGGCACCAGTCTGCCCTAGGGGAATGGTTGCACATGGAGACGACACAGATCGGAAGGGAGGAAGCAGATCGTCAAAGGTCTTGACACCAGACAGAGACATCGCATGATGTCATGGACCTGGGGAGTCATTGCAGGTCCTGGAGCAGAAGCACATGATTCGAGGGGTGTCTTCAGCAGGTGAATCTGGAAGCAGTGTGCGGGGAAGACCAGGCTGTGCCCTGCGCTGGATGGAAACCCAATCAGTGCAAAATGAGTGACAAATGCGTAACAAGCAGATGAGCAAAGTTGGGGTGCAAGGTTGGGGTCAAGTGCTCCAGTCTCTATCTCCCCGCCCTCAACACTCCTGGGCCTCGCCTTTGAACGACTCGTATCCCAGGGGCTGCAGGTCTCCTGGTACCTGCCCTGCTCTGGGTGAGCAGGAGCAGATGGGACCAGACCGGGTGTGGGGGCACCTCCCATCCCTGCGTGCGCCCTCTGCTGGAGGCGCCTGGCCGGGCAAGTGTCTGCCGGCCAGTCCGGGCACTGAGCCTCTCCGGCTTTTCATTTCTTACTAGAATGATGGGATGTCTTTTGGAGCGTCGGTGATATTAATTGCAGCCTAAGGTTTCACAGAGGACAGTGTTCTTTGTCCCATTGGCCTCTGGCCTCCAGACACCCCACCTCCACCTCCCAGGCCAAAAGGATTGAGTTCTCAAGGATTCTGGACTCCCTCCTCCTTCTCCTGCTCATCCTTAGGATGGCCTAGCAGGCAGAACCCTGGAGCTCTTAGTGGAAGATGCTGGAGAATCCTAGAAATCGATCTAAAATTGGACACAGGGTGTAGGGACCTGCAGATTTGATCTGTTCTCCTGGACCCGGGGCCTCTGCTGCCCCCATTGTTTGGCCACATCCTAGGTCCGGCCAAGAAGCATATGAGCTTCGTATTTATTGGAGGGGGAGGTACTGGAGCAGCGCGGTATGTCTTGCTCGTGGCATTGTTCAATCCAGATGTCAGTTAGGATAAGAAAAATAACCCAGAACCCTGGAACACACGGGGTCCCCATGACCAATACAAGATTTACTCGGTGAATGTAGATTACGGCAAACTGAAGAAAGAAGGTCCAGACTACTAAATGAAATGTTTCACTATAAAGCTGCTTAGGATGGAGGTCTTGCAGAAGTCATCCGTGTAGTTTTCCTCTTTATCCAGGAAAGATTTCCCCTCTCAATCCATGAAATCATGTCGGTGTATTGTGTTGGGGTTTACACTGCTGAATAAATCTCTGAAACTTGAAAAAACAAAAGTAAAATTCGACACGGATGACTGTGATTGGACGATAGATGCCTGCTCCAGTAAAGAAAGGCAATAACGTCTACTGTGACAGGCCTCTTCCAAGAAGGGCCTCAGCCACACGGGAGGAGCACCGTAATGGACTCAAGCATGGGGATGTGGGGTTTGCAAACCACCTTCAACAGCACCCTCCTGGAACCCTGCCTACTTGGCCTTCCTGGCATCTCTCTGCAGACTCCCAAGGCCATGGTTCCAAGCCCTGGCTAATATCCCCTCCGACTATGAGAGTCCCTACTCTGCCATTCTAAGTTAATCAAGTAGTATTAAGTGAAGGAAGACAAGTACACTTGAAAATCAGATTTCCCCCTTGGAAGGTTGAGTGTTCATTTCTGATTTAACCCAGGCTGGATTCAGGGGTTCCTGAGTTTCTGACTTGTTTCTCCTCTTTGGGTCATAAAACAAAACTCAGGGAGATGAAAAAAGTACCAGGAACCATGCTAAGCGCTTTACACACGTTTCTCTTTCTGTCTTCACAGTAACACTCTCATCCCCATGAATAAAGGGAGACTGGAAAGTTCATAAGGGATCTGCCCAATGTCTCTCGGCTGGAGGCCAGGATTCAGGTTTAGGCCTGTCTGACACCTAAGTAGCTAGCCTGCCTCCCGTCTACCCCCTCAGCCCCTGCCGCATTTAACAGCCCCACCCCAGCCACCCCCTCAGCAAGAACCCAGCCCAAGCCAAATTCTGTGTTGCTGCCCTCCCCAGCCGGTCCCCACCATACCCATCCTCCAGGGCATGAAACAGACATAGAAAAAGTAAGTTCAGGGGCACCTGGGTGGCTCAGTGGGTTAAGTGTCTGACTCTTGGATTTCGGCTCAGGACATGATCTCAGGGTTCTAAGTATCAGGCTCTCTCCCTCTCTCCGACCCTCCCCGCTCCCTCTCTAAAAAAAAAGAAAGAAATGAAAAGAAAAAGAAGAAGTATATTCAATATGTTTAATGTGCACTAGAAAACGGCAGAACCCAAACCATAGACTATTTAGTCCATCTGGGACCATAAGAGGATTCTAGGGAATTTGAAAAGTGTGTCCACGTTCCACATTCCAATCCCCACATCCATCCTGTGAAAGAGACAAGTGTCAATACCCTCAGCCCACAGAGCGAACACGAGGCTCAGAGAAGCTGTGACCCACGCAAGGTCACACAGTTCAGGAAACCATCTCAGCCAGAGCCAAAGTGATGCGAGTTTCCAGAGGAAGAGGCACAGGGGGACCCAGCTCTCCAGCACCCGGGCCCGGGCTCCTGGCATCGGCGGGCAGAGAGCAGCCTCCTGCAGAAAGATCTCCAGACAGCGTCATCTCACTAGCTCTTCCTCCCTCGCGCGTGCTGCTTTCTCATTATCCTTCCTCCTTTTGCTTCTCTTCCTTGTCTCTCATCGCAAGTTACATCCCTTGTCTAAGGAATACTTAATTCCGCTTAAATAAAGATACCAGCAGCCTCTTTGCCGTGCTCACATAATTACGCACCATCACTTGCATAGTCAGCCTCTGGACACGCACACTACGACTTACTGAGCTTTAAACAATGTGCCAGGCAGGTGCGCGCGCTAGCTCATCGCATCCTCACAGGCTTCTGAGAGAGGGTTCCACTTGCCCATTTTACAGATGGGGTAATGGAGGCTCAGAAAAGTCACTCATAGCTTATTCAAGGTCACATAGCTCGTAAGTGACTGAGCCAGACTTGAACTTAACTCATCCTTAAAGCTAAAGTCCAGATTCTTTACCCCATGGCTCCTGCTGGGGAGTAGCCAAACCATAGCCGCTGCCTGCCTTCTCCATCTTTAGAAACTTTCCAGTTAATAGTATGCTTCATTCAGCATGCTCATAGGTGAGACCAGGCTTGGAGACACCTAATAATAAGAAGAATCATGATTTCCCCTCATGTATTGGCTGCTTACTTCAGGCATTGTGCGTTGCCCCACAAATGAGGTGGATACTGCTATCCCCATTTTACAGATGGGATAACTGAAGCTCAGTAACTTGCCACGGGCACACAGCTTGCGAGCAGTGAGATGAGATTGTGGACCCAGATCTGGCTGATGGCTTTAACCACATGTCTCCCCTCCTAACAGTCAGGTTTACTATTCTTCCAAAGAAGGCACAAATTCTCTCTGCCTCCTGAGAAGGGGCAGGAGAGGCGAATCTGGTCAGTTTGGATCAAGAGACTCAAAACACCCTGAATTCATGTCTCTTTGGTTCTGCCGTGGGCTGGCTGCCTTTCCCTGCAGGAGAACTGCTCTGGGCTTCAGGACAGATGCCAGAGGATAGCTAGTGTCTGCTGGAGCCCTGGGGACATATGTCACTTGCCTATTTGCAGGTACAGAGGAGCCAAAGCTCAGAATATTCAAAAACAGTTCCTTTTCTTTCAGCTAGACACGTATGCACTGCTCACCCTGCAAAGAGAGGGAGAAGAGTATTGTATTGCAGTCGACAGTGGGGGATCGGTGAATCCACCACGAGGCTCACTAACGCAGAAGAGATGACTGGGCATCAGAGAGAGAGGGAAACAGTGAGGCCCCTTTTGGTTACCAAGTGACAGAAAACCCAACTGAAACTGGTTTAAGCAAAGTGGATTTAGTGCTTCATAGAGCAAAAGCCCCCAATGTAGGTGGAGGTTCAACCGCAGCCTATCAGACGATCAAAGGCTGACTCCAAGACCCAGCTTCTCAGCTCTGCTCTCCTCCATGTTGGCTTTACTTTCCTGTCATGGAAAGATGGCAACCACAGCTCCAAACCTCCTACCATCTCAGGAAAAGGGAAACGGTAGTCCAACAAGTCAAACAACCAAGAGAGCTTCACTGGCTCTAGCTGGCCTGACTCGGCTCAGCACGGACACAGGGAAACGTGCTGTGTTGGTTGGCTGGGCCTGGGCACGGGCCACCCTTGGGTGAGGTCAACACCCACCCAGGCTTGGACTTAGAGTGGTGGAGGGGTGGTGAAAAATCATGAGAAGCAGGATGGAGGGGTTGGGGGTGGTGGTGTTGGATGTCACAAAGAATGAGAGAGAAAAAGAGGGTGGGGGGAGGAAGGAAGACAGGAAAGAAGGGAGGGAGGGAAGAAGAAAAGAAAGGAAGGCAAAAGTCTACTTGGGGTGAACAAAGTCACAAACAGATCCACAATTTTTTGGTTACAGGGATATGCCAAATAGCTTCCAGACAGTTTATGCTCCAAAAATTCATTTGTAAATCAGTTTCGAACTCAGCACATTTTTACCCACGTGGAGAGAGGGGAGGGGGAAATTTTTTATTGTCAACTCCCCCAACTAGCCTAACATTGTAAAATGTAATCCATAATATAGTAGAAATGCTTGGCTACTTGCAATGAAAAATAGAAAGCAAAGCTTACAACAGTGGGTGATAAATAAAAAAGATTTTGGATCTGAAACCTTGTCGTTATTTGCTATGAGTGCTGATGCCTGAGAAAAAGCACACTAATTAATGAGAACGAGCTAGCAGATGGAGACTCCAGTGAGAATCTGAAGGGGGCTTCTGCACCTTCCAAGGACTCAGGAGGTTGACAGCAGGGCTCCCCGTTATGTTGAATTTCCCCTCACGTGTTATGGTTTTTCTTTTTCTTGACATAGGTACATCAAGGAGATCATTCGTCTTACATCTTTTTTACAGGTGTGTCTGGAAGAGGTGAGTCTTCGCAACCCCACCGTGATTTGGGTCATTCGGGGCCTACAAGTGGAATCCAAAGGAGATGGTCCCATAATCCAGGAGTTGGTTCCACAGCACCTGGGCAAGAGGTGGTAAGGGGCGGGGCAGGGGAGGTGTTGGGCTGGAGGAGACCTGCCTGCAGGGGTGAGGCTGCCCTGCAGAAGAATGACCCGAGCTTATGGGAGGGAATAGACCGGAGAGGTGCTAGTCTCAGCCACGGTGCATTCAAACCCATGCGTCGCTTACACTCAGGCTTTCCCCTCTCTGACCATCTAGAAGTATGGGGACAGCACCCCAGCTGAGCCTACGCAGAGCCCCATCCCACCTCTGCCCATTGGCCAGGGAGGGTGATTCTCTGCTGCTTCTGTGTTCTCTGGGAGCAACCGATTATACATACCTCCCTCTCCTTTTCCCTGTGCTCTCTCCACAGTGGCTACCGGGCCACAGAATTTCTTTGCCTAAAACGCAAATCCGATCCCATAATTTGTAACTCCCAAAAACCTTTCAAGTTTGCCGGGGCCTACAGCAGCATTTCTTATAGCCTTCCGTATGTGCCTTAGAACCCTCATTCTTGGCTCAAATAAGTTTAAGAAACCCTCTATAGCATATACATTCTTAGAGAACCCCAATACAAAATGACAAGTTAAGGGCTCCGAGCAGTCTTTCAGTTGAGTACCTGTTTTGATTTTTGACTCCATCAGTCCTTCACCTGATTAGGCACAGAAGCCCTTTTTATGCATTGTCATTTAACAAACACACTTTGGAAATCACTGGCTTAAAAGATAAAGCCCAGATACCCCAACAAGGCTTCCAAGACCCTTGCATTCAGGCCACGACCCCTTTTCCCAGCCTCACCGCCCGGGGTTCTCCCACAGATGCACCCTGCTTCCCCCATCCTGACCACACACACGGGTGCTTCGTGCTTTCATTTCTCCATATTCTTGTTCATGTTATTCCTCCTTCCTTCCCTTTTCCCCAGTGAAGCAGTCATTCCCAGAACCCCATTCAGATGATTATCCTGTTCATATAAATGACCAACGTTTCTTGAGCGCTTTCTATGTGCCAGGAACACTCTATTCAGCTGTCTGCACCCGGGCTCCCAAGCTTCAGAGCTCAAGCAAGATGCTAACAATGTTGCCTTCTATGTTTTGATATCCCCTTCCACCTGGCCCCACAGCCCCTTGTACCAATGCACCCCTCTGTCCTCATGGTTACCCTAGACCTCCTCTGCCTGGCTTGGGTCTCCAATCAAGTTCCCCTTACCACCTTCTTCCCTCTGAGAAAAGAGCTTTGCAGCATCTAGTTGACAAGGATAATTGAAACCCCGGGTTCATTCATTGGTTCATTCATTCTACAAAGACTGACTGAGCACTGGGGGCTTTAAGAAAGACATGGTCCCCACCCTCACAGAGCCACAGGCCAGGGGGAGACAGACAGGAAACACAATGTTATGAACAAATCAATATTTGCTAGCGCATAAAGTGTTGCCAAGAAGTTGAGGGAGTGGAGGTAGGACCTATGGGAGGGACTTACGAGGGACTTCACCTGGTCTGGGGAGTCAAGGGAGGGCTTCCTGGAGGAGACAAAGGCCCACAGGAGATGGGACAGCCTGTGAAGGACAGAGGCGGGGCAGCTGAGGTGCATTTAGGGGCTGCAGCAAGCACAGCAGGCCAGGGTGGCTTTGGAAGAGGCTGGTGAGCAACAGGCAGGGCCCCTGGACTCTCCCCGAAGACTCCACACAGTGATGGAGTCGGCAGGCTTGGGTGTGAATCCTGCCTGGGCCATTTAGCCACCGGGAGCCCTGGGCTGAGTTTCTTAACCTCTCTCTGTCTCTTTTCCTGTCTGCAAAATGTTGCATCTTCTCCAACACTTAGCTAGATTTAATAAGCGCTTAATACTTGCGGGGCATGTTCTGAGCACTGTACATGATAGAACTAATTTGATCCTCACAATAACCCAACGAGGTAAGGTATTATCCCCACTTAGCCGATGATGAAACTCGGCGCTAAATGAATTTGTTGAAGGTGACCCAGCCAGCTGGAGGTGATGGTACCTACCTAACAGGGTTTCGAGAGCTGCAGGAGATAAAGCACAGTGCCTGGCACACAGCGGCTGCTTAGTAAATTTCATTTTTTATTTTGATTTATCCTAAGAGCAACAGAAATCCATTAAAAGGGTTTAAGTTGGACACCTGGGTGGCTCAGTCAGTTAAGCATCTGCCTTCGGCTCAGCTCATGATCTCAGGATCCTGGGATCGAGTCCAGCATCAGGCTCCCTGCTCAGTGGGGAGTCAGCTTCCCCCTCTGCCGGCCCGACTCCCCGCCGCTCGTGCTCTCTCTCTCTCTCTCTCTCTCTCGGCACACACGCGCACAAAAATAAATAAATAAACTTTAAAAATAAATAAAAGTGTTTAAGTCAGTAAGAGGATATTTCTTAAATAGGTCAGAGGGGTCCAGAGTGGATGCAGAGAGAGCGACCAGAGGCTATCACAGGGGAGACACATCCTGGCAGCTGGACCAGGCCCATGGGAGAGGAGAGGCTGAGGAGTGCCTGAGAAGTATTTCCATGGTGAAATGGATTGCCTCGGGGATTAATGGGCGTCAGGGGTGAAAGAGAGGGAGTGGCAGGGAGTGGTTGACCCTGGATGGACGGTGGTGCCATTGACAGGAGCCCAATGTGGGGACAGGTTTGGCATGAAGATCAGAAGGGGATGAGGAGCTCTGTTTTGGACAAGTGACATGTAAAGAGACCGTGTAAGTGGAGACGGCCCACAGCCACAAGACGTACAAGTTCATATCCATGAACCACTTTGCGATGATGAGAGGTCAGGCCTTTGGAGAATGATAAACCAGCCATCATTTGCCAGCTAGCAGGCCTTTTACTGTGCCTGACTTCATGCTGAGCACCTCGCTGGCTCTCCCACTGAACCCTCCCCACCCCCACCACCCTTGGAGCTCTGTTTTTTTTTTTTAAGATTTTATGTATTCATTTGAGAGAGAGAGCGCGAGCGAGTGAGTGAGCAAGAGAGCACAGGCGGCAAAGGGAGAGGGAGAAGCAGACTCCCCCATGAGCAGAGAGCCTGATGGGGCTTGATCCCAGGACCCTGGGATCATGACCAGAGCCGAAGGCAGATGCTTCACCAGCTGAGCCACCCAGGTGCCCTGGAGTTCTGTTCTTATCCTCAATGCAGGAAAGTAAAAAATGAGTTCAGGAAGGTTCACTTACTTCCTTCAAGTCAAGTAGGTAGTAGGTAGAGCTGGGATTTAAATGCAAGTTGTCCAGACCCAGAGGGGTGAGCTGTCCATGATCTCACAGTGGAGACACGGGGTCCACGCAGTGTAAGCGACACTGGGGATCTAAACAGCGGAAGAGAAGGTCCCTGTGCCCAAGGGTTTCCACTCTGCTCCAAGAGCTTTAAGTAGGGAGCCCAGCACAGGGCTTGAACTCAAGACCCTGAAATCAAGACCTGAGCTGAGAACAAGAGTTGGATGCTCAACCGACTGAGCCACCCAGGGGCCCCAGCTCCATGAGCTTTAAAATCTCTTTGTCTTTATTAGTCCTGCCCACCTCTTCCGCTGGTTTCCTCCCAGCTCTGGGAAGCCCTAATGCCAACCTTTCCCCATGCTCTGGTGCTCAGGCCCCAGCAAAGAACTCAGTTTTTTCTGAGCCTGGCCATCCCACCAGATCTCCTTCTCCCCGCACTAGGTCCTGTGGCAGAAAGGGCAGGCGGGCGGGGTCGTGGCAGGACAGAGCCACCTACTCTGCCGGAGGGCAATGGGCGGCCAGCGCTAGCAAAATCTCCAGCTAGGAGGATTTGGGCAGGGGCCCCCTTCTCCTGTGGGCTCCCCTAAGGTGCCCACTTCCCAAGATGGAGCTGGTCCTGGAGCCCAGAAGGGGGCTGAAATCTGAACCTTCCGTGTTAGCTTCCACTCTGGATTTATTTAAATGACTGTGAGTGTGAACATTTTCTTGTAGTTTTGTTTTCTGGTTATTTTCTCCTGAGTGACCTGACTTATGGTATCTTTTGATCATTTATCTGTTGGGATTTTACAGCTTAAAAAAAAAAAATTGTTTATACATGCGGTTTATATAATTTTTAAAGACGGCTTTTAAAATATTTAAAAATGTTTAACACAGTCTGCCTTTTGGTTTTTGTCGCCACTTTATCTTTTAAAATTACACAAGTGAACATGAGCATATTCTTGATGTAAAAAATGTAAAATCATATGCTTCAGATAAAGCCAGTGTCCCCCTCGGCCCACTGTCTTCTGCAGTCCACTCCACACCCCAAATGCTAGTCCATCAGTTTGTGTATGCCCCTTCTCACCACTTTCTAGACATTTATACACATGGCATATTCACACACAAATAGATAGCTTTGTTTTGTGTACATTTTTCTTCCTCATGTGAACATTATCCTAAATGCAACTTGATTTCTTCACTTAACAGATCTTGGAGATAATTTTTGTTTTCTTAGCATAGTAAGGTTTGATTTATTTACATCACCAAAAATGCTCTTTTGTCTGTTGATTAACTCCACTGAGTCTAAGTTTAAAAAGTCATTTCTAGGGGCACCTGGCTGGCTCAGTCGGTGGAGCAGGCGACTCTTGATCTCGGGGTTGTGAGTTCGAGCCCCAAGTTGGGTGTAGGGATTACTTAAAAATAAAATCTTGGGGCGCCTGGGTGGCTCAGTCGGTTAGGTGTCTGACTCTTGATTTTGGCTCAGGTCATGACCTCGGGGTTGTGAGATCGAGGTTGTGACCAACCACTGGATCTGCACCCAGCAGAGACTCTGCTTCTCTCCCTCTCCCTCTGCCCTTCCCCCTGTTCACGCTCATGCTCTCTCTCTCAAATAAATAAATCCTTTTAAAAAATAAATTAAAAATGAATAAAATCTTTTTTAAAAAAGTCATTTCTTCTCCAGCTGTTTGAAACTGTCTATTTTCTTTTCCTCACAACTTTTTAATGGTTTGACCTATTATTATTATTATTAATATTATTATTAAATCAGAATAGAACCTATTTGCTGTATTGTTATGTAAGGTAAGGGTAGAATCATTGTCTGATTTTGAGTTACCTATTTTTTTTTAAGATTTTATTTATTTATTTGACAGAAGAGAGAGAGCACAAGCAGGGGGAGCTACAGAGGGAGAGGAGAAGCAGGCGCCCTGCTGAGCGGGGAGCCGGATGTGAGATTCGACCCCAGAACGCTGGGATCATGATCTGAGCCGAAGGCAGACACTTAATCGACTGAGCCACCCAGGCAGGTGATCCTTGAGTTACCTATTTTAATCTATTAAAATAACTGTACATCATTTAAATAAAAACTAGACACACAAAAAAATTAAAAATAGGGGCGCCTAGGTGGCTCAGTCAGTTGAACGTCTGACTCTTGAGTTCAGCTCAGGTTGTGATCTCAGGGTCATAAGATCCAGCCCCACGTTGGGCTCTGTGCTGGGCATGGAGCCTGCTTAAGATCCTCTCTCTCCCTCTCCCTCAGTCCCTTTCTCCCCCTCAGCTCCTGCACAGTCTCTCTCACCCTCCCTCTCTAAAATTAATTAATTAATTAAAATAAGATGAATAAAAAATAAAATAACTGTACATCTTTGCCCTAATACCACACAATTTTAAATATTATAATTTCCCAGTATTTTTTTTTAAGATTTTATTTATTTATTTAACAGAGAGAGACACAGCGACAGAGGGAACACAAGCAGGGGGAGAGGGAGAGGGAGAAGCAGGCTTCCCGCGGAGCAGGGAGCCCAATGCGGGGTTCGATCCCAGGACCCTGGGATCATGACCTGAGCCGAAGGCAGACGCTTAACAACTGAGCCACCCAGGCGCCCCCCCAGTATGTTTTATATACAGATCAGTTCCCTCCATCCTTATTCTTACTTTACAAAATTTTCTTTGAAATTCTGTTTATATTGCTAAATGAATTTTATCTTTTTTTTTTGTAAAAGTCTGAAAAAGAGTCACATTTGGATTTGCATTAAGTCTGTAAATTCATTTGACCTTTCCACCTGTCCATTATTTAACCTTTACCTCAGGCATATGGTGGGTCTCTCCTTATTCAAGTCCTCTCTTAGGGAAAAAAAAAAAAAGGCAGTTTTCTTCATAGAGAAAATGCTATATTCTGGTTTAATTTCTAGAACATGGGGTTACTCATGCCTCAAAACTTTCGAAGACATCCACCGTCTCCCCAGTACAACCCTCTGGACTGATAACTTTGGGCGGAAGTGTTCTTGATCTGTTCCTTAAATTCTTCCTCAATTCATTTATTCACTAAATTAGTATTTATTTCAAGCGGCCTCTGTGTGTCAGCTCTGTGCGGTAGGTATACAACAGCAAGCCAAGTGGTTTTCTTACGATGATCTCAAAATAAAACGTTTAATTAAAAAAAACACAATTATGTCAAAATAAAAAGTTAAATTAAAAAAACGACAACAACAAATTCTCTCTTCTCAGGAAGTTCCTATTCCAGTGGGGAGAGAAGAAGGGAAACAAGTAAGCAATTAGGCATATGTCATATCAGATGGTGTGAAGCGCTGCGGGGGAAAATGGAAACGGGGGTGGGGGCGCGGGGCTTTGGAAAGTTGGTTGGGGAAGTCTCTCTGTCCAGGGTGCTTTTGAACAGAAACCGAAGGAGGTACTTTAGATTTTCTGCTTTTGATTCTGTCACACAGGGAAACTTCTCTATTTTTTTTTCCCAGAAAATTGCCTTTTTCACTGGAGTTTTCAAATTTGTCAGCAATGTCACATAATATCCTTTTAGATTTTTATTTTTAAAGTCTCTCTGTTTCTGTTATTCCCACCATTTCACCTTGTGTTTGTTTCTGCTTTCTTTTCTTCATTATGTTTGTCCATTGTATTATGTAGACCTCATTTTCACAAAAAGAAACAACTCAAAGGCACATGCATTAACTGGACTATGTTCCATTTTCTTAATTTATTCTTTTCTGCTTTTTGCCTGATCTCTTCCTTCCTCATCTTTCTTTTTTTCTTAAGATTTTATTTATTTGAGAGAGAGAGTATGTGCATGCATAAGCGGGGGGGCGGGGCAGAGGCAGACGGAGAAGCAGGCTCCCCACTGAGCAAGGAGCCCAGTGCCAACTTGATCCCAGGACCCCAGGATCATGACCTGAGCCGAAAGCAGATGCTTAACCAACTGAGCCACCCAGGCGCCCTTCCTTCCTTATCTTTACTTGGGGTTTTGTTTTCTGATATTTCTAAATTTGTGTAGTGAATATCTTGTTTAACTTTTTCTGAGTTTAATAGTAGAATCATCTTAAAAACCAAACAAATTTTGGAGGCAACTGGGTGGCTCAGTTGGTTGAGGTTCTGACTCTTGATTTCGTTTCAGGTCATGATCTCAGGGTCATGAGATTGAGTCCTTCATTGGGCTCTGTGCTCAGCAGAGTTTGCTTGTCTCTCTCCCTCTGCTCCTCGCCCCCAGTAAACAAACAAACAAATAAATAAAGCTAAATAAGTTTTTGAGTAGAACTTTGCACATACACTGTTGGTTTTCATAGATTTGGTTCTTCTTTGTGTTATTTTCCAAATTAACTCTTTATCCTTCATTTTCTCCTTTATCTAAAAGCTATTTTGGAGAATTTTAAATAGCCAATTAACATTCATTTCTAGATTTAGCGTATTGTCAACAAAGGATGTGATCCCTATGAGGTTTGTATTTCAAATTTATTGGGATTTTCTTTATGGTTGAAAATTCCACTTTTAAAATTATTTTGTGAATCCTGGAAAATAGGCTGAGTATAACTTACAGGCCCAAGCCAACAGTCAAAATATCTTCAGGAACTGGGGGAAAAGAGCAAAACGTGAACAGGAAGTAAGCTTCAAAGGGTAAGTGATTTTGATACCAAGAGGACAAAGAACTGGCTTTTTTCAGTAACAACCGAAGGCCAGGCTCTGTGCGGGGCCCTTTGCATGTATTGTCTCATTCAGCAGTGAGGTAGGATGCCTCAGAGCGGGAAACTGCAGCGGAAGGAACTTCCTAAAGTCTGTTCCCCTGCTCAAAGCATGTCCCCCCTTGTTTGGCTGAGCAGATTCCCGCTTTTCTTTCAAGACTCATTTTAAACGTCACCACTTCTAGGAAGACTCCCCAAAGATGAGAGCTGGGTCCACCTCTTGTGCTCTTTGTATAAGTCATCACTAGCCTTACACGAGTCACCCTTGGTTGCCTGGGAGACCCTTGAGGGTGGCCGGCACGTTGTGGGTTCTCAGTAAATGTTTGTTGATGAAGCGAAGATTAAAGGCAAAAGAAGGAGACCAAAAAGAGAATTCCTGTCTGAAGATAAGGCACGGCAAAGCCGTCACCTTTTGGTACCTACCCCTCCCCTGTCCCTGCCGAGCAGGTGATGCTTGGGGGTTTATAGGTAATCATATTGACATTAAAAGCTCGTTCCATTTGCAGACTGTTTTGCTGTCTACACAGCATTCTCTTGCAGGCATTATCTCGTCTGATCTCCACGAACGTAGGTTGCCCTAAGCCCATTTTCTAGGCAGTGAAGCATTCAGAGACTGAGTCCGGCCAAGGTCACACAGCTGATAAGCTGCCACAGCCAAGAGCTCCTCAGATTCCACTTGTTGCCACGTTCAAACTTGAACTCAGGTCCTTCCTGACCTTCAAGCAGACACACACATACAACAAACACCCAAACACACAAGCACACCTTGCTGCCTTGGTGAAGACTATCAATTCCCCTCCTGTCCTGCTCATTATCATGGCTTCACAATGGAGTCTTTCTTTTCCAGACAATATGTTTAATTGATGCCTTAAAGGAAATTCATGAGAGTGAGCCCTGATGTTACAGGCTTATCTGTTCATCTGTTCTTAGGGACAGTAAACATTTGCTGAGCCCCTGTTATGAACAAGAGCGCCAAGTCCTCAGCAGGCCCTGGACACTGTGACCCAGGGGTAGGCTGAGGAGGACAACTTGGAAGGACTTTCGGGGCAGCCCTGCTCGCAGTCCACCCACCACGCCCAGGCCTGCCTCCTCCTCCCCCAGCCTAGCAGTTCCCACCCCGCGCCCTCTTTATCTCCCTTCATAAAAAGCCCCATTCTCCTTTTGCACAATACACTTTCACAATAGATAGTCTATTCAACCCAGAGCCCAAATCATCAGCAACCAAAACGCTGGTTCCTCTTTCCTCCTAGGTCTTCAAACATTTCCAAGGGAGGAAAAATAATTGCATTCTGCAGAATTCACTTGCTGTTTGCTTGACAGTTTTCTCCTATGGAGTGGAAGCTCCTTGAAGGCCTGGCCTGTGTCTTTTCACCGTTGACTGTGGTGGGGGTAAGAAGCCTAGATCTCGCTCTCCAAATATCTGTTATTGTTTACAAATAGTGTCATCAACATAGAAATTTGTCAAATACACTAAGAGTCAAAGAAGGAAATAAAAATCGCCTATAATTCCCACAAACAGAAGTAATTTTTTAACTTGTTTGTATTTCCTTCCCAGTATTTTATGTGTGTTTTTTGGGATAAGTAAGTATGTATACATAAAATCATACAAAAATATAATCCTGACGCATATGCAATTTTGTATCTTGCTCAGGATGTTACAAACATTTCCCAGGTCATTAAATACTCTTCAAAAACATGGTTTTTAGAGGTGCCTCAGTGGCTCAGTCGGTTAAGCATCTGACTCTTTGGTTTCAGCTCAGGTCATGATCTCAAGGTCATGGGATCAAGCCCCGCATCGGGCTCCATGTTTAGTGGGGAGTCTGCTTGAGATTCTCTCCCTCTCCCTCTCTCCCCACCCATGCTTTCTAAATTAATTAGTTAATTAATTAAATCTTTTTTTAAAAAAACATGGTTTTTAATAGCTATATAGTATTACATCAAATGTGCATGCCCTAACTTCTTTAAAAATGTCCTCATTGTTTAGGTTATTTCCTTCTCCTTTTTTTTTTGTTGTTGTAATTTTTGCCAACATAAATAATACTTTGATAAACATCCTTCACATGCATTTTTGTCCACCTTGCTAATTCTCTCAGATTTCTAGAATGAAAGTTACTGAATCAAAGTAACTTTTAAACTTCTCTTGATCTCTAATATCAACCAATTTTCCAGGCTTTGTACCAATGAGCCCTCCCATAGCAATACATGTCATCATTGTGGCTTTTATGTACTTACTTGTTTTTTGTTTTTTGTTTTTGTTTTTTTTAAAGATTTTATTTATTTATTTGAGAGAGAGAATGAGAGACAGAGGGCACAAGAGGGAAGAGGGTCAGAGGGAGAGGCAGACTCCCCGCCGAGCAGGGAGCCCGATGCGGGACTCGATCCCGGGACCCCAGGATCATGACCTGAGCCGAAGGCAGTCGCTTAACCAACTGAGCCACCCAGGCGCCCTGTACTTACTTGTTTTTAACTGTTTGGTGACACTGGCAGTTTCCTGTTATGGTCAATGGTCTGTGTTTCTCTGCGCATATTTTTATTCTTATATTTATGCAAATAAGTCCTGTTAAGTTACATATCGGAATGAACTCATACAAATATGCACTCTTGGTCACAAGGACGGGGTCAGAGGAGGTGGATTATCTGATGCACCCCGTCATTACTCCTTGAAAAATAATCCTCAGATGTCAGATGTTTGCTCCACCTATCCACACAGACTTTCGATTTTCTTTGGGTTTGCCCTGGAAACCCTGGTTATTCCTAAATTGTTACTATACTTCTGAGGATTTTGAGTCATTGCCCATCTTCTGTGGGACCCCAGTCACTAATCTAGTTCTTGGTCCCCTGCCACTGGGCCAGTCCTTCAGGGGCCCCAGACCCACCTCTGCTTTCCACAGCTCCTTTTAAAGTTCAACCCTGGGGCCCGACACCTTCCACTGGCTGGATTCCAGTTGGGAGGTTTGATACTAAAAATTGAATATTAAATACTGCAAAGAGACTGGTGATACTTTTTTAAACGTCTGTTTGATTTTGTCAATGAAAGAAACGGATTTTAGGGCACCTGAGTGGCTCAGTCGGTTAAGCGTCTGCCTTCGGCTCAGGTCACGATCCCAGGGCTTGGGATCAAGCCCCGCATTGGGCTCCCTGCTCAGTGGGGAGTCTGTTTCTCCCTCTCCTCCCTGCTCAAGCTCTCTTTCTCAAATAAATAAATAAAATCTTTAAAAAAAAAAAAAAAAGGAAAGAAACAGATTTCAATATTCACCTGCTAATCTCCAAACAGTTACTCTGGAGAACACATCAATTGGAACAGTGAAGAGCTGTGTTTCATCCCTTTTCTCAGCTTACAAAATTCCTCAGATTTTCAGAGATGGATACAAACATTCTGGAAGGCCTGTGGCATGCATGCATCCTCCCTCAAGGAGACCATGAGAATGAGTACACCTCATATTAACAAACCCTCCTTCCCATTTCAGCTCTAGGCCAGCAACTATGGCATGCCCAGGAGAGGCCTCCGTTTGCTGCTTCTGCATCACAACAGCAATTTCTCCCTCTCTCTTGTGAATCTGGAGGCTTCCTTCCTGGTTTGGGGCAGGTCAGGGAATTTGGCTCAACAGTGCTGGGGTCTGACTGTGTGTCTAGGCTCTTGCTGGGAGCTCCTGACACTCACGTAGGCTTTACAATTTATGAAATGCAGCGTCGTGTGGGCCATGCCATACATTACTGCTTTTATTCCTCCCAACTCCCCCCAGAAGTGGACACTCCTGAAGTTTAAAGGAGTGTCAGAGAAGGAAGTGGGTCACCTGCCCTGACCGGTCGTCACCGGGAGGCAATCCGTGAAAAAAAAAAAAACAAAAAAAAAAACACAACAGGGAGGTACATGGAGGGAACAGTTGCTCTAAAACAAAAGGAGAAAACAGGCATGCCGGAAAGGAACTCCCAACTGGAAGCTCTGGATTCAAAGTCTGGTTCAGCCACACCGCAGCTGTGGCCTTGGGAAGTTTGTTCTAACGTCTCTGTGCATCAGTCTCCTCCTAGGTAAAATGATGACCAGAATACGATGTCCACCTGGCACTCAGGTGCTTTATGTTTATCGGCGCGGGTCCATAAAAGTGGAAAACTGGAAACATCCCGCAGTGCAACAATTTGTTTAAACAAATGAAGATACACGCACACCATGGAATAGTATCATTCGTGAGTGATAATGTGGATGTTTATACACAGGGAAGGATATTTATGGCCTATTACTGGGTTGAAGTGGTTGTAATTCAGTAGGCATAGTGCTATGTCATTTTTGTTAATTTTGTAAAAATACCGTATTTACACGTATCATCATTCATCTGTTTAACAAGATTTACTTTGCACAGTTTCATCATGATGGGCATTTACATGTGGATATGTGGGTATAAAATGTCCAAGGATCTACACCAAAATATAATGTCTCTACAGGGGGTTCTTTTTCTATTGGGCTTAGCTGGTTTTCAAATTCTTTCACAATGAACTTGTGTCATAAAGAAATAATAGAGGTATAAAATGTTTACAATGCAGGAACTGGAACACCGGGGTCTGCCTCTATCCAGGGGGGCATTTTGCTGGTGCCAAGTTCATTGGCAGGTTACTTGGGGAATGAGGAACCCAAGCAAAGGCCTGAGAGGTTTTAAGAGATTTCATTCGGGCTCTGGAGGAGTCAATAATCTCTTTTTCTCCCTCTCTCCCCCTCGGTGTGAACGTCTGTGTCTACCTCTCTCCACTGAGCAAACACAGCCAGGTGTCTGCTCCTAGGGACCCTTCTGGATTTTATGAGGCCCCCTCTCTTCTGATTTCTATTTGTTCTTCAGGCAGGCTACAACTCCACTGATCAGGCCAGGCTTCTGGAACTCCGGTCGGCACATTCCAGTCATGTTTGGGAGATGACACCCTGGACATCCTGATCAGACATAGGTGTTGCCCCAATCCCAGTCACCCACCGGGACACGGGCCATCTTTGAAGGATGCTTCTTCCCCAGAGAGCACATCACGTTTCTGACATGGCGAGTCATTTTGGTTTCAGCCCAGAATGTAATGTCACTTCCAGGTTGGATGGGTACCTCCCTGTCAGTCACTCCCTGATTTATAATAATGAATAAAAGTTACCATATATTGGAACTTCCGTCCCAGATCCTGTGCTGGGCACGGGCTCTGGTAAGACTCAAAAGAACTCTGTGAGTGAGGGGCTTTCATCCTCATTGTACAGATGAGAAAACTTGGGTCAACTTGCCCAGGGATATGCAGCAAGTTAAGCCTGGGCCGTTAAACAGAAGACCCTGTCGCTGCAGCCCACGGGTCTTCTTAACCCCAATTTAGGAGTGAGCAAACTGAGTCTAGGTTATTCCCCGAGGCTGCTACCACCCAAGTTCATGAAGCTAGCAAGTGGGAGAAGCTAAAATGTGCTGTATCTCGCTGATCCTGGCCCCGCCTCCCTGACTTACGCCCTGACACCCTCCTCACAGGCCCCTCCCTGACTTGTGTGCTTGGCGGTCCTCACTCCCACTCCCCCATTGTACTCCACACTGCAGCAAATACTTGTGGCAATTCCAAGAACCTGTAAGAATGTTCTCTCTTGCCCTGGGGCCTTTGGACAGGGTGTACCTTCCCATGCATTTGCCTGGCACAGGCCTACTCATTTAGATGTCACCTCCTCCAGAAAGCCACCCCTGAGCACTCCAGTCCAAGTACCCTTTCAGGTGCTTCCTTGGTTCATCCTGGCGTGTATCACATGGCATCGTGGTTGCCTGTCTTCTCGCCACTTCCCCTCCCCTGTAGGGCTGCGAAGCCTAAGCGAAGGCCATGTGTGCCGATGGTGAGGTCCTCAGCATGCAGCACGGTGGTGGGCACAGAGAAGGTAGTCAGTAAGCATCTGTTAAATGAATGCCTGATTATCAGCTGTGTTCTGCTTTGTTTGGAGAATACAGCTTAGGTGCACTAAGTGTGGGAGGATATAAAATGACAGCAATGTGGCTTCCTGTCTATCCTACTAAGAGGGCACAGTGGGCGAATGCTCCGGGGTCATCCCGGGCTCAGTGCTCTCGTGTGAAAACCATGGTGTCCTCCTTGCTAAAGCAAAGTCTCAGGCTACTGTTTTCTCACTCCCAGGCAGAAACAAACCATGTTCTGAGTGACTGGAGTCATTGCTCACAACACCAGGAGCTGGTTTAGGGTGGAGCGAGGGGCAGTGGCCTTGGGGCTCCAGTCTCTAAAGGCCCAGGCCTCTGGGCTGGGGGGAGGGGTGAAGAGTGGCAGGTCCTGTCCCCGGGAGGCTGCAGTCACTGGGGGAGAGACAATGGGGCTCAGCATCTGCTCCTCGCTGGGAGAAGGGACCCTCCAGTGAAAAGCCAGGGAGAGCAGGGAAGTGTGGGAGGAATTGATGAGGAGAAGGGGTGGAGCCAAGGAGAAGCAGCCGGGAGGAAGGAAGAGAAGGGGAAGGAAGAGAAGAGGGAGGGGTGAGGATTCCGGCTT
This sequence comes from Mirounga leonina, assembly GCF_011800145.1. NCBI lineage: Eukaryota > Metazoa > Chordata > Mammalia > Carnivora > Phocidae > Mirounga > Mirounga leonina. The sequence continues at coordinate 23,227,987 of NW_023270464.1, forward strand.
TCCTTCCTCTCGGTGACCCGGTCCTGGGCGGCAGCCTGCTCTGGCATTGTTTCCTGCGGAAACTCTCGAGGCCCACGAAGACCTCACGTTTCTCCCCACAACCGCTAGCAGCAGCCCCCGTCCAAGGGTCAGGCATCCAGCAGGTGCTCAATACTCACTTGGGAAAATGAGAAACGGGGCCAACTTTGCTCTGGGAACTTTTCCCTTGTCTTCTCCCCACTTCTCCGGAGAAGCTGAGGGCAGAGCAGGTCTTGGGAGCACGCCCAGGCGCCCCATGAATAATTGACCCTTCCTGGCGGCTCTGCCCGGCTCAGTCCGAGGACTCGCGACCGGCCCAGCGTCGGAGTTGAGAAGCGGCTCCGAGCGGCGGGCGTTCCGGAGGTTGGAGGCCGAAGGTCCGGCCTGCCCCGGAGCGGGGTCTGGGGCGGGGGGGTGGGGGGGGCCAGGCTGTGCCAAAGCCCGCGACCCCGCGGGGAGGCGCCTGGGGCCTGACCCCCCGCGCCGCGAGCGGCCACGCCTCGGCGCCCCCCAGCCGTGCGCCCGGGGAGCGGGGGGCGGGGGCCCAGGCCCAGAGATCGGAGAGCCCACGGGGGGCCGATCCCAGCGCCTCCTCCGAGCCCCTTCCCACCCCGGCCCGGGCGCTCGCAGCCCGCGCCGCTCCCTCGAGCCTGGCCGTCCAGGGCTCTGCAAACAGCTGTTTAAAGGCTCTTTTACAGTTCAGTGCTCTGCGGGGATGTTTGTTCCAAGCCCATCTGCCTACTTTAAAAATACATAAGTAAAGAACACACCCAGCTTTCCACCCCTGGCTGGGGAGGGGCGGACTCGGCGGCCCCCGCCCGCACTTCGGAAGGAACCGGCACCCAGCCGCCGCCGCGGCCCCCGCCCCCACCCCCACCGACCCTCCTCTCGGGAGGACGCCCCGGGCTTCCCAGGGGGGAGGGGGCGCGCAGCCCCCGGGCCCCCTTTGTGCGGGGCCGGGCCCCCCATTTCCATGCGAGGTTCTGGCGCTCCCCCTCTCCCCCGCTTCAGTTAATCTTTGTTCCCCTTTTCTGCTGAGAGGAGAAAAAAAAAAAAAAAAGAGAGAAAGAAAGAAAAGGAGGAAAAAAGGCGTGACTTGATTTTCAAACGAAACTCCCACAGCAAACAAAACCCTTTTAGAGAAATAAGAAAGGAGGAAGAAGGAAGAAAAGAGGGAAGGAAAAAAAAGGAGAAAGAAAACCCTCCAGGCTTTCAATTTGAGTGGGAGAGTTGAACCGAAAGAAAGAGAAAGAAAGGAAGAAAAATCCTCTCTGCGGTAGAAAGAGAAAAGAAAACTTGGGCTGACAAGAGGGGGGTGCTGGGGGGGGTGGAAGGAAGTGAGAAAACAAAAGAGAGATAAAAGGGCTGCTTTTCTGTCTCTCTTCCTCTGCGAGCTGGGTTAGGAGGAGCTGTTTTGCATCCCTTCACGTCAGCCCTGCCTCATTCCCTTCTTCCAGGGAGGGAGAGAGAGCGAGCGAGCGAGAGAGCGAGCAGGAGAGAGAGAGCGAGAGAGAGAGGAGAGAGAGGAGGGAGAGAAAGAGAGGAGCCGGAGGGAGGGCGGCAGGAGCAGGCGGCGGGCGCGCGTGGAGGCGGGCGGCGGGCGCGCAGCAGCAGCCCGGGCGGTGGGCAGCCAGGAGCCCCCGGCCCGGCCCCGGCCCCGGCCCGCCGAGGGCCCCAGCGC
>NW_023270464.1:23230085-23300675 GCF_011800145.1 Mirounga leonina
CGCGGGGGTGGGTCGAGGCGGCCGCGGCCGACCCGCCCCCCGCCTCTCCCCGGGGACGGCCGCGCGCAGGCCCGCGCCGCGCTGCAAACATGTCGTCTTTTCCTTTCACTTCCACATTCCCTCATGCCGGGGAGCTGGAGGGAGAGAGGGAGAGCCGGGGAAAGAGGGAGAGATGGCGTCTGGGGGGGGGGGGGGGGGGGGGGGGCGAGCGAGAGGGAGAGAGGGGGGGGGGGGGGGGGGGGGGAGGGAGCGAGCGAGCGAGCGAAAGAGGGCGAGAGCGAGGAGAGCGCGCGAATGAGAGGAGAGAGAGAGAGAGAGGAGAGAGAGGGAGAGAGAAGCAGAAATGAAAGGAAAGCGCCGCGGCGGCGGCGGCGGCGGCGGCGGCGGAGCGGGAGGCCGGGGAGGCGGCGGCGGCGGCGGCGGCGGCTCCCGGGCCCGCACGTGGGTGTCCCGGCGCCCCGCGCGCTCCCCCCACACCCGGCCCGGGACTCAAAGTTTCACCCCCTCGCCGCGCCGCCCCGCCCCTGCGGCTGCCCACAAACTTTATTCTCCGGGGGGGGGGGGGGGCGCCGCGCCCCCCCCCCCCCCGGGGGGGGGGGGGAGGGCCGAGCGCGCCGGCGCGGAGGAGTGGGGGTAAGCGGGGGCGCCCCGGAGGGCAGCCGGCGGCCGCACGCCGTGCGCTGCTGGACCCCGGCCCGGCCGGCGTCGGGGCGCCCCGGGCGGGGGACCTGTTGAAGGCGCTCGCCGGCTGGCGGGGTCCCCACGGCCTGTCCCCAGGCTCCCTAGTCTCACTTCCCCTTCCTCGTCGCCCCTCTCTCTGTCTCCTCGCGGTCATTTTCCTAATTGGACAGAGCTGTGGGGTGTGATCGCCGGCGTCAGACTAGGGGGCCAGGAGGCTGCCGGGTGGGCGCGGGGACCCGGGGACCGACGGGGCAGCCCCTGCAGGCGCGCGGATCCCACAGATCCGGCCCTGGTGCCCCCGTCCCCCTAACTGCGGACTTGCTAACTGGTGCGTATCGGGTTTTTTTTCCAACTTGCGTCTTAAGATGACTTTTATGGTCGCTGCAACGGCTTCCCTCCAGTCTGAGCTGTAGTTTGGGAAAATTTAAGAGGCCAGGGAGGTGCTGGCGTGGGTTTTAACTAACCCGAAACGGTCCTTGGTGTATCTCTAAGCTCTGCGTTGGTTGGGGCAAAGGCAGAGCCGTAGCCTGGGTGCGTTTTCACAGGGACACTGCGAGGTGCTCGTCCTTCCCAGTCTGAGCGGTCCAGTGAACGACCATCCTGGTAGCCCACCTTTGAGCTGCAGGCTGAGCGCCCTAACTGCTAAGAACACCCTGAGCGCCTTTATTTCTGTGCAAAGTGGAAACTCCTAGCAGTTGTCGACCTGGAGGGGACGTAATCGGTTCCCGTGGGCGCCTGGGAAATTCACAGAAATTCCCCCACAGGTGTGCAGAGCAGGACTTTGCACCCTTGGGGGTCACCCAGCCAACTTTGAAGCTATTCTTTGAGTTCTGCCTTTGTACACGTGTAAGCAAAAACAGTCAAAGTTCATTTCTCCCAAGTAGAGGGGGCCCCTGGGCCTGCATCCCTGTTGTGCTCTTATCTGGGGGCCTTCAAAGGACCGAGTCTTATGGGAGAAGGGAAGAAAACCACGCCTAATTGTCATTAGCCGTTAGAAAGTGTGTTTTTAGTGTTTGTGATCAAGCCATGGGCCTGTCAAATCCTAGAGCTTGTATGAGACCTAGTATGATTGTACCTTTCTTGTTTGTTTTAAAGTGAATATTGTTTTCTAGAGCTTTCTTGGTGGTTTTGTCAACTGGCCCATGGGCCACCTGTCACCCTGGACCAAGCACCTGCCTGACCCCTAATTGTTGACCTATAGCTCTAGCTGCATTCGTGCTCCCGAAACCTGCAGGATCTGGCTTTCTCACACGAGGGCACTGGAAATAGAGCTGCTTTCTTCTGAGTAGGGGGAGCTGGACATTTGGGTCACATTTTCTTTCCTGCAGTCTCGCCTGGTTGCCCGCCTGTCTATGGAGGGAGATGCAATGAGTTGAAGTGAGGGCAGGTGCTCACTCTTCTCCAGGCAGATTCTTAGGTGGGTCCTTGTCCTGTGGTGTGTAGCCAGCAGGCCATTTGTTCCGTACTTGGGTCACTTCCATTCCAACCAAGCATTTCCTACCAAGGAGACTTATTTTAGTCTCACTGTCTAGAGACAAGGAGACAGACAAGGTCTGGAAGGGTTCTTGAGTTGAAGGAAGGGAGACTAATGGGTCCACCAGAGATTTTGCACTACTTCTATTTTAGGTTTGCCTTGTAGCCCAGAGATATTTCTGTCGGAGTCTGCTTAAAAAGTTCAAGTTTGAAGTTAGAAGGGAGTAAATAAACAAAGGAGAAGTCAAGTGTGTCTCGGAGGATGCTCCCCACAGGCTCCTCATCTGGCTTGCTCACCACCGGGTCCCAGGCCTGGGGCTCATGTTGCTCAATTAAGGAATCTCTGAATCTGCTGAGTCTCATGTTAATGATGGTTGATCTCAACCCTTAGACTTCAAAGCTGGAAGACACCTTACAGATTGTCTAAGAGAAACCGAGGCTCCATGCCTGGGGCCACACTCTGTTGACAGAGCCAGCATTTGAATGTGAGCTTTCAGAGTCCATTTCCAGTGCTCTTCAACACAAGGCCAGGGCCTCTCTTCCTGCTGGAGGTCCCAAATCAGGCTCTGTCCAAAGAGTGTGGCTCTGAGAATAAAGAACCATGGGTGTCTGCTACCTGCAGGGGACAGGTAATCGGAGCACCTTATTGCCCGGGTTTGTTACACACATACTGTTCTGGAGGATTTGACAGGCCAGCTGCTAGGGGGAACCAGGACCAAAGGCCCCCCATTCCGTGGAGCAGCATTTTCATCATGGGGTTATTCCCAAGTCACACTCAGCACTTCTGGATCTGATGCTTTCTTCATGCTTTGTACTTGTGTGCCATTTATTTAGGATTGGTCTGCGGAGAAGAATGGGTGTGTAAGGAAGAGCCAGAGACCTGAACTGATGTCTGTTCATGGGTCAGATCTCCTACTAGAATGTTAGCTCGTGAGGGTAGAAAGTCTTTGTTCATTGCTGAGCCCCTGTGCCCACGTGGTGGGCCCTCGATAATTCTTGGTGAGTAAGTGTCCTGGGCATTGGGAGAAAGACCTCCCTCCCAGAAGGAACCCGTGAGTGACACACAGAGGCGGGGATGGGAAGGTGATTGATGGGACCTGCAGAGTTTTGCAGTGAGTCATGGCTTCAGACAAGCTCTAGACAGGTAAGGCAGGAGCAGCTGGGAAGAGTCGATCCTAAATAGATGGAGCCACGGGGTAGAGATTGTGCAAAACAATAGAGAGATCTCAAATTGCGCTGGATAGAGGGAGAATAGTAATAATCATGTATCTGGGGCCAGGCTTGTACTCTGTGTGTGTATCATGTCCCTTAGTATTCCCATTTGGCAGATGGGGAAACTATAGCATAGTGGAGTTGAGTCACTTGCTGAAGGACACAGAGCTGATCCCTGAACCTGGGCTGTCTGGCTTCAGACTTTGCCTCCCTAGAGCTGAGCACTCAGAGCTTTGGAGTTCCTCAAAACGATGGCAGCAGAAAAACTCAAAAAGAAACTGTTGGTCTGCAGTGGCGTGAGGCTGGTCAGGGGGCATGCCCCCCGCTCCCGATGCCAGAGCCCGCACAGTGCCCAAAGACCGTTTACCCAAGGAAGATTCGAAGGGAATGCTTCTTTGGGAGGCCTAACCATTCCCCAAGTAGAGTGGCTAGTACAGATCCGGGACTATTTTGCACTTGATAAACATTTAGGAGACGTTTTTCTCTTGAAGTATGCTTTTCAACTTAAATTTTAGTTGGTATGTATTTGAAACTGCTGGGGATTCTAAAGCTAAAAGTATCACTGTTGGCCTTGAGGCCTCCAGAAGGTGTTTTCCACAGGTGTAAACCTTCCCTTTCTACTTGAGGATGCTGGTCCAGGCTATTCCAGAGCACAACAGCTCCCCTTTTATTGACAGTGTGATTTGCCAGGCTCTGTGCTGGTCCCGACCTCATGGAGCTTGTAGTCTCCCTGGGAGACAGACACTGAACTAATAATTACACAAATACTCTTTAATTACAGTTGTTACAAACGCTTCAAAGGGAAAAGTACAGAGGCCATGGGAGCTGGTAATCAGGGAGGATGGAGGGGAAGAGAGGCTTTCCTGAAGAAAGGGCATTTAAACAGCCACAGGAAGGGTGGGTGAAGAGGCTTTAGCCAGGGTGGGATAGTCCATTAACCTTGATGTAAACCCTTGCTACTCCTAAGTGGTCTGAGCACCCGCAGCATCAGCATCTCGGCCCGGGAGCCTGCTAGAAATGCAGAAACTGCATTTTCACACAACTCACCTGCACGGTAAAGTCTGAGAAATGCCGAAGGAATCCAAGTACTGAACCAGGAGGTTCTCAGCTTGGCTGTGAATGAGTGGGGTGGCCACTGGGAAAGTCACTTCTCTGGTTAATGAGGGAATTAGATCATTTCATGAGTTCCTTCTGGCTTCTGTCATCTTTGGCTTTTGCTGGTTTGCGCTGTTTCCAAGCTTATTAAGAGTGAGGGCCCGGGCGTCTGCCGCATCCACCTCTGCGGGGCCTTGGGTGGGGGGCCCAGCAGGCACGGGGTCCGTGCAGTGGCCTGGCTTCAGTAGATGCTGCACAGCGGCCCGACCATCAAGAGCTTTGGGGAAGGATCAGAATAATTTGCAAAGAGCTGTAGAGCTTTGTTGCACACAGAGAGATTGTCTTAAGGTGACCCAGGGAGGATTTGGCCTGAATCGAGAGCAAAAGGGGCAAGGGTCAGAAGGGCTTTGGGGAAGAAAGGTGTAACATTTCTGCCAAAAGCGGAACCTGAAACGGGGTTGTTGCTCAATAGTCCATTGCTTGTGAACATGAGACTTGAAGCGTTGCCACAGAGTTTCGCGCCTGAGATCCTCACATCAGTGTGGAGAGGACCAGAGGGCTGAGAGCGGTCCTTGAGCCTTGCAGTATGGGGCGCGGGGAGGCGAGGGGGTACTTGAGTTGCACGAGCAGCTGTGCAGAGGATTATGGGGTTGTGTGTGCACTTCGCTGGGGAGAGGACCCATAGCTCTCGCCAGCCTCAAAGGGGTCTGTGGCTTCCCCAAACTATAGGACAGATGCCTTTCTGAACTAATCTCACCCCACTCTCTTATCACCCAGCACTTACTATGGACCAGGCACCATTGTAAGCACTTTCCATATTATCTGGTCATTTAGGTTGAATGACTTTCCGGAGGTCAAGCGTCAGAACCCGGCCTGGTGCCCGATGGGTGGGCCCCAGGGCGTCCCTGCTCACAAAGCCTCACTTCGTTAACAGGGCAGGTGGGAGGGCAGGTGGGAGTCCGGGAGAATTCCTTTGGTAGAACAGAAATGGAGATTACAGAGGCCCCTACGATTACAAGTTAAGTGTCTCCCAGTTAGTTGCTCATGCATAAAACAGACAGGTTTTTCCCAAGGAAACAGGTTACACGTTGCACCAGGTTGCCGGGCTGGCCCATGAGATCCTGTGTCACCGTTGGGCCCAACTCATTTTTGTTTGCTCAAAAAAAGAAAAGAAAAGAAAAAATTAGAAAACAAGATGGCCGCAGTACTGCAGGCAAAATTTAAAATTCTAGCATTGGGGCGCCTGGGTGGCTCAGTTGGTTAAGCGACTGCCTTTGGCTCAGGTCATGATCCTGGAGTCCCGGGATCGAGTCCCGCATCGGGCTCCCTGCTCGGCGGGGAGTCTGCTTCTCCCTCTCCCGCTCCCCCTCTTGTGCTCTCTCTCTCTCTCTCTCTCAAATAAATAAATAAAATCTTTAAAAAAAAAAAAATTCTAGCATTGGGCAGGAGATCCTTGAAGATGTGCACTGTTGAATAAGGGGTGAGGTGGGGGCAAGAGATTGGGGTAGATTCCTAAAGGGGGATTAAAGGATGTGAGAAGCCACAGCAGGGCCAAAAACGTATGTCGAATCAGCAGCTTCAAAAGGTAAAATGACTGGTTCTTATTACTTACTAATTAACGTGTGTAGCTCGCAGACCTGACCCTTCCCCCATCCCCAAGTGCGTTTACCCTCAAGTACAGAGGCCTTTTGTTTTCTCTTTAATTCATTTCTGTAATACGTGAATTTTTATCAGTATATATTATCTTTATAATCTATATACTTATAAATGGAGTAAAAGGACTATTAGAAGTGGGTCGACCTCTAAGGGGGTTTTAATTCTGTCTTCTGCAACCGTCACGGTAAAGGCGTTTCTGATGTTACACCTATGTGCTCTATTGTGTGTATATTTGGGGAGCACGGAGAGAGGCGTTGGAATCGTGAGGGTTTTCAGTGCAGTCGGAAGCTGAGAATAGGGGATCATGTTGTGGCCAGACTGCTTTCCCTTTCTTCCTTCTGTGTCCCCAGTGTGTAATAAGTAGGGGATCAAAATCCGGTAAGAATGATCACCACAGAAATCAGGAATGTCCACGCTCCAGATTTACACGGGAAACTAACTTCTGTGATGACTCTTGGTTACGTGTGGTTTGTCTTCTGGGTCATGTCTGAACGCATCCATGATGCCATCTTGTTCCCAGTAGGGCAGCCATGGAATGGGCTATCCTGTGTGCATTCGGTAAAAAACAAGAGCCAAACCTCAGTGGTGGTTTTGTGCACCATATCACAACGTCCTCACAAGGACCACATCCACGCCAGCCTCTTGAAAAGTATCAGGTACCCTTTGGAGGCTGGTGGTGCTGGTAGGCTAACCCCACCCTGTGACGTTTGATGCTGGGGCCCCCGGAGCTTACATGCCTCACCTCCCGTCACTAGCCACAGACCACGAGTTCACTGTGGACTTGCCATTACCTGAAAGCAGGACGCCATTGAAATTCAGAATTCTTCCCATCCCCCACCACTGCACAGCCGCTCCTAGAAACACTCCTGCCCCAAGCTGGGAAGCCTATGCCTACCACTGGGGGAGCATGCCTACCATCAGTCCCAGCCCTAGATCCCCTGTGTCCTGCCCCCAGCTGCCTCCCTAGGCCTGAGCATCCCACATCCTCCTTTGGCCCTGCCTCTCCCCAACTCCCATATCACTCTCTCCCCCCTAGGACTTTCAGAGAAGAGTTCACCCTTTCTGTCCCTGCTTCTTCTCTCCCTTCTTCTCTCCAGCTCTGAAACAGCAGAGTATTTCACTCCCCATTCCTACCTGTGTTTGCAGAGGCCTCTGGCCCACCCTCTAATCACACCTGGCAGTCCGTTTGGGGGCCTCTACTTACCTGACTTCTCCGTGGCAGATACTGTTATGGACCGTGTTGGCTTGTCACTGTGGGCCCTCTTCCTACCTCTCTGATCCTACTGTTTTCTGCCATTCCCTCCTCTCCTAGCTACACTTTGGTGCCTCAGCCAGGGTTCTCTGCTGCCCGTTTCCCTTCCATGTCTCTGGTTTCAGACTCTTGTCCTATGTCCCTGTCTTTGTGTATCCTGTAAACAGTCCAGAGCTGGGTTGACATTGGTTATGGTTCTAGATATATATGGATTTCTTTCTACCATCTTACTTTGTGCTTTCTGTTTCTTCTTTTTCTGATTCTTTGTCCACTCTTTAATTTTTTAAAGACTTTATTTTTCAGTAGTCTCTACATCCATCATGGGGCTCAAACCCACCACCCCAAGATCAAGTGTCGTACACTCCACTGACTGACTGAGCCATCCAGGTGCCCCTGTTCATTTTTTTAAATTGATTAAAAGGGTTTTTTTTTCTTTTCTTTCCTTCATTCGGTTTTTTTTCTCTACTGCTTTGCAGCTTACACACTCTGTTTCTATTCTTTTGATGCATGCAAACTGCAGAAGTTAGTTGCCGTCTGTATCTTTTCTCAAATCATGCAAGGACCTTGGAATGCTTTACGTAAAGTCACCATTGTGACACATTCAGTTGTCACATAGTGGTTTAGATGCATCTTATTTCTCTCTTCAGTTCCACAAATCAGGCATTTATCTATCTATCTATTTATTTATTTATTTAAAGAGAGAGAGAGGGGAGGGACAGGAGAGGGAGCCAACTCCACACCCAGCACAGAACCCGACGTGAGGCTCGATCTCACGACCCTGAGATCATGACCTGACCTGAAATCAAAGAGTCAGACGCTTGGCGCCTGGGTGGCTCAGTCACTTAAGCGACTGCCTTCAGCTCAGGTCGTGATCCGGGAGGCCTGCTTCTCCCTCTGACCCTCTCCCCTCTCCTGCTGTTTCTCTCTCTCTCTCTCTCAAATAAATAAATAAAATCTTAAAAAAAAAAAAAAAAGTCAGACGCTTAACTGACTGAGCCACTCAGGTGCCCCAGGCATTTATTTTTAATGTCCTATGCAGTTAACCTTTGCTTTGATTTTCCACCTATTTTCCGTTTTGTTTACTGATTTCTCCTTGCATCGAAGACCTACTTTCTATGATCAGGACAGCATGTGGTGAAGATCTTTTAGTCATCAACTTTCCAGTTTCTGTTTGACTAAAATTGTATGTCATCCTTATTGTTAAAGTATTGTTTTAGTGGGTATAAAACATTAGCTTGATAGTTATTTTCTCTGAGTATTTAAAGATCGTATTCCAGAGGAGCCTGGGTGGCTCAGTCAGTTGAGCATCCAACTCTTGATTTCAGCTCAGGTCGTGATCTCAGGGTCCTGAGATTTGGCTCCAGGCTCAGCGCGGAGCCTGCTTGTCCCTCCGCTCTCCCCCTGCTTGTACACGAGCTCTCTCTCTTTCTCCAAAATAAATAAATAAAATCTTTTTAAAAATAAAATAAATAAAGATAGTATTCCATTGTCTTCTGGCCAGTTGTTGATGTTGAGAAATTGGTAGCACAATTATTGTTCTTCTCAAGTAATATCTTCTGCCTGGTTGTTGTTGGGGGGGGGGGAGTGTGTGTGGGTGAGTGTGCATGCACGCACACATGCACACTCATTTGTATGTTTTGCAGTTCATTATTATTTACTTAGGAGTGGATTTGAATTTATTCGGCTAAGGATTCATTGGACTTCCTGAAATCAAAGATTGGTGACTTTTATCAGTTCTAGAGGATTTTTAGTGGTTATCTCTTGGAATATTGTCTCTCCATCGTTATCTCTCTCTGGTCTCTCTTTTGGGAACTCCAGTTAGATGTATGGTAGATCTTACTCTATCCTTTATGTTTCTTAACTTCCATTTCATTTTCAGTCTTCTGGTTTTTTGTAATGTTTTCTGGATAATATCTTACTTGTCTTCCAGCTCACTAATTCTCTCTTTAGTCATCTCTAATCTGTTTAGTCCTTCCACAGAAGTATTTTTAGTATCAATATTAACTCACAAATTTTAATATATTGGATATGTTTTCACTACACTTACTATTTTTGATGCTCATCCTTTGAGTTTTTAACCTGGATGATTATATTTTTTACTTCTGTTTCTATTTTATCCTTTTCCGAGGATGCATAGTGGTTTGTGTTTTTTTAAAATAATCTCTTAATTCCTTACTTGTGTTTTTAATTCCCCATTTTTTATTAATCACATTAAACATACTTATTTTTGGATTCTGTATCTAATAATTCCAGTCCCTGAAGTGTTTGCAGAAATAGTTCTGTCATATGATGCTTCTGCTCATTCCCACTCTTGAGGGCTTGCTACCTATGTGTTTGATGATTTTTGGTTTTGTTTTTAAGATTTATTTATTTATTTGAGAGAGAGAGAGAGTGAGCACTCGTGAGGGAGGGAGGAGCAGAGGGAGAGGGAGAGAGAATCCTCAAGCAGACTCCCCACTGAGCACGGAGCCCAAGGCGAGGCTCCATCTCAAGACCCTGAGATCATGACCCGAGCCAAAATCAAGAGTCACATGCTTAACCAAGTGAGCCAAAAGGTGCCCCTGCATGTGTTCCATGATTTTTGATTGTGAATTTATGTTTGTTAGAATTCTGTGAGAATTCTTTGAAGTATGGGATGAGAGTACATTCTTCCACAGAGGACATGTTGCTTTCTGCCAGACACCTGAAGGCCTGTCAGATGGGTCCATTTATTTGTTATTCTTAGTGTGCCATTTTGAGGACCTGGCAATGACCACAGATCCTCAGAGGAGCCTTTTTTTTGAAAGTCCACCCACAGCTAACATGAAGCCAGATTACTTCCTTCCTGACTTTATAGGACCAGATACTCCACTTAGTCTCATTGTTCCCCTATTGCCAAATACTTTCTCTCCATATTTGGACAAAGTCCTGGTCATGCCAGGCCCAATTAAAAATTATGTATCTTCTAAAAAAATAAAATAAAATAAAAATAAAGGCTATGTATCTTCTGAGCCTTCCCCATGCCATCCCTTGCAGAACTGACCTGTTCTTCCACATCCATTGGCCACTGTTGCCTTACCTCTTAGTCTGTAGGTGTGTACGTCTAGACCCCACATTGGATTCTGAGCTTCTTGAAAGCTCAGAGCTGTGTCATTTATTTCTAGAGCCCCAGTGCCTGATTCACTGTTGGGCATAGTAGTTGCTTAATAGATACCTATTGATTGAGCAGAATTTATGGCAAAATCAATTCTTCCCTTCTTCTTGGATAGTAATTAAAAAAAAAAAAGTCCAAGCTCAAGCCTTCCCTATAATCTTAGACAAGTCCAGTTCACCTTTTTGGACCTCAGTGTCCTTGCTGTAAAATGAAGGGATGCTTCTGAGATCTACACTTGTTCTAAGATGCTGAGATTCAGCACAGTTTGCATGATTGTCAGTCACGATAACATGGATCAACCCTTGGCTCACAGATGGAATGAAGGGATGTGAGGGCCATGGAGAGAAAGAGCATGATTTGAGGCAGCTGAGCAAGATTTGGAAGAGAAGGGACTCAGAGGTAAATTAAAGGTAATTTGATACGAAATAAAGATAGCATTTTTTAAAATTTGTGACGAGATGGCAACTTGATGACTTTCTAAAAAAATGAACCAATTATAACATAATAAATTTCAGATGGCTTAAAGATGGTAAATACAAAAAAAATGAACCCAGGAAATACTAGGACTTAAAACCCAGAAGCCATAAAAGAAAAGAGTGATGTAATTAGACACAAGTAAAAAATTTCTGTGTGGCTAAAATCATCATAAATGGAATCAGAAGAGTCTCCTAGTTCTCAAAACTGGAGAACATTTTTACAACATAGATCATAGAAAGAGCTGGTTTCCTTAATATCTAAAGAGCTCCTGCAAATCATTAAGAAAAAGACGGTCAGCTCAACTATTTTTATGTTTTATTTCATCTTTTTTTCAAGTAGCTCTAAGCCCAACATAGGGCTCGAACTCCTGACTCCAAGATCAAGAGTCTCAGGCTTCACTAATGGAGCCTAATAATTCCAGTCCCTGAAGTGTTTGCAGGTATAGTTCTGTTATACGATGCTTCTGCTCATTCCCACTCTTGAGGGCTTGCTTCCTATGTGTTTCATGATTTTTGTTTTTGTTTTTAAGATTTAAAATAGGCTAAGAACATGGACAGTTCACAGAAAAGGAAATACAAATGGTTCTTAACCTTGTAAGAACATGTTCAGCCCACTACTAATTAGAGAGATGCAAGTTAACTCTACTCTGGAGAAGTCACAGTAGGAACAAATGCTCTCATAATTGTCGATAGAGTGCATGTTGTATAGTGAGGATTTTGATGATGTTTATTAAAATCCAAAGTGCACAAGCAGTTCCAGTTCTGGGAATTTTTCTCACAGGTATGTGGCATAACATGCAAAATGAGCATTTTTCAAGATAGTTCATTGCATCATTGCTTGTAAAAGCAAAAAAAAAAAAGAAGAAAGAAAGAAAAGAAAACCTTAATGTCCACCAGGAGGGAACTGGTAAATAAATTGTCCTATGATCATACAATGCCATTCTGGGCAGCTGTAAAAAAAGAACGTGAAAGCTCCCCGTGTGTCCATGTGGTCGGTCGATGTGGTCGTGGTCACTGAGATGTTTTCGATATCTTTTTTTTTTTTTTTAAGATTTTATTTATTTATTTGAGAGAGAGAGTGAGAGAGAGAAAGAGCACAAGAGGGGGGAGCGGGAGAGGGAGAAGCAGACTCCCCACCGAGCAGGGAGCCCGATGCGGGACTCGATCCTGGGACTCCAGGATCATGACCTGAGCCGAAGGCAGTCACTTAACCAACTGAGCCACCCAGGCGCCCCACTGAGATGTTTTCTTAAGTGACAGAGGACAGGACAGAATGCCTGGCTATGCAATAGCTCTACAAGGTTACTTTTTCCACATTTTGAATTTTATGCCTTATGTGCATATCCTACCTAACAAAAAAAAAAAAAAAAATGAAAGGGGGTATTTTTTAAAGAAGGAAGTTAGGGTGGGAAGAAGAATCTCACCTTTGCTCTGCATTTTCACACAGGGCATCTTAGTTACTCCCCTCAGCAACCCCCAGTGAGGTTACCATTTTTATAGACTGAGGAACTGAAGCTGAAATGACTTGCTCAAGTTCATGGAGAGAGCCTTGGAACCTCGCATTGAATCCAGTTACCACTCCAGAACCATTGGGCTTCTGTCCGTAGATAAGTATTTTTTTTCCTTGTTTTCTTCCCTTTTTTTTTTTTTTTAAAGATTTTATTTATTTATTTGACAGAGAGAGACACAGCGAGAGAGGGAACACAAGCAGGGGGAGTGGGAGAGGGAGAAGCAGGCTTCCCGCCGGGCAGGGAGCCTGATGCGGGGCTCGATCCCAGGAGCCGAAGGCAGACACTTAACGACTGAGCCACCCAGGCTCCCCTCTTCCCTCATTTTTAACTGACATCCCATCGGTCAAAGACCAGCGGTTGTACACCTTGGCCAAAGGCCCACCCCTCCCAAGGGAGTAAGTGTAAGTTCTGTCCCACCTCCCCCAGCTGGCTTGCTGGCTCACAAATGCCTATGGGGCAAAGCTCAGGCGGTAGGTGGTAGAGCCAGCCCAGAGCCCAGCCAGCCACATCAGACACAATGAGGAGGATTAGGGATGGGCTTTGCAGTCCTACCTTTGAAGTTCCCAGCTTTTATCAGAGTGTCTGAACCTTAACATTATTTCAAGGGAGCTTTTATTACTGTCTGTGAACTGGCCTCAGGTAGGTACCAGCTGCTGCCAGGTGCAGGGAACACTTCCTGGTGCCCGAAGCAGGGGCTTTGACTTTGTTATATGGTGGAGAAGTTTCTAGGGCTAAAGGTACTTGGTACGTAGAAGATTCTGGAAGAATAATTTTCTGTTTCTATTTTTCAATCCAGAGGTGCAATTGGATGGCATCCCTTTAATTAAAGGGAAAAGTGCTTGCTTGCTTTCTTCTTTTCTTTTTCTTTTCTTTTTTTTTTTTGTCTCACAAAAACACCTCCTATGCTGTTTTCAAAGTAGAGTATTGACGGCTTCTTTTTTGTCAAGGAGAAATGCTGTAGGAGAACAAAGCTAAAGGTGTTGGCCATATATAATACGAGACTGTAATTTATAGGTACAGCTTCACCCGGGGGAAGAATTTGATGTCTTTAAGAGATACAAAATCATCCAGCACCACCTGTTCTCGTGTGTGGCGTCGTATTTATTTTCCAAGTTGGAGTCATCATTTCTTAAGAAAGAGGCAGAGTCCTTTGGGGCCGAGGAATGCTAATGGGGGTAAGAAGTCTTCAGGATCGTGGGCCTGAGCCGGCATGTCCCACTCCCTGTCGCAGTGCTACTTGGCATCTTTACAAGGGATGCATCCTAATGACCCACCCTGTCCATTTTTGTTTGTCTGGCTGGTGGATGTGAAAGTGCCTTGAACGTTAGTTTGTACCCAGCCATTTGCTGAATGCATGAACCGGTAGGAGGCACCCAGTATATGTTCCTCAAATGAATACATTTTGATATTAGAGGTAGACTTTAAAACTTTTGATCATAAAGAGGACTGGAGAAATTTAGATGTCTGCCATTATTCCTCCTTGGGTTTTCCTGACACTTGAGTAATTAAGACCATCCTCTGTGGAATTGTTCCTTCCTTGGGCTCTAGGTCATCGCTGTTAGGCAAAGGCCAGCTTCTGTAAATGGTGTGCTGAGTACTCTTAATACCCTCCCGAGTGTTCCAGTCCATTATCTGCCTATGTTCTAGCTCATTCTCCAGAAAAACTTCTATGTAACATCAGCTAAATTCTTTTGTTTTGGTTACAGAGCTTGTCAGAATTTGTCTTCCAAACCCCAATTTTATTTTATTTTATCTTATCTTATTTTATTTATTTATTTATTTATTTATTTATTTATTTATTTATTTATTTTGAGAGAGAGAGAGCACATGTGTGAGCAAAGGGGAAGGGCAGAGTGAGAGGGAGAGAGAGAATCCCAAGCAGACTCCACTCCCAGAGCAGAACTACCGCCCCCCACCTTTGCTCAGTCTCATGACTCTGAGATCATGACCCGAGCTGAAATCAAGAGTTGGACCCTTAACCGACTGAGCCACCCAGGTGCCCCCAAGCCCCCATTTTAGAGCTTTTATACTTTGGTTGTAAAAATTGATTCCCTATCACCAGGTAGATTAGCCAGTCTCAGCTTAGGAACTGGCCTTTTTTTTTCCCCCTCTCTCTCCTTCTTGAATTTACTGTCTAAAGAGACAGCTATTGTCCCGTCCTCCACGAAGGACAAAAGAAATGGGTTTTTTTTTGCCTTTTTGTACCTTGGCTCCGCTGCTTGCTCTCCTTTTCCTCTCCTAGTGGCAATTATCTGAAGGACCTGGACAGAGAAGTTGGGTTCTGAGTATTCTGTGGGGTTTGGCTCTCGGCTTATGATTCTCACCCTGTCTGCACTCACTCCGGCCTCCCAGAGATTTTAATTCGTCTTCGCTGGAAACCACCCCTTAGTTCTTGAAAATATTCTTAGATGGTGTTAAGATGTCTCTCTGTTCAGTTTTATTTTGTTTTTTGTTTGTTTATTTTCCAAATCCAGTTCAGGTTTGAATGTCCAAGGAATGAACAGTCTCTTGGCTCTTGGATCTCTTCCTTTTGTTTTTTAGAAAATAGATTTTATTGATTTTTTTTCTTGTTACAAAGAGATTTATGATTTTTGCGGAAAATTTAGGAAATATAAACAAGCAAAAAGAAGAAAGCAAAACCCTTCTATAATTAAATATTTCAGTATATTATATGCCCTTCCAGCTTATATTTTTTTAATTAAAATGAGATCATACCATGTGTACCTTCATGTTACTTTTTTCCTTCCTTTTTTTTTTTCTCTTAACAATTTGTGATTAAAATTTTCATGGAGTTAGATCTCTTCCTCCAAGTCACTATATTATTTTTTTAGTTTTTTTTTTTAAGATTTTATTTATTTATTAGAGAGCACACACAAGCGGGGGGGGGGGGCAGAGGGAGAGGGAGAAACAGACTCCCCACCAAGCAGGGAACCAACCCTCTGTGGGGCTCAATCCCAGGACCCCCAGACCATGACCTCGCTGAGGTCACACGCTTAACCAACTGAGCCACCCAGGTGCCCCTAATTTTTTTTTAGTTTTAATTCCAGTAGAGCTAATATACAGTGCTGCATTAGTTTCAGATGTGAAGTATAGTGATTCAACACTCCCGTGCACCTCCTGAGCTCATCACCCCCAGCTCACTTTAAAGGGCTGCATAATATTCTTTCAAACAGAAGGACCATAATACTGTTAAGCTGTCCTCCTACATTTCCAGTATTTCCTCTTTTTCTGTCTTCTAAGGAACGCTGCGGTGAACATCCTTGGGTATTTTTGCCCACAGCCTTGATTATTCCTTGGGATCCGTTTCTAGAAGGAATCCCTGTGCCGAGGACACATTCTAAAGGCTCTTGATTCAGATGGTTAAACGGCCCTCCAGAAAGGTTATATCGTATTTTTTACTCCTTTTGGGTAAATCCAAAGTCCTTTTCTTTTAAACCCTAGTTGTGTGTTTCTCAGACATCACTTTTTCCAAACATTGAGCAGCTGCTGGTAGAGAGTCAGTGGCCGGGGAGAGGCCTGAGCTGAGCTGTGAGAGAGAACGTCCCATCCTTGCCCCTTGGCTTGCAGTGCGACTCAAGGGCTGAGTCTCCTCTGACTGCAGGCAACTGGGCAGGCCTTTGGCTCCCCAGGGAAACCTCAAGGTGCCCATCCTTAGAATGCCCGGCACAGTGCTGGCTTTGAGGGCTCCAGAGTCTCTCGGGGAACTTTGACAGTCTTTCTTCCAAGAGGATGCTCATAGAGCAAACATCCCACCCCAACGCCAGAGACCAAGGCTGTTCCTCCCGACCTGGGTTGGGGTTTGGGGTTGCGGGTCAGGGGGATTTTCTGTCGCGCCCCCCTCCCCCTCCGCCCCCAGGTCGTGGGAGTAGTGCATCTGCCCAGACCTTCAGCCCCACCTGCCTGACTCCTCCACCCACCACCACTGCCTTGGCCAGGGCGGGAGGGGGACAGGAGGGAGGCTTGATGGAATGACTGAGGAAGTAACAGTTGCTTAGGCTAAATTGGGCCTTCCTGTTCCAGCTCCACACTCGGTCTTCCTCCTTTTCGGCTCTCTTCCTCGTGCATGTCAGCATGTTCTTTATGGTAGTTTTGGTTGGCGTGGCCTCTGAGGACCTTCCCTGCTTCTTAGCTTCCCTCTTTCCTCTTCTCCAACCGGGGACACTAGACTGGTGCCCACCTCCCAGATCTGACACATCCAAGCATGTCACCGCTCTTTCCCCGCACCCGCTCTGCTCCGGTTCCCGGCCCCCCTTCACCCTCCTTTCCCAGGCCTGGTGGGAAGGCCGCAGGGGCTCCTGGAGGCCCAGGCTGCTCTTAGATGCTACCCGGAAACACAGCATGCCAGCGACTGCCCGTTGGGTTCCAAAAAACAAAAACACAAAACCCAGCCCCCTGAGATGAGGGACGGACGTTTCAGTTTCTCCGAGCCTGTGCTGGAAATGAGAGGTGCGGGCTGGGAGACGGAGGCTGGAGATTTCCCCTGGGGTGGGCTTTGTTTAAAATTTAATATGCTCTTCCTTTCCCTCGATGCACCAGCGACGGCTTCTAGCGCCTTTGTCATTGTAGGCCCGTGATCTGTCTGGTGGATGAGATCTCTTATCTGCCCGGTCCTGCCTTGCATCGCTGAATGGCCCATTGCCATCCCACCCCGCCCCCATTTGTGACACGTTGGCTGGATCCCTTTCTGCCACCTTACATAGAATGAAACTTGTCCCTTTGCTTCTTAGCCAGTTAAGACCTGGGGAAGACGAGGGTCCACTTTTAATGGTGTTGGACCCACCAAAGGCACAAGCAGTGGGCAAATTTAGTGTCCTGTTAGAGGGGGTGTGGAACCCCGTCCTTAGCAGTGGGGAAAGTGCTGGGTCCCAGGGTGGAGGGGTCCTGGCTCGGGGTAGCCTGAGACAGCATCACCAGGGTCATGGGTTTGCTCTCCTTTGTGTTCCAGCTTCTGCCCTGGCACCTTCTTGGCCCTGGGGAACTCTGTAGGACAGAAACCGTTTTCAATATGGAAACAGGAAGCTGCTCTTTTCCCCATAAGCTCCCCACGGAAGTGGGCTCTGAGACACAGGGGAGGACATCCCTTTAAGCCATAGGACTCAGGTTCACAGGAACCATGGCTTTGCATCTTGGCTCACCATCTCCCAGCCCCGATGAGGCACAGCCTTCCCGACCAAGCCTTGGTTTCATGGCCTGTGAAATGGGTTTATGAGCCTACTTTTTATAGCTCTGCTCTCTGCGGGGTAACACATGGTTATCATTATTACCTGCGTACCACAGGGCTGTCAAGTCAATTCAGGATGGAAGAGCCATCCTGACTGCTCTTTTCTCTTACAAATCTCCTTACTCATCTCTTTATTCCTTTATTAGAGCAGCAAACATTTGCCAAGTACCTACCATGTGCCAGACTCTGTGACATAAAGGGAAATGACAGGGCTTTTGTCCCCAGTGAGCCCTCAGCCAGAAGGAATATTGGATATGCAAACAAGAGCACAGGAAGTTAGGAATATGGTGGGGGCAGGGATGTATGCAGAGAAGACTGCCTGGTGGAGGTGGTCTTTAGGGGAGTCTCAGCAGGCAAGGGGAGCAGGAGCATTCCATTGGGTACCGAAACATGCCAAGGCAGGAAGAACCGGCACATTTGAAGACTCAGTGGTGGTTTGGTATGAATGGGAGGTAGGATGTGTAGGTGAGATGGTAGAAGAAGGGGCTGGAGGTGTAGGGAGGGGCTGATCTGGGAATGTGTCCCAGACTTAATCCAGAGGCTAGGCAGAGCCCCCATGGGCTCTGAGCGAAGAAGCAACATGACAGATCACTGCCATAAACCAGGGGACTTGGGACTTGTGTTGTTGTTAACTCCATGTGGGGAAATCCCCCTGGAAACGTTGATCTGAGAGTGGAGAAACCCCTCAGAGGAATAAGTATAGCACTTGTGCTTGAATTCCTTCTCATTTCACCTAAAATTTCAGCTTTGCACCAGTTGTTTACAGATAATTTACAAAAGTATATTTTCTATGCTTGATTGTATTTCTTAAAACTCACCAAGAAATAATCCCAAGTAAAATTTTTCCACCAGGGTGTGTTCCTAATACATATTTATAGTTACCAAATTGACTTGAGAATGTAGGAAGATCTTTTGAAATGTTGCATGAGTGCATGAGATCTTCAGTCTGGGTTTCCCTAAAGCTTGGCAAGAGAAAGAGAAAGAAAACCAGTGTTCATTGAGCACCTGCTCGGGCCAATCAGAGGGCTAGACTCTTTTTAGTCAATAACCCTGCAAGAAACAGTATTCCGGACTCATTTTAGAGGCAGAGAAGCAGGTTCACGGAGGTGGCCACTTTCCCACGGCCTTGTCCCTGTAAGGGATGGTAGGGGGATTTGAACCCAGGTATGACTGAGTCCAGAGTTCACATTCCATCCATTGAACCACTCTGCAACCCAACCCCTAGGACACACCAGCACAGTAAATAAAGCAGGAGACACAGAGGTGGGCCAGATGAGCCACTGGAGAGCCTGCTAACTTCTAGATAAAAATTAGACCGAAAACACGAGTTCACTCCCATTCTCCCTCTGTAAGTTCTTCCGCTGGCTGACGTGCTGAGAACACCCTTTCCAGAGGGTATTGGCTCCAGGTCCTTGGCTGCATTCTGATTTGGGCGTTTCAACCCGCTGTGTAGACACTACACAGAGCAGAGGGCAGGAAGTTGGGGCCTGCAGGAGGCATCAGGCTTAAACATAGACATGCTTGAAGGTCACTGCTCAGAACATCCAAGGTGGTGGGCAGAACTCTGCCCAGACATAGGAAGCCAGAGGGACAGCAAGGGCGGCTGGGGGTCGGGGCGCAGGGTTTATAGAGAGAGGATGTCTGTGGCTCTTTTCCCTGGCGGCAATCACGAGACCTCCCACACCCCCTTACCTGAGCTATACCCAGGTAGTGAGCGTCCCCCAGAGACAAGACACCGCTGGGAGCTGGGCACACACCCGCATCTCTCTGCCCACCGCCGCACTGCTTTTGGCCCTTGCTGTCTTTGCTTGGCCACCTTAATATGTTCCCCTAGGGGAAGGGCGCCTCCGTCAGGATTCTCTTCCTCGGCTTTCTAAGTGTCTCCTCCCTATGACGCAGGTGGCCCCAGACTACCCACCAGACTGGGCAGGGGCTCTTTGGAAGCCAGTCGAGACATCTGAGGGCCCTCCTGTCTCCCCTTCCTCCCCACCATGCTTTTCTCCCTCCTTCCTGCCACTGTCTCCCGGTGCAGAGGGTGCAGGTCAGTGGGGATGGAGGGCAGGGAAACAGGAGAAAGTCCTTCCCTGTGTGAGGGACTCCTGGTAATGGTAATGAACGTTGAGAGGGGGAGTCAGCCCAGGTGTCTGGCTGGGCCGTTGCACCTGTGGTGCGCTCACTGGCTCATGGTTCTGAACGGATGGGTCTCCCAGGAACTCCTGAACTACCTCTCCGCTCCCTGTCACACACCCCCTTCTCCCTCTCTCCTTTCTGGCCCCTGCCGCCTCTCCTTCAGCTTCCCTCCCTGCTTCCT
The DNA here is from genome assembly GCF_011800145.1 of Mirounga leonina. NCBI lineage: Eukaryota > Metazoa > Chordata > Mammalia > Carnivora > Phocidae > Mirounga > Mirounga leonina. Next base: position 23,250,107 of record NW_023270464.1, read on the forward strand.
TCTCAGGTTGGGCAGTCATGGAGCAGGCTTCTGGATCTCTCTGTATCTTTCCGTCTCCAGAGCTGCTAGTATTGTGGGGGGGCCACAGGAGCTGGTGGTACCGCCACGGGGACCGTCAGCCCCCTTTTCCATTTGCAAGGGCCCAGATGGGGGCTTTGGCCAGAGTTGCTCCAAGTTCAGCTCTAGCAGTTGGAAATGTGTTTTTTTTGGGTAGGCCTTAGAGATCATGTAGGAAGGGAGAAAATAAAAGCCCACATGGGTCGGTTGTAGTAGTTGGATTCTGCTGTTTTTTCCTCTGAGGGACAAGTCCACCATCACAGTAATGAGGGCGTGCTCGTTTGCGAGTGGGGAACACGGAGGATGAGGGTGACTCTCCTGGGTGCCTCCTGCGAATGAACGTCCTCCAGAGGGGACCTCCAGCACCGGAGTGACGGTGGCTCCCTCACAAGGGTCACCATCTTCAGGTGTCATTGCCGGTTAGGGTCCAAGTCCAAGCATTGCTCAGGTACTTCTTGGTAACTTCCTTAACTCTGGCCAGGGGGCGATTTGCAAAAACACTTTCAGCCGCAGAGCATTTCTCTTACCAAAGCTTAGGTGAATTAGCATTCAGAGAAATCTTATTATTAAAAGAGTAAATCTTACGCTTCTATAGAAAATTTGAAATACAGGACAATTTAAGAATACAGGAAAGTGTCAGGGTGCCCGAGTGGCTGAGTCGGTTGAGCGTCTGACTCTTGATCTCAGCTCAGGTCTTGATCTCAGGGTCGTTGAGTTTAAGCCCTGTGCTGGGCTCCACGCTACTTTAAAAAAAAGAAGAAGAAAAATACGGGAAAGTAAAAATTGCCCATAATCTCCTCAAAGTAGAAATTACCAACACTGTTCAGTGCCTTTATATATTTGGTCACAGCCTTCTTCGGTGCACATAAGTAAACACTGTATTTTAAACATGGTTACAAGCACATTGAACTCTGTATCCTCTTTCTCTTTCGTTTGACGTAACATTATGGCAAGCAAGAACTTTTGAAAAGCACTTGGGCTTTGCAAGCGAGCATATGCTTTGCAGACACTTCTGTCAGCCACCAGTAACCAACTGTAAGAACTCACGTTCCACCCACAACAGAAATTGTGCCAGTCAGGGAGTTCTTTGATCACCATGCAGTAAACGTAGCCAAAATAATTGTAAATTTAAACGGACTAAAACTAAAACCCAACCACTTGAAAAATTTTAAAACCCTCTCCAAAATTGCTATTTGGTCGAGGAAGGAATAAAGAATATAGTGACAAATATTTAGAAAGCCTTGAAAACCAGAATGCCACATAACTAAACCTCTGGGAGACAGCTGCCGCTATTCTCATGGACTTAAATGCTTTTATTAGAAGAAGGGAGACAGAAAAAGAGAATAAACCAAGAATTAGCCTGAGATCTTAGAAAAAAAAAGAATAAAAAACAGCCCCTAAGGAAAATGGGGAGAAAAAAAGAGTAAAGCCAGAAATAAATGAATTAGAAAACAGAAACACAGTAAAATTAGCAAATGTATCCAAGAGCTGATTCTGTTTTTAAACAAACAATACAGTAGACTAACCTCTGGCAAATCGACTTGAGAAGAAGAGAAAAAAATAATAGGAACAAGAAAGGGAACATCTCAATAGAGACATTTTAAGAAATAAAATGTAGGCACGGTCGACTTAAGTTTGAAAATCTCAATTAAATGAAGGCTCTTCTGAAAATATATATGTTGTTAATTGAGAAAAAAAATTTGTGATTGTTATTAAAGCACTGCCCCCTTTACCCAAAGAAGACACCAGTCCCAAGTGTTTTTGCTAGGTAATTATTTCAAATTTGATAATACTGATAATATTAAGCTAGTCCATGGCTTAGCACAAGATTGATGGAATGATCCAATTCATTCTACAAAGCAAAATAAGCCTGATATTAACCATGGCACAGAGGATGGAAATGTTACGTTGGAAATAGAATTCAATAATGTATTAAACAAGTCATCTACCATAACCCAGTGGGGGCAATTGTCAATATCAGGAAAGCTTAATATAGTAACTATGTCATGCTAATGGGTTAAAGAAGTAAAACTGGATTGATTCCAATATATGCAGGGGAAAATTGATTAAAATCGAACAACCATTTCTACCTAATCAATACACCAAAAAAGGAATAGAAGGGCGCATTTGTAGCGTGATGAAGAATATCTATTTCAAACCAATAGCCAATGTTGTAATTAACCATGAAACACTAGAAGCGTTCCTGTTCAAACCAGTAACAAAGTAAAGAGGCCTGCCATCATATTCACTGTCCTAGCCTTGCTTTTAAAATCCTCAATAATACTGAAACAGAAATATATACTAAAGAAGAAGTAAACGTTCCATATATTCAGTTTATTCTATACCAAATCTTGGGCTAAAGGTCAGTTTCCAAAGTTTCGAAATAAAAAAGTCATCAAAAACCCAACAGATTTGACTACATTAAAAAAAAAATTGTAACTGATCTGTGAATTCTACGAAACATTTGAGAACCTGGGGGAAAAGATTTTATTATAAGATACCCTAAAGGGTTAATATTTTTATGCTATTAAGACCATATATACATTTGTTTTTAAAAATCGAGGTTTAGGGGTGCCCAAGTGGCACAGTTGGTTAAGAGTCCGACTCTTGGTTTTGGCTCAGGTCCTGATCTCAGGGTCATGAGATCAGGCCCCTCGTCGGGCTCCACGCTCAGTGCAGAGTCGGCTTAAGACTCTCTCTCCCTCTCCCTCTGCCCCTCCCCGCCTCAAATAAATATAAATCTTTTTTTAACAAGATTGAAACTTGAAGAGAAAGTGAACAGATAATAAAATTAGTAAGGAAATACCCACCCAAAGAAATGCTGGATGGTGGGCGCCTGGGTGGCTCAGTTGGTTAAGCGACTGCCTTCGGCTCAGGTCCTGATCCTGGAGTCCCTGGATCGAGTCCCGCATCGGGCTCCCTGCTCGCCAGGGAGTCTGCTTCTCCCTCTGACCCTCCCGACCCTCCCCCCTCTCATGCTCTCTCTCTCTCTCAGTCTCTCTCTCTCAAATAAATAAATAAAATCTTTAAAAAAAAAAAGAAAGAAATGCTGGATGGTAAGCCCTATGAGGTCAGAGAGCATCACAGATATTGTACTATTATTACTTGTTCAAATAAATGAATGCAATGCAAGTTTTTTAAGTATTACATGGCTTTTTACCTTCTAAAATTTTTTTTTAATACTTTATTTATTTATTTGACAGACACAGCGAGAGAGGGAACACAAGCAGGGGGAGTGGGAGAGGGAGAAGCAGGCTTCCCGCGGAGCAGGGAGCCCGACGCGGGGCTCAATCCCAGGACCCCGGGATCATGACCTGAGCCGAAGGCAGGCGCTTAACGACTGAGCCACCTAGGCGCCCTACCTTTTAAACTTAAAGCAGGAGTTTTCACCAAGGTTTTATAACGAAAAATTGCAATTATATAGAAATGAAAGAACAGTACAGTAAATACTCGTACACTTGTGATTAGATATTACAGTGATGTTTGCTGCCATATTTGCTTCATCTGTACATGTATATGGGCTTTTTTTTCCTGAACCATTTTGAAGTAAGTTGCAGAATACATTCACTCCTCTGAATTACTTCAATTGTGAATTCTAAATTTCCCAGAATTTAGCTATCTGTGCGGAGGATTGGGGAAGCTCCTGCACCGTCCTCCAAGGGGTGTCTCTGCAGATTGTCCTAGCCTTTGAGAAGGCATTCAGGAGTCACAGTGACGACCTTCTGGTATTTAAGAGAAAAGAAAGTGCATATTTACTGTCAGCCCCTGTGCTGGGGGTTTTACTGATGGTCTCCAGTTTAATCCTCTTCATAAGCATCTGAAGGAAGTGTTGTGCCAATTTGAGGGGAAACCAAAGTTCAGAGAGGTTAAGTGACTTGTCCAGGTTCACACAGTGGCATTATTCAACCCAGGCTCATCTGACACCATCGAATTATACATCTGCCTCTTCCCTTTATCTTCTCTCTGCATGAATGCATGAAGGCATTTTGTGGGCCGTACGGACAAATGGGAAGAAATCTGAGTGTCCTTCGGTGTGAGTGTGGGCAGGCAGATGGTGGTCTCTGTGTTAGTGTGGACGTGCTGTGTTTATGAACATAGACTATTGATTATGAACGTACAACATGGAAAATCGCTTGGTCGTCCAGGTAAGGAGAAATGAGCAGGACACCAGGTTGTCAGTACCACCATCAACATCTTGTGAAAACCACATGCTTGGGGAGGCCCAGGAAGAAATACACAAGAAGGGGCTGGGTTAGGGTGAGGAGTATTAATTTTTTTTTTTTTTTCTCTTCCATCCTTTTCAAACTCTTTGCAGTGGGTAGTTTTCTTAATTTTATAACAGAAATTTTTAATCAGAAAAAGAAATTTGTACCCACTTTACAGTTTTGTAAGCTCATGGCAGGGGAAGGCTCTGCCCTGTTTATTGCTGTTCTTGTATTTTCCAGTGCCCAGCACCCTGCCTGGCATATTATGGACATAGTAAGTGTGCTGGACAGGTGCCCACTGGGAAACCTCTGAGGGCCCGGAACGTGTTTGCAGAGAGTTTCTGCCAGCTGGTCTCCCCAAGAGCAGGCACAGGCCAGGTGTGTCATGGGGTAGCCTATTTACAGGGTGGTGAGCTCTCCTGTCCAACCAGAAAGGTCCCCTACCAAGGCGGAGGGACCATCTGGACTATTCAGCCTCACCAGGGCATTTAGTGCTAATATCCATGTGGAATAAACAAGCTCCAGTCAGACAGAAACAGATTTTATGTCATTCTCAGGCTTTCAAAATTGAGAGTCATGGTTATATGGACAGTTACTGTATATTTACTGAGTGCTCCCCGGAGGGCAGGCTAAGTGTGTTTACAAAGCAATCCTCTCCTTTCGTTTTCACAGCAACTATGTAAGGATTCGCAACTACATTAGCTCCATTTTATAGGTCAGGAAACTGAGTTACCGAGGAATGAGGCATGAGCTCCAGGGCAGGCCTTGGTTTTGCCAAGAACTTAACCTTGAGCAAACCGCAAGCCTTCTGGGCTTTAATTGCCTCGTTGATGAAGAACAACCACTGACGTTAGTTGAGTGTTTACTATGTGCCAGGCTCAGCTGAGCGAGAATGAGAGGCCGCCTTCAGCAAACAAACGGGATTTAGGCCACTGGCCTCTCCACACTAGGGACTGACGCAGCACTTGCCCTCGTGCACTAAATCCATTTGGTCTTTTTGGTTTGGGTTTGTTTTACTTGCCCCAGGCCAAAGCTTCTGAGGACCTTGGTGGCACCCCGTAACTCCGGGTTCTCACGCAGCAGGGCCATCTTCAGTGGCCGAGTCCTTCATTATTCCCTGCTTGGGAGCTTGTTAAAATGCAGTTCCCTTGGGACGCCTGGGTGGCTCAGTCGGTTAAGCATCTGCCTTCGGCTCAGGTCATGATCTGAGTCTCGCATCAGGCTCCTTGCTTGGCGGGGGGCCTGCTTCTCCCTCTGCTTGCTTCTCCCCCAGCTTGTGCTCTCTCTGACAAGTAAATAAATAAAATCTTAAAAAAAAAAAAAAAATGCAGTTCCCTGTGTCCAGTCCCAAATCTGCTGGATCCAGGCAGGGCCCAAGAGACTGCATCTTAAAGTAACATCAGGTGTTTCCTAGCCGCCAGTCTTGTTTACAGCCAACATAGGCCAACCCTCAACTGTTACAGTGGCCTTGTCCTTCTGAGATTAAACCGGCAGATGCTTGGGCTCCTATAAACCAGAGCCCTTTTCCATCTGGAGGAACCCAGCAAAGCAATGAACGTGGCTAAGGATTGCAAATTTTGTACTGACTGAACACTTGTGGACTTCCCACTGACAGAACATTCTCTTCAAACCTCAGCTCCATAGAGCTCAGCGGGCCATGTGCAGTTGAATGTAAATTCCAAAAACACTTAAGAAACTTAAATGTTTTTGTTTTGTTTTGTTTTTTGTTTTTCTGTTTTAAAGAGAGAGGAGAGGCAGGTGAGATGACCTTCAGAAGGGCAAATTTGAGGCTCTCTCACCTAGCAGTGGAGTGTTCACCTAAGGGGAAAGATACACATCTACATTTAATTTCTTTTTTTTTGAGGATTTTATTTATTTGAGGGTGCCTGGGTGGCTCAGTCGTTGAGCTTCTGCCTTTGGCTCAGGTCATGATCCCAGAGTCCTGGGATCGAGTCCCACATTGGACTCCTTGCTTAGTGGGGAGTCCAGTTCTCCCTATCCCTCTGTCCCTGCTTGTGTCCCCTCTCTCGCTGTGTCTCTCTCTGTCAAATAAATAAATCTTAAAAAAAATAAAGATTTTATTTGAGAGAGAGAGAGAGAGAGCACAGGCGGGAGGGGCAGAGGGAGAGGGAGAAGCAGACTCCCTGCTGAGCAAGGAGCCCAGCACAGGGCTCCATCCCAGGACCCTGAGATCATGACCTGAGCTGAAAGCAGACGCTTGACTGTCTGAGCCACCCAGGCGCCCCTACAGTTAATTTCTTAAATGTGTAAGCACTGTCATACCTTCTTGGGCCAGAGCCACACAAAAGGATGGGCCATGGGCCGATGGTGCTGTTCTGCACAGCGTCACCCAGCCCAGAGGAATTGAGAACGAGCTATAGCAACTTATACTGCAGGCCACCTGCCGGGACAGCATCCGAGGGCGTGACCTGCAGCCGCACCTCGAGCTGGGCAGGGACCCGTGTGGGCATCACGCACCTCCTGCCTCAGTCTCAGGGCCAGGACCTGTCCCGTTAGTTCTCGTTCTTCCTGGGAGCCCCACAGGCCAGTTCGTGCAGAAGGCGGTCGGCTGCCACACCAGCTGGCAACTCCATTGTGAGCCCTTCTGCTTGTCCCCGAAGATTCATGGAAGCCTGGTCCGGGAGTCAGGGGTGGGGGGCGCGGAGATTGGTTGGTCCGGGGCGGAGTGAGGTGGTTTAAGAGCTGGCCCTTGGAGTCCTTGTTGCAGGCCTGGCTAGCAGTTGTGACTTCGGCCCCGCTGGCTTTCCTTCTCTGAGTCTCGGTGTTTAGGAAACGGGCAGTGACAGTCCCTCCTGGAAGGGCTTCCAAGCAAGATAAAAATGAGATGATGCTGGGGGTCTCTGCACTTGGGAAAGGGAAGGTTCTTTGTGCTGTTTTGTCTGTTATTTGAAAAAAGTGGATTGCATTGTGGGTCTCCAGGAAGTTGCCAGATATCCTCCCAGTTTCTGAATTCCTGTGTGTGTGTGTGTGTGTTTTCTGTGCCCTTGGTGCAGGGAAACAGTCTTCGGTTTCCTGCTGATTAATCCAGTTCCTGAGGGCCCTTCCCTGGCAGAGAGGAGGGCCCGGCCTCCCGCCTCACTGCCTCACTCTCCTGGCCCCTTCTAAGAGGCCCGCCTGCCCTCCTGCCACCCTAGGGCCCAAGACGCCCTTTGCAGGCCTGGTGAGCCCGGCTTTGTTCTGGCCGTAGGTGGGCCTCCTGGGTTCCAGCTGAATTGGGTTTTGCCTGCAGGTGTGTTTCCTTTGCCCACCTGGCACCTGTGGGGACTTGGGCTTCTTCCCATCGCCCCCAGGTTGGGGCCAGGAGGTTTTGATCATCTGAACTGCAAGCCCTTGGAAATGAGGCTGTTGGGGTCCTCCGCCCCTTCGGAGCGGGAGGCTGATGTCCGTGGCTCCCGAAAGGCACCAGACCCCAGGATCTCCCTGCTGGTAGGGAGGGAGTCTGGAGAGTATGCCTTTGGTCTTCAGAAGGAAAGTTCTGGCAGGGGGGAGAGGCCAGTGTGTTGGGATTGGGGGTCCCTGGCCTGCACCTTGGCCCTTGAGTGAGAAAGGGGAGTGCAGCTCGGGAGGGGGCTGGGCTCGGTCGGGCCTGCGGTCGCCGTGTTGGCCTGGATCCTCCTGGCCACTTCATTTAGAGACTTGGTGACCGCACAGTGGTCCCGTGAACGGTGTGGGGGCCACACGTGAATCCGTGGGCTTGTCCCCAAACCCCGCAGCTCTGTCTGCAGTGTGCGGGTGATGAGCTGAGCCTCCCTTCTTGAGCCTGCAGCAACCACAGACGGGGCGTCTCCACTCTTCGCCCAGCTGTTCCTGGATGTGGACCCTCAGCGCCAGTGAACTGCAGAAGGCAGGTCTCCAGGACCGGGCGGGTGTGCAGCCTGGCTCTGGGGCCTGAGGACCACCCGTGCGTCCTACACCGAGGGATGGGGTCAGAACCATCTTGTGCCCGGTGTGCGGCGGACCCTCAGAGCCCCTGGAACGACGCCTCGCTACAGCTCACACAGCTCCTCACGCTTCATCTGAGTCAGGCCCGCCTGCTGGCTGAGTCAACAAGGCCAGGATGCGTATTTGGTTAGCAAACAGGGAGCAGCAACTGGAGCTGGCCCACCGCCTTCCTGCTCCAGCCTTGCTAGCAAAAATGACCTCTGGAAAGGTCAGCCAGGACCGGCTACATGATTTGGTGTTGCAAAATGAAAATGAGGGCCCCTGGTCTGAAAATTAGGAAGAACTTCAAGATGGCTAGAGCAGAGCGTGATGGACCCAAGCACAGACCCTCCTAAGCCTGGCGCCCCAAGGGGGGGGACTGCACCCTGCGGTCGGCATTGCCCAGCCTTATGGATTTCTGAGGCTTCCGGGGTGGCCAAATTGGGCTTCTTTTTGGAAGAAGAGGGACTTAGCCTCCATGCCAGCTGTGAGTTCCCCACCCTGTCCCACGGGCAGCTTTTCTCAAGGGTTGGAGTGACTTCCTCTTCTCCTTTCTCTCCTCTACCCTGTTTCCCCCTTCCTTGGTAAACTCACAAACGTTGGACCCTCCCTCCCACTCCTCCTCCTCCTTTCTTTCCTCCCCTCCTTCTGTGCTGCCCTCCCCCTCGCTCCAGCTCTGTTTCCCTCTTCCTTTCCCATTGCTTTCATCTGGATGGGAAAACCCTTCCCGTGTTTGCTGGGTGACATTTCCCGCCATTCATTTGGTGCTGTTTGATTTTAACGTCCCTCTGAATGAGCAAGAATGCTCCTTGGATTTCCAGAGCCTCTCTCTGAAGTGGCTCAAGTGAGCACCTTCCCCCACCGAGGGACGTCCCTTCAGTGGCCTCTGGCTCCGTCCAGATGGTCTCTGCCCATTGGGAGCCTGGAATGAATTCTCATTGTTAGCATTTGTCACTCACCATGTCCTGCCCACATTCAGCTGTCAGCCCTACTGGCCACAGTGGAAAGAAAGCATGCTCTATTCTTCCTTGTGACACCACTCATGCCCCGGTGACAAACCTGGCCCTGCTTCCCAAAGATGGAGGTTTCGAGGCTTCCGCGGAGGCCTGAGAGCGGGGGGTGGGGACTGTGGAGGAGATAACAGATAAGCCCAGTGGGATGCTGTCCTGGCCCGCCTTCACCATGGCCATACTGTAACCAGAAGGACTGGATCACAACAGCCCCTTGCCTAAAACCATCCTCTGGCTTCCTGATGCCTGAGCATGGCATCTGGACGCTCGTGCGGCCTTCAAGGCCCTGGGCTCCCGGAGAAGTAGGCAGCCCGGGGTTGCTGAAGTGACCCTTGAGCCCCACCTTTGGGGAGGTGGAGAGGGGAGGGGGCCTGCCCAGGAAGGGATGGCTCCTCTGGAGGATGGGCGGGAGGAGGGCCAGCAGGACACAGAGAACGTCTGCCTGTCTCGGCTCTGACCTGGTTCCTTAGGGGATGGTACTCCACCCTGGTGCTCCTTCCAATCACGCAAGGGCCTTGAAAATTACCAGAGCCTCTGGGGATGGGCCCATCCTGGGCGTTTTCATTTGCTCCCCCAGGGCGGCAAGCCCAGGCATCCCCTGGGAGCACTTGAGGAAGATGGCCTCAGCAAGAACGCACTGGCACTTTTCTCTGGTGATGATGGGAAGGCTGCTTTGCAAACTCAATCCACCCTGAGCCTCTGGCCACAATGAGCTAAGGGAGCACTAAGCAGGGATGGGGTCCCTAGAGAGCCAGCTGGCAGGGCCCATGTTCAGAAAGGGAAACAGGCCTCCTTGCCAGGGGACATCACCACTGGGTAACAGAGCCTGGGGTTTCCAGCCTTCGCCACCACCTGGCTAGGATGGAATGAGGGCTGAGCTAGTACGTTCCAGTCCAAATGATCTCCAACGGGCACTTCGTGGTTCTGACTGTTAGAGCATCTTCAGCACCGTGATCCCCACGGTCTGGATCCTTTTCTCTGACCTTCAAACGTGGGGTACCAGGATCTGGGCTTCTGTCCTCAAAGAACTCAGAATCCAGGGGGCTGATGGGCCCAGGCATAAAGTATTGAAATCTGGACACACGGGAGATGGGCTTGAGGAGGGAGAGATGAGCTCCTCGAGGGGCCGACCCGAGAGGAAGCTGTGCCCAGGTGTTGACTTCCCCTGGGCCCTCCAGCGGCAGGGCGGGGGCCAGCTGTGGCCAAGGCTGGCCGTGAGCGCACCGTCCAGGTATTTCCTGTGTGTGCCGCGCGGATCGGATCGGGGAGCACAGCATGACCCCCCGTCCTCATCACGGGCACATGGAGTCTGCGTTGGGTAGGTTGGGTAACAAACCAAAGATGGGCCCAACAAACGCAAAAAACAAGTCACAATTCGCCTGCAGGGTCTGTTTCCTCATTACTTTGTATTTTGAAAATGTCGAGCCTAACCGAAAAGCTAAGAACCTTCATCTAGGTCCACCAGTTGTTAACGTTTTACTACGTTTGCTTTATCTCGTTCTCTTTCACATGGTTTTGCTGAATCATTTGAAAGTGAGTTATGGGCAGCATGATACTTCACCCCTCAATACCTCGGCAGGTGTCTTTTAGGAGCAAGAACTTTCCCCTTGTAGCGGCAATGGTGTCATCATGCCTTAAAAAATGACCATTATTCAATAATATATAATATAATGTATATAATCCATATGATACTCCCCAGTTGTCCTCCGAATGTGTTTTTTAGGTTCTTTTCCTGATCCAAAAAGGCTCAGGTGTTGCGTTTGGTTGTTACGTTTCTTTAGCTTCTTTTAATCTAGAACAGTCCCCCTGCTTTGTGTGTTTGCGGGGGCTTTGAAGAGCCCAGGCAGGCCAGCTGTCTTGTAGAATGGATTCTGGCTTTGTCTTTGATTGAGCCCGTACAAGTTAAGTTTGCATGGTTTTCAAACTGGCCTGATAATTGCTTCATTGTGTCCAAAAAAGTCCGAAGGCAGAGGGTATCTCCTTTGTCCCCTACCCTTGTACGAGTCATGGGATGTCCTGTCCAGCCACCAGAAAAAGAGGTGGCATTAGTAACATTACGTTATATTTATAAAATGTTTCAGCTGACTGTGAAGATTATTTCACTCAATCCACACCAAGCTTGGCCCGATTGGGCCGGCGTTCTCTAGTCACTGAGTGGATGGGGTTCTGAGAGATTGAGTTCATGCCCAGGTCCCCACGGTGGGCAGAGCTGGCCCAGAGCCCAGCCCTTCTGACCCACACTGGGGCTTCCCATGCCCCCTGCACTGAGGTGGCAGCTGGGAGACCGGGTAAGTTACAAGGTCATGTCACCGAACCTCAGCCCTGGCCCCAGCACCTGCGTCCCCGAGTGCTAAACAGAACACTGGATATACTCTAATAGGATCGAACCTGTCTTGACAGTCAGACGCTTAGGGACTGAACTGAGGTATGGAGGTGCTGGTGCTGCCCTCCCCACCCTGGCTGGTCCCACACTGCCATCTGGTAGGTTTGCATCCCGCACCCTCACTGTCCCAGTCTCCGGCAGGGGCACGCCAGCCAGCTTCCTGCTGGTCCTTCTCATCTGTGGCCTGCATCTGCCGGTCTAGGAAGCCAGACACACAAGCTTGTTAGAACTGAGTCCAGGGGCGCCTGGGTGGCTCAGCCGGTGAAGCGTCTGCCTTCGGCTCAGGTCATGATCCCAGGGTCCTGGGATCGAGCCCCTCATCGGGCTCTCTGCTCAGCGGGGAGTCTGCTTCTCCCTCTCCCTCTCCCCCTGCTCCGCTTGCTTGTGCTCTCTGTGTCAAATAAATAAAATCTAAAAAAAAAAGGAACTGAGTCCAGAGGCTACAAGGGAGGGGCATTGTCCGTGGAGGGAAGAGTGAGTGTAACTGCAAAGACCCCTCTTGGAGGCACCCTCAGTCCGATTAACTGCTGGGCTTTCTGAGCTATGTGGTACTCTCCACCAGTCTCTGGTTTTGGGGTAAGTGAGGTTGCCAGAGAAGGGACTTCTGGACAACCTGTGTTGCTGTCACATGTTTCAAGTTTAAAAGGCCTAGAAAAGACCGTAACGTACAGTGGAGTGGCTGGTGGGAACGGTCAGCGTGAGCCTGTGAGTGCCAGAGCGCGAGGGCACTTTGGACATGGTGGACTCGATGCTGAGGATCCGGGGGAGCTCAGCTCCTCAGGGGTCCTGGGGCTCAGGCCGGCGTGCCCCGACCACCACCCTCCCTGCAGGTAGATCACGCTGCCTTTGCCCAAGTGAGCTGTATTCACACGCACCCCAGTTTTCCTAAGGATCTAGGCCCCTGCTAGAGAGCAGCACCCCGGTCTCTGGATCTCCTCATCCCCCAGGGCAGGGTCCCTATTGCTCCGGATCTTGTTGTTAAAGCTACATACCAATATCCTCCAGGTTTTTTTCCCCAAGGTACTCTTCCCCCCATTCTGTTCTGGCTAATTGTGTTACGTTGGGCAGGAGCCCACTGAATCGTGCTCTTTCTCGAAGAAATTTCTGTTCTCATAAACGTATAAGCATGGTGCCCTTTCTGTTTCTCGGCTGAGTACTCCAGAAAGATCCCAGCTTGACTTAACAGTGCATCCTTTGCCAAGCCTTTTTTGCTTGTTTGCTTGCTTTTTGTTTTGTTTTTTTTTTATCAAACTAATCCATATGCATCCTTCTTTTTTTTTTTTTTTAAAGATTTTAGTTATTTGACAGAGAGAGAGAGTACAAGCAGGGGGAGCAGCATAGGGAGAGGGAGAAGCAAACTCCCCGCTGAGCTCGATCCCAGGACCCTGAGATCATGACCTGAGCTGAAGGCAGCTGCTTAACCGACTGAGCCACCAGGCGCCTCATATGCATCTTTTTTAATGTCAGACAATACTGAAGGCCTGGTCAGGAGAAAGCAGCAGGCCCCGCCCGCCTTCTTGCGTACGCCAGCCCTCTAGATCCATAAACGATTTTCTCAATTCTTTTTATTTCTCCTCTGTTATTCACCTCCATATTTTGAAACAATATGTTTATCCTATGACTTCTCCGTTTAGCAATTTTGGACATTATCTGTTGCCGCCATATCCTTGCCCTTCCTGCTAATATTCTATCACAATTTGGGGTTAAACTCACAATGCTAATACGGCTCATCGCCGAGCCTAGTACTGAGCTACATTTCTTCTTTAAAAAGAGTTCATTATTTTTCTCAGCAGCTTAGTTTTCTGGGTCTATTTCTGATTCTTCCCAATACACCAAAGGATCGAGAAAACATCTATCCGATGTTTTATCTATAGTTCATTGATCAATTCCATTGTTTTTCCTAGACACTGGGGTATCCCACCAGTGAAATTCTATAAAGCTTTCTCAAAACAAATGAAAATCTCGTTCGTTTTAACGGATTAAAATAACTCTGTGCCCTCTCCTCTGCAAAGGTTTCCCTGACCCCTCCTCCCAGCCTCCCCGAGGCTGCCCCTCCTCCAGGGCCCCCGCAGCCCCCTCACACTAAATTGTAATCCCCTGTTTCTTTGCCTGTGCTGCCCCACGCCCTGAGTGTGAGTTCTCAAGGGCAAGCCTTGGTCTTCTTGTTCACTGCATTCTCTAGGAATGCACAAGAGCTGGCTGGCACATAGTAGGCACTCAATAACTATTTGTTGGAATTCGCATTTGTTGGATTGAAAGGCAAGAGTAATTGTATGCTCCTGGTGGTGCAGGGAAATTTCTGACCCTGCGCTTCTTTGCATTTTCCATGTGCCTGATCTCTCGGCTTCCTTGTTGGGTTTGGAGGCCTTTCTGGGCCCGTTCCAACTTAACAGCCCTTCCCAGATGAAGCTAGCAAAGGCAGGGTTTCCTTTCCCAGCTCGGTGGTGCACCCCACCCCCACCCCCGACTAGATTGGCCTCAAGCGTGTCGGGGCCTCCGATTGGTCCTTGTCACTTTCTAATCCCAGCCCATGGCCCTGAGCTCGGCACAGACTGATTGCTCAATAGAGGAGTGAGAGTGAGGCTCGCTCAGTCAATCAATCAATAAACCAATCAGTCTTCCTGCACCCAGCCTCTCTGTTCCCAGGCATTTCTCATTATCCAGCGTCTGGATGATCAGAAGGAAAAAGGAACCTCTGCATAAAGGTGACCCCATTTCGGGTTTCGTCATGACTCGCTGAGTATTGAAAGACAAGGAGAGCGAGACCAGGAAAGACAAAGAAAGGGGGACCAGGGACATTCACCCGTGGTCTCAGAGGGACATCCTGGGAGCCATTTGGTCACTAGACTGAGGGCTGTGTGCGGGTAGGCAGGGTCCTGTGCGCTGTGTGACCCGGAGCTTAGCACCAGGCTGAGCACACAGGAGATACGTCATGACTGACGTCTGATTGCAGGGAGGAACGAGGGACCTGGGGTCCTTGGGGCACCCACATATCTTGCAGGCTTTTGGTCTTGGCTAACTCAGGAACGTGCTGATCCGTGAGGAGGCCACAGAGGCCCCTCCCTTGTAAGCAAAGTGATCCCTAATGAAAAGGACTCACCTCTCACCCTCCCAGCCTGAGCAGTCCCTGCAGAGGACTTCCCCCCCCATCCCAGAGCCACTAGAATGTCATTCATTCCACAAGTACCATGTGCCCAGCCGCCCCACTAAACCCTCCTCCTTGGCCCTCCTGCCTGGGCCCTCAGCTCTCCGCCGCCGGGCAGGACAACCACGAGAGCCAAGCCGCCCACGGAGACCAGGCCTCCCTGCCAGCGTCCCAGCCTGGGGCCCTCTCCACCTTGGCTCACCCAGGTCCCTGAAATAAAGCTGATGGTCGCAGGCCTGTGCCCCCCCGGCTCCCTGAGAGGGAGCACTACTCTTGCGGGTGTAGTGAGTTTCCGGGGAAGCCTTTCAAACCGCTCTTTGATGCTTCTCCGGTGGAACTGAATTTATTTTTTGTATTTTTAGGAATTAACTTGCAGTTCTCAGCCTCTCCCTCCCTCCCTCCCTTCCTCCCCAGAAAGGGGAGAAGGAAAAATGAAGAAAAGGGTCCGCATTGTCACTGTGATTGGCACGAGTGTGAATGAGGGGTCACAGCCTTGGCTGCTCCTTTTCAAGTGCTCCCCTCTCCCCTGCACGCCGAATTCACGCCGAACACTCTTCCTTTCAAAGCTCCCGGCTTTCTCTCCCGCTTTGTCTCTCCGCTCTCCTTCCCTTCCCGCTCTGCCTTTCATTCTGAGCCCTGCCCGGCTCCCTCGGGGACCACTCTCCTCCCGCTCTCCTTCCCCCCTTCTTCCTCTTCTATTCAGTTCTTTTTGCCTCTTTCTTTCTTCTTTTTTCTTTTTCTTTTTGAATAGTGCTTCTGTTTTCAAGGGATGGAACGCACAGAGAAGTTGGTTTATTTGAGCAGGGAGAATGTGAATGTGTTCATTTTCCTCCGTTGCTCTAAATGTGTAAAAGGGGGGAAAAAAAAAAAACCCCGCCGTGTGGGACATGGTTTCCTCCAGGCTCCCACTTTGAGAGGGAAGGGTGTTTGGAAAGGGGCTCCGCCAGACCAGAGGGAGCTGCTCACAGGCAGCCGGTTCTCTCCAGGAAGGCCCGCATCGGTCAACAGGGATGGTTGGCTCAAGGGCCGGTCCTGCCGCCTGCAGGATTCAGACATGGCCCTGGGGACCGGCTCCCTCTCTGCCTGGCCCTAGGGTGGGCCTCGATGTGAGGGTCAAGGTCCGAGGTGGATGCAGACCCCTCCCCCCACCCAAACTTCCCTCCTCTGTGAGAGCCTGTCTTTCCTGCAAGGGACGTGGCACGTGGGCTGAGCGTGAGGAAGAAGGCCGGGTCCACACCCACTGCCACAGTTGTCTGGCGTGGCCCCAGCCCCTGGGGGCGGCAGGTCTTGCATTGGCTGGCCCTGGAGCCCTGCAGAGGGGCCTGAAAACCTGGAACAGCAGAAAGGAGGACCCTGAGAGGGGCCGATGGCTCCCAGGAGGCGAGCCCTCCTTGGAGTTTAGAAGGATGGTTAACAGAAGGTTCGACACCTAGGAAACGCTGCGGGGTAGGGAATAGAGGCATCGTTCTGGTGACATCAGCAAAGAGGGGAGAGTCTGAGGAAGCCCTGGTAAGACGGGCCAGCAGAGCCCACCAGGAGGAAGAAGCAAAGCTAGAGGGAAGCCGTGAGTGGCCTGGAGCCCGGGGAAGATGCAGGGGCTGCTGCCAGGTCAGGGAGGAGGCCCGAATCAAAGCCTCTGCGTTTGGAGGCGGTCACCTAGGGTGTCCAGGGGAGGGGACAAAGAGCAGGGGTCCAAGAGGTGGTGGAGGACGTGGGATCTGACCTCCTGTTCAGGGGTAGAGAGAAGGCAAGAATTCGGGCACCGCCAGGGGCTGCAACCAGGGTGTGGGGAAGGCCTCGAGCCTGAGGCCCAAGAGGGAAGGCAAGTGAGTGGATCAGGGTTACCTGAGGAGTGTGGGGGAGGCAGGCCTGTAGGAGAGAGGGGCCAGGTCTGGGAGACCCTTTGGTCCTCCTCAGAGCCCAGGAGGAAGGGCTAGGTCCCCTGCGGGGGTTACAGGGAGCCCTGGGAAGGAGCCCTGGGGTGTGAGTGGCCTGGGCAGTGCGGAGTGAGGATGCTGGTGTAAGCCACAAGGCCAGAGTGGAGGCCTGGGCTAGTGGGAGGCTCCCAAGGGCAAGCTCTGTGTCTTCCTTCTGCCACACCCAGCACAGCTGGTCCAGGGCAGGTGCTTCGTAAACATTTGTTGAGGTGTGAACTGAATTTGTCCTTAGCAGATGTGGGATGGTTACAGCACGGCATGCAGCTGAGTGCTAGGTAGAATGGAAAGCCCCATACCGAGTGGGGCCCCGGCCCCTACCCGCTGAGGGCACAAGGTATTGAGGGAAAGGCGCAGTCTCCTACCCAAAGAAGACTGCGACAGGGTTCCGGCCACATCTGTGGAGAAAGGTAGAGGGACAAGTCAGCACCAGACGTGGAGGGTGGCAGGAGCCGGAATAGGTGGTGACCAAGCCAGACAGCAGGACGGGTAGGGACAGAGAGCAGCCTCGTCTGTGGCCACTGGGGTCCAGGTGGAGGAAGAGCTTCTGGGGAGGTGGATCTGAGCTACCCCCCACCCCCACCCTGAAGGGTCCTTTGTTCAGGAAACCGTGCCTCGAGCATGACTGTGTGTCCTCACTCTGGGTCTGGGGCTCTGGACGAAGTGGACTATGGGTAAAGGTAGCAGGGAATGCAGTTATCTGGGCAAGTTTGGGATTGGACCCCAGGGAAGGATGGAGAAGGTTGCGGAGCCAGTGTGGACCCGGCCGGAGAGCTCTGAGACTGGGAACAGGCGAGAAGGCCATCGCTGCTCTGCCTGCGCCCCACCTGCTTCTCAAGACACCTGCTGGCAAAACTGGAGGTTGCAAGAGTTAGGGGTGCTGGCTGCCCGGCAGGTTTTTCCAGTTTGGGCCAGAACATCTCCTTACACCCCATGAAGGCGCCCACAGCCACCGTGGCCTGAAGAAGAAAGGGGGGGCAGCTCCCAGCAGAGGGGTGGAGGGTCTGCATCTGTGGAAAGGCTTTTAGAGGTAGGCGTGTGTCCTGGGCCCCGGCCACCAGGGTGGCAGAGGAGCTGGTGGTCAGTCCCCCTCGGAGAACTGGCATCAAGGAGCGCCACTCCTCCAGGAACTAGCGCTATGGCCCCAGCAAGGTGCCCAGTGCTAATAATAGCAAACAGGCGTGCCAGGTGCCTCTGGGAGCCCTTTGCATTTTTCAGCTTGTAAGGCAGGTGCTCTCCGTACCACCCCACGTTAGTAGAGAGAAATAGTCACGCCTCTGGGAGTGAAGAGGGGCAGGACTGAACTTAGGCCTTCGCAAACCAGTCTGGGCTCTAAACCAGTGCTTCTACTTTTTTTTTTTTTTTTTTAAGATTTTATTTATTTGAGAGAGAGAGAATGAGAGCGAGCGAGCACATGAGAGGGGGGAGGGTCAGAGGGAGAAGCAGACTCCCTGCCGAGCAGGGAGCCCGATGCGGGACTCGATCCAGGGACTCCAGGATCGTGATCTGAGCCGAAGGCAGTCGCTTAACCAACTGAGCCACCCAGGCGCCCCTAGTGCTTCTACTTTTAAAACTACTCTTATTCGTGATCCTTACAGACCAACACCTTATCAGCCTGCCTGGATGTCCTAGCAATTTCACGTAGCTGTAAAAGTTTCTAAATGCCACCTGCTTGGGGGCACCTGGGTGGCCCAGGAGGTTAAGTGTCCAACTCTTCATTTCAGCTCAGGTCATGATCTCGGGGTGGTGAGATCGAGCCCGCTTCGGGCTCCATGGTCAGCAGGGAGTCCGCTTGAGATTCTCTCCCTCTCCCTCTGCCCCTCCCCCCACTCGCTCCCACATGCTCTCTCTCAAATAAGTAAATAAATCTTAAAAAACACAAAAAACCCTAAATGCTATCCGCTTGCATCAGTATGGAAGCAGTCCCAGGGAGCACTGCTCTAAAGGTGTTCTTAATCTTTCCGTGCCTCAGTTTCCTTATGTGTAGGACGGGAGGGTGATGGTCCTAGTACCAACCACACAGACAGCGGTCAGTACTAAGTTCGGTAATGTCCTTCGAGCAGGCGCGGCCAGCACTGCAGCTCCCAGGACAGCCAGCCAGTCGGCTAACGTCGGGATCCTCACTCCCCGATCTGTGGGGCGGGAATAGGCCCTGCCCAGATTGGCCACCAGCAGAGAGGACCCCGCAGCAGTGGCCAGACTGGGGAGCCGGGGAGGGCTGTGCCTGCATGAGCGGACCTGTTCCCTCCCCCACCCGGCCTCGCTCTCGGAGTCCCAGAAGAGCCTGTGTTTGCCCTGCACTTGGCACCCAGATCCGGGGGCGTTTGGAGGAGGGGCTCTGCGGAGCCTCTCGGAGGCAGGTCCCGGCTGCGGCGCAGGGAGGAGGGTGACCCTTGCCCCCTGACCTGTGCATGTGTCCGGGAATGTGGCTTTCTCACTAGAAGCTTCCTGGGCATTTTTGTTTCAGGGAATCTGGGCCAGCACGTTGGTGGGGGGGGAGGGGGAGTCCTCATTCTCAGCGTCTCCCCTTCACCTTGTGACCCATCAGGGCTGTGTTTGCTGACGATGAGTCATCCCAGCTCTGAGAGACTGAGCAGGTGCCCAGGGGTCCCAGAAATCGACTACTCGCGTGAGGACAGTTGGGTTTGTTTGGTTTTTTTTTTTTAAGATTTTATTTATTTATTTGACAGAGAGAGAGAGACAGCGAGAGAGGGAACACAAGCAGGGGGAGCGGGAGAGGGAGAAGCAGGCTTCCTGCCGAGCAGGGAGCCCAATGCGGGGCTCGATCCCAGGACCCTGGGATCATGACCTGAGCCGAAGGCAGACGCTTAACGACTGAGCCACCCAGGTGCCCGAGGACAGTTGGGTTTTGTGATTTGTTTAGGAATTTGGTCTTTGGGGCTGCCTTGATGGGTTGTAAAGTTTCAGAAAAGAGACGATGTCGGGCACCTATGAGGAGGGCTTCCACGCCCGGCCAGGAAAGGCTTTCCTGCCTCTCCGAGGACTCTCCAAGGGCTCCCCTCTGGGCCTGGGGCCCGAGGGACCCTTGCAGCCCACAAGCACTGGGGTCGGGAACGCCTGTCCCCAGACAAGCCAGGGGCTCCTGTGCAGGCTGAGAACTAAACTAGAACCTTCCATAAGGTCAGGTTCGTTTCCAGCCTCTCTCCCCGTGCACCCGATTTGGCTACTTTCTCTCCTTCACAATAGCAGATGCTTTTTCCAAGTGGTCGTGCTCATTCATGGGAGTGGTAAGAGCATATTTTTAGTAGTAATAAGGACATGCCAGATATTGTCGGGTCCTTGGTGATTCACATTGTGTGTGCCCATATATTATAGTGGTGAAACCAAAAAAAATCACCATTTACCAAACGCCAGCCCGCATGCCAGGTACCTTCACTCCGGAATCTTATTTAATCTTCTCTACCATTCTGTAGGGCGGGCAGCTGGTATCTCCATTTTACAGTTGAGCAAACTGAGGCTCTGAGAGTTGAAGCAAGTCACCCAAGGCCATTCAGCCAGGCAGTGGCCGGGCTGACTCTACATCCCCACAGGACAGTGGGGAGGAAGCCTTCAAGTTGGACCACAGTCCCCTCTGCTGAAGGCCAGATATTTATGATTGTCATGTCCATTAAAGTCATTTTGGCCCTTGGGTCCCAGCACCACATGCATTTGAATTTTTGTACCTGGGGATCCACAACCCAGAGCTCACCGCTCTGCAGATGAGGCCTCTGGAGGCCCTGAGTGTCGTCCTTTGTGATCTAGATTGAAGAGGAAACCAGATCGCGCTCTGGGCTGAGCTGGCCACCTGCAGCACCTTCTCCTCTGAGTCTGTGGATCCGCCTCCCTGCTGGGGACCTGCCCTTAAGCGCCCCTCCTGGCTCTCCCTCCCAGGCCTCCCTGCCTTCCCGGACTCCCCTCACCTCTCCTCCAGCCTGCAGATGAGGCCCGCCTTGGCCCACGGCATTGGGCATTGGCTCCCGGGACGTAACAACCCAGCAGCCCCCGGCTGGGATGCCCATCCGGCCTTCCCTGCCAGCCTCCCGCCGACCCTTTTATCTCACAGCTAAACTGCGGGTTCCCTCCCCCCCCACATGCATTCCTCCCCGGCCAGTCTGCCGGGTCTTTGAGTGTGCATATGCACGTGGGCTCCCACCCCTTTCGTGGGTCCCGACCCTCACCTCGTCCCTCGCCTCGCTGCATGAAGGTGACTAAGAATGGATGGATTTGCACGTTGCTCCTGCTTGCCGCGGATTATAGCCTGTGTGGACGGCATACATGTCTGATGTCTGCCTGTGTACGCTGTCAGCCTAAATGTTGGGCCAGCGGTCCCTCCCCCCGGGAGATCCCTGGAGGCTTTACGTGAATGAGAGAGGCATTTTTTTTTTTTACTCCTCTCCTGGCATAAATCCGTTCTCGAGTTGGGTGTGTGGGTGACTGCAAAATAAATGTTGATCACGGCATGGGCATCAGGAGGCAGCCACGCCAGGGGCTCTGCCGGGATGGAGGCCCCGGGGTGACTCACACCGGCGGCAGTGGGAAGGAAGGGGAGGGCTCTGGGTCTAGGCCACCCTCCTCCCCCGTCCTCGTCCCTTCTCTCTGCCCGCTGCTCTTCTGTCCTCCTTACGTTCCCTCGTCCATCCTCTGCCTCCAGCCGGGCAGGCCCTCTTCAGTCCTTGTGCATCTCTGGGGGTGGGGGCTTCCTAGCCAGGCTCTCCCATCTCGAGGCTTCCCCACCCCTCCGCCCGACTCTGTGTCCTGAGCACCGGGGATCATGCTCACTGGGCTTAGTGGGCTCAGTGAAACCTCCTGAGAGCTCTGGAAAATGGGAACCTTTGTCCCCTATCGCAGAAGAGATGGGCTCACACAAACAGACGTGTGAGAGATGCAGCCGACTCCACAGCCTCTGTGGCCTCCCGAAGGGCCACTTGACAAGGAAGAATGTTCCTGACCCCTTACGTTGAAATAGAGGAGGGAAAAGCATCGTTACTTTGTCCTTTTGTGGTTCCCCACACATTTAGGGCTCATTTCCTGCCTGCTATTTTGTTCTTCTGTTTTGTGGTTCTTAGTCTTATCCTTCTAACCAAATTATGAGGTCCCTGAGAGTGGGGATCTTGGGGTCCCACCAGCAGCCTGCACCAGCCTCGCCCAACAGAGTGGATGGTGATGGGAAGAAGACGAACAGTAGCTCCTAGAAACCTAGTCCTTCCTATGCTCCAGCACTGTTACCAAATTCTATCTCCCCGATCTCCTTGCCCTTAAAAGCACACGCATTTAAGTTAGATACAAGAAGGAACCCCAACCTCCACCTTTCTCTGGTGATCTGGTGACTTCGGGGCACGTCACCAGACGTCTCTGTAAAGTGGGTCCTGTTATGCGGATCCCACCCCTTATATACATGATCTCATCATGTACAAGCCTGACCTGAAGGAGGAGCTTTAAGGCAGGGCCTTTCCGTATCCCTACTCCATTTTACAGATGGGGAAACTGAGGCCCAGGGAGGTTGAGGAAAATGCTCAAGGTCACACAGCTCGTAAGTGGCAAAGATAGGGGTGCAGGCCGGGCCTGCCAGCCTGAGAGCCAGGTTCCTCCCCACTCTGTTCATCTGCAGAGCCAGGGGCTGCCCCTCCCTACTCCCCCATCCCTGTTTGCTGCTTCCTATCTCTTCCTCCTCAGGCCTTGCTCCCGGGGTTCCTGAGGCGCTGAGCGAGCTTCTTGGGGGAGAAGCAGAGCTGTTGTGTCATGGGGGTCTCTGTGGGCTTAGCTGGCCTGGGCGCCGGGACCTGCCACCTCCTGTGGCCAGGCCTTGCCATCTGCACCCGACAGGGTGGGCCGGGAGCTCCTCCAGCAGAGCCTTTGAGTCCCGGGACTTAGGGAGCCAGTCACAACTTCCACAGAGGCTCACAAGCCTGTGGGGCGCCCAAAGATCCATGGTCCTTTCTTCTCCAGGTGACTTTGGTCTCAGAGGAGAGTAACATCATTTTCTGCCAGGCTGTCTGTCCTCTGTCACTCAGATGCTGGGGCCACGGCGACAGTCGGCTTGCTTATAATTTCTGTGGTAAATCTCTTTGTTTCTCCTGTCATTTCTGATCACTCCAGATTGAGCACAGAAATGCAGAAGGCAGAATGGGGGGGGGGCCTAACCCTGTCCTCCTGGGGACCCAGGAAGAAGGGACATCACAGGGGAAGAACATGATTATAATCAGTTCAAAGCCCACCTTTACCTCTTACTGACTGTGTGGTTTGGACAAGTGACAGCTTTTCCAAGCCTCAGTCTGCCCATCTGTAAAATGAAAATTAAGATGCCCATCTCCATGGGACAGCCTGTATCACGCGCCTGGTCCATCATACAGGCTCAGTAAACAATGGCTGAAAGGAAATGGGCTGGCCACCTTCTATCTGCCTTAAGCTGTGGAGATGCAGAGCTGGCTAGGAGAGTGGACGCTTCCTTTTCCCAGAGGCAGTTTAGGATTACGGTGAAGAGTGAATCTTGAAGAATGGATGGATCCACCATCCTGTCTGGAGCGGGAGTGTACCTTGCCTGGTACATGGGCATCCCCCGTGTGCCGCAGCGTGGGGCCTGGGTAGGCGGCTCGGGGCAGTGTGCGTGTGGGCCTTCGTGGGCCACACTGAGGAGGGATTCTGGACCTGGCTTAACCCACGCTCTAGGTCCTGCCCTTGCTGCGTCCTGAGGGGGCCTCCGGCGTCTCCCCCAGCCCAGCCTCAGGAAAGCAGGGTGCACCCCCCGGAGTGCCTGCCCCCAGTGAGCCCTCAGCCGGATACCTCGCAGCTGTCCTCCCCGCCGTGCGTCTGCCTCCTCCCTTCTACAGGTGAGGTCGTGGGGAGCCTGCATGGTGGCGGGCAGGGGGCTCATTCGGGGGTGGCACTCACAAGAGAATGGTGGCTGGGACTCAACTAGAGAAGCCAAGGCTGGTGAAACGGGGGTTTCTTTTCCCTCCTTCCCTCCTTTTTCTTTTTTCTTAAGCAAGAGGTAAATAAATGTCGCCCTGAGATGACAAGAGAACATTGAAGGAGATAAAAGCATAGCAAAAGGGAGTGAGAGACCAGAAGCAAAGGACAGAGGGGCATGTGGACCATACCCCACGTGGAGGGGAGAGATGAAAGAGGAAAGAGGAGGTGGGAGCGCAGGACCGAGTGGCAGAGCAGAGGATGGGGTTGCCACGGAAACGAAAGGAGGGGAGGAATGGAGGGAAAGGAAGACAGGATGGAGAAGGCTGAGGTCTCCGAGAGGGCGGGGCCTGGTGAGGAGGAAGGGAAGCCAGGAGGGGCTCCCAGGGCTGACTCCGGCCCTGGCGGGGAAACTGAGGTCAGCAGGGGTAGAAGACGCAACCCGGAAACCTCATTCCCCGCCCAGCGCTGGCCCGGGCCCTGGGGAGACTCCCCACCCTGCAGGGGCTGCCTCTCTCCAAGCCACCGTGTCCACAACTACAGAACGGAAATGGTCCTCCCAACCCCAGAGGGCTGCCCAGAAGCCTAGAAATTGTGTGTGCTCATCACGGGGCCTGACAAAGTTCAAGCCCAATAAATGCCCCTGCCGTTCCTTCATCTGTGATTCTTATCTTTGTCCCATGAACTCGTAAGCCCAAGTTTTTGTTTGTTTTTCCCTGTGACAGGAAGCTGGTGATCTTTGGGTCCAGCAGAGGGTAGTAGTTTGGAGGGCAGATGTGCTTTTTGCTTCTGGATTTGGAGGAAAGACATGGAGTTTTCCGGAAACATGAGGCCTGCTGTCCCTTCTCCTGGGAGCAGGCACTGGTCCTGGAGCTCGAAGAGAGGAAGTCTAGGCTCAAGGGAGGAGGCTGGTTCCACCCGGGGCTCAGCAAAGGGCCTCTTTTTTTTTTTTTTTTTTTAAGATTTTATTTATTTATTCATGAGAGACAGAGAGAGAGAAGCACGCTCCCAAGGAGCAGGGAGCCCGATGCGGGACTCGATCCCAGGACCCTGGGGTCATGACCTGAGCCGAAGGCAGACGCTTAACCGTCTGAGCCACCCAGGCGCCCGGGCCTCTTTTTTTTTCTTTGCACTTGAATATGGGTCTTCTCAAAAGGACAGTCTTCGTTCTGGGTGTGCACTCTGCTGGGAATGAGCTGCGGAAGCATACAGACGTGCTCTTTGCCCTGGCCTTGTCGGCTGTGATCTAACCGGAGTGCCAGACAGCAAGCCAGTAGTTACGTAAAGAGATACATCATTACGATTTTTAATAAGGTCCAGGAAAGAAAAGTATTGCATGTCTAGCTTCTTAGAACTTGGGGGAGTCAAACCTGACTGGGGTCATGAGGAGAGTCAGGGAAGGCTTCCAGAGGAAGGGCTGCCCCGTTGAAAGGTGAAAGATGAGGAAGAGCATTCCAGGCAGGGGGAACAGCGTATGAAAAGGCTGTGTGCGGGCAGGTCTGTTAAAGATGAAAAAAGCCCACGTGTCTGGGGGATGATAAGGGGACGAGCAGCATGCTGAGAAGCTGCCACATGGGGAGAAACCAATCACGCTCAAGTTCTTCTAAGTCCTTGGTGGAGATGTTTGCCCTTGACTGTGGGAGGAGGGCAAGCGGCTGGGGTCCTGAGCAGGGGAGCCAGGAATGTTTTAGCCTTTGAGGTCAAGGGGCAGGTGTGAGGGCCAACTCTTAAGAACTCAAGACACTTCCTGCAGGTTGGTTGAATCCCTTGCTGCCTGATCCCACCGTGCCCTCCCTCGAGGCCCCCAGGCCTTGGAAGGCAGACACCCCGGTGGGAGTGGCCACCGTGTTTGTTGACATGGTGGGCAGAAACCTACCAGGAATCAAGAGCTCTCAGGTTCGTCCCTGTGGTGGGGGGAGGGCTTGGGGCGTCGCTTCCCTCATCTCTAAATGATGGCATTGGACAGGAGGGTCCACAGAGTTCCTTCCAGCCCTGCCGATGGGATTCCAAAGCCAGCCTTGAGGGTACACAGCCCGAGTGGCCGCGGTGAAGGGCCTTCAGCAGGGCCACTGTCCCGCTGTGGGAGAACCGAGCTTCCTTCCTTTGTGGTAAAGAAACAGATGCATCTGCCCAGGGAGCCGGTGGGGCAGCAGGTGGGAGGACCCGGGGCCCACAGCTTCTGGGGGCCTGGTGACTTCAGATCAGAGACACCATATCACTCCCACACCAGCATCAAGGGGAAGCTACCCTGGGTCCCGTGGGTAGCTCTGCAGGCGGCGTGGCATTTCTCCCATAATTTCTGCATCAGATGCCTGGGTCGTTTTAGACAGGCTCATTTCTACAAGGATCAGAGACCCACCCACCTGACCTCAGGACAAAGGGGGTTGACTGTCAGCAAGGGATCCCCAGGCTAGAAGCAGGGGCTGGCCCCATCCAGAGAGCAGGACTCTCCCCAGGCCCCCCTGAAGGTGCTTCAGTCCACCTGGGGCCAGGGCTCTGCTCCTCTGAAGTGTGGGTGGCCTCCTCCTCAGAGAGCCGGGCACAGCCCCCAGCCCGCCTCCCCCACCCCCCATACCTCAGGCTTGCTCAGGAGTTCTGCCCACTCGTGTCCTGGCCTGACTCCATCTCACGGCACGCCTGCATGAAGTCCTTGGGCATCGGCTCCTGTGGTTAAGGGTGTGAGGCCTGATGCATAGCCATGTTTCCCAGAGAGGAACCCGTCTGGCCTAAGCCCACTGGGGCATGGGGAGGAGCAGGCCAAGGTCTGAGTCCAGCTGCCGTGTGCACTGCCTATGTGGGGGTGAGCTGTGTGGGGTAGCCCCGCGCTGGGAGGGGGGCAGGTGCCCATAGGGGAGGGAGAGGAAGGAGCCCATGCGGGGTGGGCTGTCACAGCTTCAAGAAGGTAGGGTCAGGGTGCCTGGCAGGCTCAGTCGGAAGAGTGTGGGGCACTTGATCTCGGGGTCATGAGTTCGAGCCCCACGTTGGGTGTAGAGATTACTAAAAATAAGTAAACCTAAAAAGAAAGAAAATATCCCTGGAGATTCCAGGCCCAGGCACTGTGCTCTTAATCAAACGAGGCCTTTGGACCCTGTGAAGCCAGGATGTCTGCCCTCGGGAGAGTCTGAGTCTGAGAGGTCACACAGATACAGTGGGCCCGAGGTTGTGCCTCTTGCCACGGGGACTCCATCCCTCGTTTCCTTGGGTGAAGGGGTCCCTGTGACCTCCCTCACACAGTGGCGGCCCTGTGGCAGCCAGGCCCACCTCAGCTCTCGGCTTGTAAAGCAGAGGTGGGGCCCCCAGGATGAGTCTCGGTGCCTGGGGCCTTCCAGGAGATGGAGAAGGGAAGGGCTTTCAGAACAGGCCTGTGGGAGGAACTGGCCCCACCTCTGCAGGCGTCACAGGTGGGAATAGCGCCGCGCTCGTGGGCCCGAGCCCCCGGGGACTCTGCCAGAGCAAAACCCTCTCTGTGAAGCCTGGAGTCCACCCCTGTGGAGGAGGCAGGACTGTCCCGGGGGTGAGGTGGCTAAAAGGGCACAGAAGAGCAAAGCATCTGTGGAACTCTCAGGCAAGGATTCCCACCCCCCCCCCCACCCCCCCGGTCTCATTCATTCATTCTAGGTGCCTCAGTGGCTATCAGCTCTTTCCTCCCCCTTCCTCTAGCCTGGTGTCTGTCCCCCAGGACACTCCCCTACGGGGCCCACTCTGCTTCCCTACAGTCACTATCCTCTGGGTGGGCCGGCTGGTGGTGAGATGATCATAAACATACAGTTATGAATCAGCGTGATTGTACCGAGTTCTCCAGAGAAGCAGAACCAGTAGGATGTATATATATATATATATATATACAAAGAGAGAGATTTATTTTAAGGAATTGGCTCACCCAATTGTGGGGGCTGGCAAGTCCGAAATCTGCAGGGCAGACTGGCAGGCTGGCAACGCGGGCAGGATTTCCGTGATTCGGTCTTCAGGCAGAATCCCTTCTCTGGGAAATCTCAGCTGTTCTCCGAAGGCTTCAACCGATTGGCTGAGAGCTGCTGACATTAAGGAGGGCAGTCTGCTTTACTTCAGGTCAGCTGGTTGTAGATGTTAATCACATCCACAGGATAGTTCACAGCAACATCTAGATTAGTGTTTGAGCAAACAGCGGGGCACCATGGCCCAGCCGAGTCTATAGGAAAATTAACCTGAGGCCTCAGGCTGTGGAAGAGGCCCTTGCCCTGCCCACAGGCTAAGGAATGCTTCCCTGGAGGGGGGAATCCTAAAGGATAAGGGGGTATTCACTCAGTGCCGGGGAAGGGCAGGCCTGGCAGCGGAGTCAGCCTGTGCAAAGGCCCTGAGGTAGAAGACAGGTTTTGTGTGCGTGTGTACGCACACACTGCAGAGAGGCAGGAAGGCTTGATGGAGGATCAGGTGGAGCCTAGCTGGGGACAACACTGAGCAGCCAGCTAAGACGTGAGGACTTTATCCTGCAGGCCATGTGGCTGAGGATAGGCTCCGGGGCCCACAGCCTATACTCTAGTCCTTGCCTCACCTTCTCACTGTGTGACCTTGGACCAGTCCCCTCCCTGGGCCTCACTTTCCTTACCTGTAGAAAGAAGTGGCTGGACACAGTATACGTGTACCTCAGGCTCTTGTGTGGTTTGTGGGTTGGAGGCACTGTGTTGGTGGCCCAGCCACCCTGACTCCTGGAGGCGGGCTCAGCAAATCTGCCCATAGAGAAAAGGGGAAGCTGAGGCAGAGAGAGACTCGCACACTTCCCCCTTGGCCGCCACACCCCATCCCCACCCGCCCCCTCAGCACGGCCCTCATGCCCCGAGTCCAGGGAGGCCCAGGGCCGAGTCCAGTGAGGCCCAGGGCCAGCAGAAGTGAGACTGTGGCAAGGAGCCCTGAGGTTTGCACAAGACTCCAGCCCTGGCTTTTGCTTCCTCTTCCTTTCTGGGGATTCACCTTGAGGTCTGCAGTGAGGAAGACAGCCGAGGACACAGCGGGCAGTTTTGCTGCGAGTGCTTACAGCCCCGGACATACCTGCGACTGCCTTTTCCCCTCCCCGGGCCCAGCTGCCCTCCCGCCCCACCCCAGCCTCCGCTTGTCCACACCCGGGGGACAGAGGGCCCAGCCGCAGCCCCTGCACGCATGGGCATGCACCCCCCCAAGGGGTGCAGCTGGTGCCGGGGGCAGAAAGGGACCCTGAGCCACATTCCAGAGGGTGCAAATGCCAGACCGAGGAGTGAGACCATCCTCTGTTCTCTACTGGGCCCTGAACTGTCTCTGCAGGGCCCCAGGCCTCAGCCCTGCCCCCACCGGGCCCCAGTGCTGCGCCCCTGCCTCCCCCCGCCCCCCAGATCCCGGTACTTCCACTGTTAACTGAGCTCGCTCAGGGTGGCTCCTTGAGGGCTGCAACTTTATTTTGCTCTCTACTGTATCCCTACAACCAAGACCAGTACCCAGCACCTCGTGGGTACCTGGGAGCTGTGGCTGAGTCGGTGATTCAGTTGCAGGACTGGAGACACAGCCTCTGGGCCACCTGGTGGTCCAAGGCCAAGATGAAGGGGCCAAGGGCCAAACCTGCCCTCCCAGCAGAAGCCCAGAGCACCGTGCAGCCTTTGTGGGGGCACAGGCCCTGACACCTACTAGACCCTCAAGGAATAGTCATCGCAGTAAACGGGTCACGGCGCATGGGGACATCCCAGAGTGGGGTTGGCAGAGGCCCCAGGGCATTATTCCTATGCTGTCAGTTGTTTCTTGAGGATGTCCTGGTGGTAGAATTTACTCAAAGAATAACCTGCAGGTCACTTCCTTCCCGGGGCCCCCAAGGTAGACCAGGCCTCCAGTGCCTTCCACCCGAGCTCTGCCCTCCGTGTGTGTTCTAGGGACACTGGCCACCCCGAGCTCCCCAGCCCTGTCCTGCTCTCAGAGCGGGGATGCGTGGAGGGGCTCTCACTGACGGGAAAGGCTCTTCTAGAACAGTGTGGGGGGAACAGGAGTGCTGCCACATCTCACAGAGGGGACCCGGGGTGACAGGCAGGTAGGCCAAGGATTAACTTGCCCTCGGCGTTCCAAGAAGCCACGTGTGCTTTTTTATAGACAAGGAAACCAAGACCTTGTGTGGTCAGGTGACTCGTCCAGCGTCACACAGCAAGTCACCCCTTAATGCATTTGACAAGAGTGTCGGTGTTGACAGGAACACTTAGAGTATAGCAGTAGGTGAAGTGACAGCGCTCTGGGGGCCCCGGTCCCTGCCCGGGTGGGGAAGGCCTCCTGCTGGGCCTCAGAGGGTAAGGCTTGGGGCACTCCCCAGGGGGCTGGCCTGGGTGATGCTGGGCCCTGGGAAATAGGGCTGTCCCTCCTACCTCCCCGCCATGGCCTCCCTTCCCCGCACTCCCAGTCCCACTCTTTAGGCTACAACCAAGCAGCTATTCTATCTCCTCTGTTTTCCTGCCTTTGCCATGTCCTTTCTCTCCACATTGGGAACCAAGGGTGCCCTGGCAGGAGGCTGAGCTGAATCCTGCCCAGATGGATGCCCCTCACCTCCTAGCGAGGCCGTGGAGAGCCCAGGAAGGCCTGAGCTCCCCTTTCTCTGGGACACAGTGGTGAGCTTTGGTTCTGAGCCCCACACAAGGGGGGGCCTTGAGGAGGGGGCGCCTGGCCCACAGGTGGTACACACCTGGCAGGCTCTCCTCCAGGCCTCGAGCTAGGGCATAAAACAGGAGGGCTGTAGCCAGTGGGGCGGAGGGGGGGAGGATGCCCAAAAGATGACCCAGGAGGAGGAGAAATAGGAACACTGGGTTGCAGAGTGTCCCCACCTTCCCACTCCTCGTTTCTGTGTCTGGTAGACGGAGCACGCATGCAAAATGCAGGTAAATTAGATTCCCTGTCTTCCTCTTCTGAGCCTCTGTCTCAACAAACAGAGCCCATCTGAAACCCACGCGTGCACACGCACACACGTGCAGCCCGCATTGCAGCCCGAACGTGCACTTGCGGTGGGGGGTGGGGGCGGGGTGCGGTGTTCTGCTCAGGCAAGTGTCTGTCCGGCGCACGGGAAGAGCAGGGGTCTGACTGGCCAGGCAGGTACGGGGCTGATGCAGGGTTCCAGCAAGAAGTGCGGTCTGAGTAGAGAGCCGTGGAGGGGCTCTACCTGCCCTGGAGGGGTCCCTGGACCAGCCGGACAGGGACAGCTCTGAGGCTTCCCAGTTGCAGGTCGCCTGAGCACCTGCTGGCTCCTCGGACCCTGGGCACCACAGGGCAGCACCTGGGAGCCGAGGCCGGGCTCAGAGCCGTGACGCGACCTACCAGGTGGTACAGATTAAAGGAGCAGAGCTAGAGGCATGGGGCCCAGATGGGGCTGGGCTGTAGGGCCCACACGCCTGGGTGCAGACCCAGCTCTGCCCTGACTGACGGGACACTCGAGCCTGTGACTGAAGCCCTGGGTTCCTGGGCTGTGAAATGGGGTGCATCCCGCCCCCACCCCCCCCATGGGGTTGTTTTAGGAGTAAATGGCTCACCTGGGACCTTGTGAGCACTTGGTAATGGGAAGCTAGCTCTTCTGCCCACATTTAGGGTTAATTGTTGGCTCCCCTGTGTCCCACGCCACATGGGCACAAACCCCTCATGAGCAAGAACCCTGGGCAGGTCCCCTTTCACACCCAGGCAGAGGCTCCTGTCACAGGAACATTGACTCCAGCCCCAAAGTCAAAACTGCCTGCCTGCTCCCAGGGGAAGGGGACGCCTGGTTGGCCAGAGGGGCTGGTGTGATCATTAGGAGTGGCCCCTTTCACTCCAAAAGGTCAGTCCTAGCCCTGATGATAAACTGGACGGTGACCCGCCCCACGGGGGCCCACGCCAGACCTGTGCCCCGCTCCCGCGGCTCATCTCCCAGAGGGATGATGGCTTCTTTGCTCCCATTCACTTGAGGTCGCTGGGGGTGGGGTGGGGGGGAGGTGCCAGCTTTGGGGCCGCGGAAGGGAGGACAGAGAGGGAGCCAACATTTGCACTCACCACCCCACGAGCAGGGGATGCTATGGGATGTGCCTGAGCAAGAAAAGGGCAAAAGTCAGATTTGAACTCCAAACCCAGGGCCAAGGCCCAACACCAGCTCTGCTGCTGGGGATCAGTTGCTCCCTCCCTGGCCCTGACTTCAGGGAAGTCTAGAAAAAGTGCTGAGCATGTTGTTTGCTCAAACCCACAGCTGGCATGAGGGCTGCCCCTGGGTGCTGTGTCAGACTGGTGGTCTGGGGGGGGTGGGGGGGGAGAGTGGGAATGTCCCACCTGACCCTCTCACGAGAGTCTGACTTTAAGATTAATAGTTTAATCTTTAGTGTCCGTTTCAAGGAAGCTAAATTCCTGTCTGGGGTATTTTATTTTTAGCCGGCTTCAGGAAGGAGAAGCTCCCCTGGCCTGTGGGGGGAGGGAGATACGAGGCCCAGAGCCGGTTTCCTGAGGAAGGGCCACAGCCCGCCATGTGCCTGACCCTGACCCTGAGGTCAGAGCCGGCCAGGCAGCCAGGAGCCAGCCCAGTAATAGCTTTCCCCTTCCTATGGAGCACTTCTGGTGTGCCTGCGCCGAACCAGGTGGGCCTTGCAATCAGGCCGGGTGTCCCAGGCCAGAGAGGAGGCCCTCCCACATGCGGGGCACACGCAGTCCCAGGGAGGCCCGGAGAGGGCGCCAGGGCCCAGGGAGGCCCGGTGAGTCCCAGAAACAGGTGCAATTTGAGGGAAGCCTGGGAGGCTGGTGGGAGGAGCCGGGAGCTCGTTGGCGCCGGTGGGAGAATCACATGCAAGGGCCCGTTACACAGACTGCGCCCCTAGGAAGGCAGGGAGCCGGTGCTCCCGGGGTTTGGACCGGAGCGGGTGGGCGTGTTGGCTTTTTTCGAAGACCCCGTCGGGTCAGAGCGCATGCCTGCAAACCTGGGAGCCGGCTTTTGTATTCGTTTCAGACAGTGCTCTCGAACGTGTTAGCCGTGATCACGGGCCCTTCGACCAGATCACATCCTACGTGGAACGCCAGTGTGCAAATCCGAGGAGAGCTGTACTTTTAATCGGCATAAATTTAGATATCTAAATGTGTAATACTTAGCTAATCCAGAACAATCACCTGTTGTGACGGAGTCCTGTAACATCAGGCTTCACAGATAAGCCGCCGAGATGGACCTTGGCACCTAATTTATGTTTGTGTGTTGCCTTGTTTTTGCTATATATATATATATAACATTTTTTTAAATCTTTCCCCCACCTCACCCCCCCTCCCGGCAATATATATATTTCTTAAAACCCAAAACACCTCACTGTATGGTCTCAAGGTCTGTGCAAAATTAATTACCTTGGGAACAAAGCCAGTGGGGCCACAGAACGTGCCGAAGCGAGGTGTCTATCACGTTTGAGAGTAGATGGGTACTCTAAAATGGATTTTTAAAAGAAAGGAGCCTTTATTTTTTGCGATTTTAAATCGGCTTTTTGGAGGAACTCTGGAAGGACATTATGGGGAACATAGTCTGAGAACCGCTGTGGAAATGCCACCTTCCTGTTACAGGAGGGCCGACTGAGGCCAGGGAGGGGGCAGGGCTTGTCCAGGATCCCACAGGGAATGGGGGAAATGGTCAGACACACAGAGGGCGTCCCCGTAATGACAAGTGCGTCCTGGTCCCAAGGCAGGGGGAGAAACACGCCGGGGACCGATGCAGCCCAAATTAGCCAAGCTAATGGCTACATGCGTGTGTGTCTATTGTGTGCGCGGCCAGGAACCGGCAGTCTTAACGCTCCGTTCTCCCCCTGCAGCGATGCCCTCCTAGCCAGCCGCGCGGGATGGAGGGCTTCACGGACTCAGGGACACAGACGGATGCCGTGGTGGTGCTGTCCTTGGCTCAGGCCGCCGTGCTGGGCCTGGTCTCGGAAAATGAGCTCTTCGGAGCCACCATAAGCGCCGAAGCCTTCTACCCGGACCTGGGGCCCGAGCTGTCCGGGTCGGCCGCGGGGGAGCCCGGGCCCCCGGGCCCCGACGTCTACCAGCTGGCCTGCAGCGGGAGGGCCCTGGAGGAGCCGGCAGAAGAGGAGGTGCTGGAGGTGGAGGCGGCCTTCGAGAAGCACACCCGGCGGAAGACGCGGCCGCCCGTGCGGCTGGTGCCCAAGGTCAAGTTTGAGAAGGTGGAGGAGGAGGAGGAGGAGCAGGAGGTCTACGAGGTGTCCGTGCCCGGTGACGACAAGGATGCCGGCCCCGCGGAGGCCCCCGCCCAGGTGGCCGGCGGCGGCGGCGAGACCCTGGTGCAGAGCAGCGCGGTCAAGATGATCGACCTCAGCGCCTTCAGCCGCAAGCCCCGGACGCTGCGCCACCTGCCGCGAGCCCCGAGGCCCGAGCTGGACGCGGCCCCGTACGACCCCCACTTCCCCGACCCGGCCCGGGACGGCTTCCCGGAGCCCGGCATGGCGCTGCCCGGGCCGGAGGCCCTGCCCTCCGAGTGTGGCTTTGAGCCGGCCCCCCTGGCCCCCCTGAGCGATCCCGAGGCCGCCACCATGGAGTCCCCGGAGCCCGTGAAGCCGGAGCAGGGCTTCGTGTGGCAGGAGGCGGGCGAGTTCGAGGCCGACGCGGCCGGCTCGACGGCGGAGCGCCACAAGAAGGCCCAGCTGGACCGGCTGGACATCAACGTGCAGATCGACGACTCGTACCTGGTGGAGGCGGGCGACCGCCAGAAGCGCTGGCAGTGCCGCATGTGCGAGAAGTCCTACACGTCCAAGTACAACCTGGTGACGCACATCCTGGGCCACAACGGCATCAAGCCGCATTCGTGCCCGCACTGCAGCAAGCTCTTCAAGCAGCCCAGCCACCTGCAGACGCACCTGCTGACGCACCAGGGCACCCGGCCGCACAAGTGCCAGGTGTGCCAGAAGGCCTTCACGCAGACCAGCCACCTCAAGCGCCACATGCTCCTGCACTCGGAGGTCAAGCCCTACAGCTGCCACTTCTGCGGCCGCGGCTTTGCCTACCCCAGCGAGCTCAAGGCGCACGAGGTGAAGCACGAGAGCGGCCGCTGCCACGTGTGTGTCGAGTGCGGCCTGGACTTCTCCACCCTGACCCAGCTCAAGCGCCACCTGGCCTCCCACCAGGGCCCCACCCTCTACCAGTGCCTCGAGTGCGACAAGTCCTTCCACTACCGCAGCCAGCTGCAGAACCACATGCTCAAGCACCAGAACGTGCGGCCCTTCGTGTGCACCGAGTGCGGCATGGAGTTCAGCCAGATCCACCACCTCAAGCAGCACTCCCTCACCCACAAGGTACAGCTGCCGGCCGCCCTGGGCGGGGGGGAGGGGCTGCGGGGGCGGGGGGGGCCTCCCCGGGGAGGGGAGGGGCGGGGCCTAGCCCCTGGCGCCTCTGCCCCTCCCCCGGCGGCCTCCCTCCCCCCCGGGGGCGTGGCCCCAGGCCTGAGGCTCCTCCCTCTCCTCCTGCCCGCCTTTCACCCAGTGCCTCCCAAAGTCCTGCTTCAGATCATTTAGGGGTCAATAGAGGTGGGACGCAGATGAACCTGTCTTACGTTTATAATTACATGTTCATTGGGAGCAGTATTAGAAAAAAATACAATTGAAACTCAGGGTTTTTTTCTTTTTTTTTTTTTAAGATTTTATTTATTTATTTGAGAGAGACAATGAGAGAGAGAGAGCATGAGAGGGGGGAGGGTCAGAGGGAGAAGCAGACTCCCTGCCGAGCAGGGAGCCCGATGCGGGACTTGATCCCAGGACCCTGGGATCATGACCTGAGCCGAAGGCAGACGCTTAACGACTGAGCCACCCAGGTGCCCTCAGGGTTTTTTTCTTAACAGTAAAACTTACTTTTTTGAAGTTTGTTTTTTTTAATGTTATGTTAATCACCATACATGACATCATTAGTTTTTTGTGTATTTTTTTAAGATTTTCTTTTTTTATTTGACAGAGAGAGACACAGCGGGAGAGGGAACACAAGCAGGGGGAGTGGGAGAGGGAGAAGCAGGCTTCCCGCTGAGCAGGGAGCGATGGGGGCTCCCTCCCAGGACCCGACGATCACGACCTGAGCCGAAGGCAGACGCTTAACAGCTGAGCCACCCGGGCGCCCCACATCGTTAGTTTTTGATGTAGTGTTCCATGATGCATTGTTTGCGTATAACACCCAGTGCTCCATGCATTCCATGCCCTCCTTAATACCCATCACCAGGCTAACCCATCCCCCCTCCCCTCCCCTCTAGAACCCTCAGTCTTTTTTGAAGTTTTTGAATGAACTCTTGGAGGAACCCCGGCAGGTCCCAGGGAACCCAGTTGGAGAATCAGTGAAGCAGCCTACCCTCCGGGAACGCAGAGACCGGGAGGCCACAGGGCGGTGGACGAGCCGGTCAGAAGTAGAGAAGGTTTCCTTTGCTCCTTGTAATTACAAAACTGTATCAAAACCTGGGACCTACCTTTAGGAAAAGCTGGAATATATTTCATTTTTAAAAGGGAGCAGATAGAAGGAAAAATATTTGTTATGGAAAAGGACATAAACTAGGCAGAGCGGTTTGTAGGGGTGGAAGGTGGGGAGCACGCTGTCCTTGTCCACTGTGTCCCCGAGATCACTTTGACCCACTGTCCCCCACCGTCCTCTCCCTCCCCTCAGGCCGCTAGCCACCCTGCCTTTCAACCACTGTCACCACCCCCTCCCAGAGGCCCTTCTGTCCCAGCAGATGGAATGAGGCCTCGTGGGTCCCACAGCCTCGCTCCGGCACTTAGCCCGCCCCATCGTTTCCACCCCAAATCCAACCAACGTCACGTTTTGCAGCTCAAGGTAGAGAGCTCCCTCGTTCTGTAATGGCCACCGTAGGGCCGCTCGGGGTCCAGCCTGTGCCCTCACCTCCCACAGTGAACGCGGCAGCGAGTCGGGGGGTGATAGCCTGCCAGCCCAAGAATCCAGCCTTCCCGGCCCTGGCAACGCCTTCTACTAGAGCAGAGATGATTTGTAGGCTTTTGCAGCTGCTCCCCAGTCAGCTGGTATAGCTGCCCAGAGTGTGATGTTAAGAAGGATTCTGAAGCTGAGTCTGGGCTCCGCCATTAAAGCGGACCGTGCCTTGAGTGAAACCAGATGACCGACCGACTTCGTGTCTGCAGGGAAAAGAGGGGCAACCAAAAGCACATGGGCCCTCTCTGTGCCATTTTTCTCCTCTACTAAAAATCCCTGCGAGTCTGCAAAGTGTTAAAAGAGAAATAATACTGTGAAGAAAAACCGAAAACAAAAATCAAAGGCCGGTAAAATGGAAAACATGCCTGTCATCAGCCTAAATTTGCACAGCATGCACATCATATGCACTTAGGGAGTCAGCGCCCCGAGGCAGGTCCCCCTGGTGGTCAGACACACCTTCAGTGTGTCAGGTGAGCGTAGAGACGCGCCCCACAGCCCCTGTCTGCTAACAGAGATAGACACAGGCACCTCAAAATACAAAACTGTCCCACATAAGCAGACAGCAGCCATGCCCGCACCCACATGTCTGTCCCACCGGGGGTCTACTAAATTACTGCCTCGGCAAAGAGATCAGCTCCCAACCTTTGTCCTGACTTTCCTCCCCAGGCAGTACATGGGACCCCCTGTGCTCACAACGCCCTGTCCCATTCCGGGGGCCCCCTCCAGACCATGGACGAGCATGTTATGATAAACCAGAGGGTTTGCCCCTGGAATCATTGTCTCCTGGGGCCAAGTGTCCCAAACTCCTTCAATGATAAGAATCATCTGAGGGACTTGTTGAGACTAAAAATTCCTGGGCCTACTGGCCCGGCATCTCCAGGGAGGAATCTCCCAAGAGGCTGTATGTGCAACAGGGTGGTTGGTTCTCATTACCAGGGAAGCTCGGAAAACTCTCAAGGGGTCAAGTGGATGGGCTCCAGAGGTTTGAGAACTCTTGTATTCAGATCCAAGTGTCATTTTTCCTGGAGTGTCCACACTTTTAATCTCAAAGGGGTCCGTGAACCAGAAGGACCACTGAGAGACAACACTGAGGGGAAAAACACATAGGTGTGCCCTTGACCTGAGGACAGTCCTCCAGGCTGTGGCTCTCATCTTGGCCACAGATCCCTGGTGCCTGGCATGATGCTGGGCTTGTCTCAGGTGCCCAGTAAATGGTTGCTGGATGAATGGATGGATGGATGGATGGATGGATGAACGAACGAACGAATGAATGAACACATTTGCCTTGGTGCGCTGGTATGAACCTAGAGGTACACCTGCCCAGGTGGGCAGGAGACAGCAGGTGTGTGGGTAGGAACTAGAAGGCTTCCTGGAGTCAGTGGCCCTGCCCCAACATTCTCCCAGAGGCTTTCCTCAAGGGGTACCCGTCTGGAACCCACCCCCAGGAAGTCGCTTTCTAGAAGCTGTGCATACATTCAGATACTGTGGCCGCCCCCCCCCACACACACACACACACTTCCAGGAGCTGTGCCCGTCGCGTGGCCTGACCATTACCCCTCCCGCCCCTCCTCCCGCCAGGGCGTGAAGGAGTTCAAGTGCGAGGTGTGCGGCCGGGAGTTCACCCTGCAGGCAAACATGAAGCGGCACATGCTGATCCATACCAGCGTCCGGCCCTACCAGTGCCACATCTGCTTTAAGACCTTCGTGCAGAAGCAGACCCTCAAGACCCACATGATTGTACACTCGCCTGTGAAGCCATTCAAATGCAAGGTACCAGGCTGTCAGGGCCCCCAGGCAGGACGTCCCCACGGGTGGCCCCAGGTCGGCATGACTGCAGCCGCTAACACCTGCCCGGAGCCGGCCTGGCCAGTGCAAGCAGGGGAACCCAGTTCGGGGGTGAAAACGCCCGGGCTCGGTGCTGTGGGTGGGGTGCTGTGGGCCGTGGTGTTCATAGCTTATACGCTGTTGAGGTGGTATTTTTTGGAAGTTGGGGATGGGGTGAAGGTCCCTGCACAGCCAGAGGGGAAAAGCCCAGGCGTGGGACTCAGTGTGAGAGCCCAGCCCTGGGTTTTTGGTAACTCCAGCTCAGGGAGAGTGGAACAGCGGCCAGCAAGAGTTGGCTTGGGTCTCTGGCTCTCAGGCCTCTGGGGTCACCTAGGAAAGGACAGAGTGAGCGCTGTCCGTAGCCAATGGGATTCGAGCCCCAGCAGGGAGGTGGGAGTGGGCTGAGGGTTCAGGGAGGGCAGGCTCCCCAAGGGCTCCTGATGCCGAGTTGGTGTGTTCCAGGTGTGTGGGAAGTCCTTCAACCGCATGTACAACCTGCTGGGCCACATGCACCTGCACGCGGGCAGCAAGCCCTTCAAGTGCCCCTACTGCTCCAGCAAGTTTAACCTCAAGGGCAACCTGAGCCGGCACATGAAGGTCAAGCATGGTGTCATGGACATCGGCCTAGACAGCCAAGGTGGGTGGGCCACGCACAGCGGACGGCACAGGAGTGGTCCTGTCACGGCACACTCAGGAGCCTCCCGTCCAGTCAGGGCCGGGGGGAGGCTGGCCAGGCCTGAGACCTCACTGGGGTGGGCTCCGGCCTAGTGGGGAGGTACCCTGGAAGGTGGTCCTGGTGCTGACGATGGGGCATTTATGTTCCTCAGAGGACTTCAGCGGGCTCACGTAAACAGTAAGAAATAAAAATCCTAACTAATACTGATCAAGTGCAGACTGTGTGCCAGGCCTTTATTAACTCACGTGCTCCCCACAGTGAAGTTGGCTCTGCTAATTATCCCCATCTTACAGATGCAGAAACTGAAGGCCAGAGAAGTTAGGGAACTCAGGGAAGATCACAGCACCTGGGCTTGGGGGGCGGGGGAGGACAGACACTTTTATGACTATGACAGTGACATTTAAAAGAAATGGTTGGCTGGGAAAGGAAGTAACAAAAGGGAAAAGGGCAGGCTGGAGAGATGAGGGAAGCCGGGTGAGGTTGATCCCAACTGTACCATGGGAGGGTCTGTGGACAGCCTGGGGGAGCTCTGAGCTTCCCAGCGGCCAAGGCAAAAAGTGTAATGCAGTCCGTCACACTCTTCACAGTGCTTGCCAAAGACAGTGTAGGCCACGCACTCAGGGGAGGGGCCTCACCTCTGCGGTTGGTAGCTTATAACATCCCTAAGTGTGAGCGATATCCTGTGCCCTCCACACTCGTCAGTCGTGGAAGACCGTTCGTCTCTCTTGCCTTATTGAGGGGAGGAGGGACTTAAGAGATTCTCCTGGAAGAGCTGATGGCACCTCAGGAAGGCTCCCTGAACGGTCTGGAGCTAGTTGACTGTCTGGCATGTCTTCTCAGACAAAGTAGCAGAGGGAACAATACGGGTGAGTGGACCTGCCTGCATGACGTTACTCGCTAGCAGTCAATCAGATGTTGGGGGATGGCTGCAGGCACCCTGCTTTGGTTTTGCAGCAGCTTACCAGTGAATGGCCTGGGTTTTCTGGCAGAAACGGGTGTCCTCGGTTTTCCGTTCTTGTGAGCAAGGATGCAACCCCATTAGCTGCATAGAGGTGCTCTCTGCAGCCCCTTCCAACTCAAAATGTGGTACGAGAACCAACAGTATCAGGATCATCTGGGATCTTGCTAGAACTGCTGACTCAGCCCTACCCCACACCTCCTGAATCAGAATCTGCACTTCAAAAAAGATCCCAGGGCGATCTGTTTGCACAGTAGAGTTTTAGAGGCGTGGGACTAGAGTGGTGGTTCAAACTTTGGCATGCATTGGAATCACCTGGAAATCTGTTAAAACAAATGGCAGGGCTCCACCCCTGGGGCATCTGAATCTGTAGGTCTGGGGTAGGGTTGCAGAATTTGCATTTCCAGCAAGTTCTCAGGGGATGCCAAAGCTGCTGATCAGGGACCTCACTTTGAGAACCTTTGATCTGGACTCTCAAGGTCTGGTTCTCAAACTTGGCTACGCATCGAAAGCACCTGGGGAATTTTTAAAATGCTGATGCCTGAGTCTCAGCCCCAGAGAGTCAGATGTAATTGATCTGGCATGTGGCCTAGGATCAGCACTTTAAAGCACTTTAGATCATTCTATGTGCAGTAGGGTTTGACAGCTACAGTCTAGCAGACCCGCCATGTACCTAACCCACCAGGAGGGACCAGAGCAGAACTTGTCCTTTTGGAAACAGCTGTCCCTGCACACCTTGCTCCCAGGGGGTGGTGAAGGCACACGCTCTTTCTGTCTGAGGTCAGTAACCAGGGCTGCAGAGGACTGCTTTCTTCCTGACTGCACCAGATGACAGACAGTAAAAGAGTGATTGGCACTTGAATGGCTGGGACCCAAGCCAATCCGCCTCTCGCATATAACCTTGGTCTGAAAAGCTCAGGCTTCACACTTATGCAGGAGGAAGGCAGCGTACATTCTAGATGGAACCATCTAATAAATCTGAGAGGTGGATCAATGTCCTTGTAAAAAATGGTACACTGTTAGCTTGTTTTAGTGTTTAGTGAACTGTATCCTTTGAAGGTATGGCACTAGGATTTGAGGAAGGAACAGCCTAGTATCTTTAGGAGTTGGAACAGCTAACCTTGTTTTATAAAGTCAGAAAGACTCACAGTTTGTCAGATGAGTAATAGACCCCCCCCCAACTCGTTAAACAATAATGAAATAGATTCAGAAAGGACTTGAAATCCAGGCCATCTTCAGAGTTGGCTGAGTCAGCCCCTCAACAATGACACCAGGGTGAGGCTCCCTCCGTCTGTTCACAGCGTTAGCTCTGATTTTCCTCATGGTCACAAGATGGCTGCCATTGTTCTTTAGGGCGGCATGCTGCTCAGGGCTTGTGCACAGCCAGTGGGACAGTAAGAGCCTCTTCCCTTTGCTCTATAAAAACCAGTGAGAATCGTGTGAATTCAAAGAATTCACAAGCAGCCCTGTCATGATTCACTGGCCTGAATTCACTCCTGACCCACTCGTTGGCAAGGGGTAGAATTGCCTTTAGACCACTGGTTCTTACTGGGGGTGAGTTTGCCCCCTGGGGACATTTGGCCAAGTCTAGAGACGTTTTGGATTGTTGTTCCTGGAGTGACGCCGGTAGAGACCAGGGAAACTGCTAGCCGTCCTACCGCGCACATCCTACAGCGCCCCCCACAGGAAAGAATTATGGCCCCAAATGTTAGAAGTGCCAAAACCCTGCCTTAGACTTGTCAGGACCACCCCCTTGACTGGGGTCTGTTTCTCCCCAAAACACATCACTTCTCCTACGTGCACAGGGGCAGAACACACACTGGGGCTCAGCCACAGTCCTTGGCAGCCAGCTTCCCAGGGTCCCCAGATCATCCCCTGGGCTTCCCTCCCTCCCTCGGATGGAAGGCAGCCCCGGGCCTCCTCTGCGGAGCTTTCCACCTGGCTTTTGTTCTGACGCTAAGAACTTTACAGTAAGATTTCAAATTGATAAAATTACGAGAGGCCTCTTGGAGTTTTTGCCTCATGCATCTCTGTTGACCTACCTTGGGTGTTTGTCCTCGAAGAGCAAGGCCTAAGGAGACCACTGGGCAAAGCCGGTCTAAAGCGCTAAGGCT
This sequence comes from Mirounga leonina, assembly GCF_011800145.1. Lineage (NCBI taxonomy): Eukaryota > Metazoa > Chordata > Mammalia > Carnivora > Phocidae > Mirounga > Mirounga leonina. The sequence goes on from NW_023270464.1 coordinate 23,292,146, forward strand.
GGTAGGAAGCCAGAGGTTAGAAAGGGCTCCCTTCCGCCCTTTGAGGCAGAACAGCACAGTGGGCCAAAACAACGCACTTGCTGGGCGCCCTTTGGCAAGTGGATTAACTCCTCTGAACTTCCTTTTGACCTCCTGCACGGGATTGCCGTGAGCATTCATGAGACGGTGTATGGGCAGTTCCATAGTTCACACGCTAAGTGAGTGGTGCTGTAGAAACATGACGTACAGCAGCAGGCTTTCACGTGGCCAAGGGGGCCAATGCAAAACACTGCAGAGGATGCATAGGAGGGCTGACTTCGGAGGGCAAACGAGTTCAGGGCCAGGCCTGCACTGCTCCCCCCACCTCCCCCAACACACACAGCTTTAGCGCTCAGGTCTGCTGACCCCTCTGAGAAGCCCCAGGAGCCTGGGGCTTCCCGGCACAGGAAGGAAGAGAGGCAGCGGAGAATCCTCTGGAAGCAATGACTAGGAAGTCCTCTCTTGAGAAAGGTCCTCTGCTTCCGTGTAGAAGGGACTGGCTCTTCCCAGGAGGCGGCATCCGGGCCTAACTGTGCCCCTCTCTTGCAGACCCCATGATGGAGCTGACAGGCACTGACCCCTCCGAGCTTGACGGCCAGCAGGAGATGGAGGACTTCGAGAACGCCTACGCCTACGCCGGGGTGGACAGCAGCGCCGAGGCCAGCGTCCTCACCGGACAGGCCATGAAGGAGATGGCCTACTACAACGTGCTATAGCGCAAGCTGGGCCGCCCAGCAGGGGCGGGGAGGGCGTGGGACGTGGGGGGGGAGGCCCCGCTGCTGCGGGCTGCACCTGCCGCGGCCCAGAAGCTACTGCCCCACTGTCCCGAGCCCCCCCCCGCCCCCACCGAGTCGTTTGCACCACTAGGGACTTTTCGACCAAATGGAGACTACTACTAGCCTCAGCTGTGAACCAGGCACAGGCCCCAGGCATCTGGGGAAGGAAGGAGAGCACAGAAGGCCCAGCTCTGGGTCTCCTTGGCCTGCTGCTGTGGGAGGGTGGGAGAGATGCTGGTGGGGGCCATCTGGGGCCAGGTCACAAGGGCACAGGTCCTCAGGTCTCTCCAGGCCCGGCAGAGGGGCCCTGGCACTGGAGGAAGACATAACTTGAGCCTGGCCTTGCTTCCGCTTTGGACCAACTCCTGCCTCTAAGGGATGTTTGAGCTCCTGTGCTGGTCAGCACTGCGTGCCCCCCGCCCCCAGCCCACCCCCTTCCCTGGGCTGCAAAACGCCCAGGCCCCAGAGCCCCCTTCCCCACCCTGTTCATCAACAGCCAGGCAGGGCCCTCTGCCTTCTACCTCCTGGTGCCTCCCGAGCTCTCCGGGAGCCAGGCATGCATGCAGCCCCGGTCCTGGCCTCAGGAAAGCGGGGTGTAGCCCAGCCCCCAGCTAGTGCCCTCTCCAGCGAACCCCCCGAAGGCCCCCACCTTCCCCAGTTTGAAAGTGGGTGTCTCTAAAGTGGATTTCAACAGATGTCATCCAGTTCTTTGTTGAACGGGCCACCGCACCAGGGTCCCCCGACGTGAGCAGAGCTGGGACGTGCCTTTCGCTGGGCACACGCTAAGACAGCTGGAAGCCCCTCGAGTGAGGGGCAGGGGACCGAGAGGGGCTGTCCTCAGAGGAGGCCAAGGACCACCTGGGGGGTGGCTGGAGTGTTGTATTATTAACAAGTATCCATGTTGAGGAAGTGGACAGCCAAGAGTCAACAGGTTCCCATGAAGAGCAACATAGTTAAAAAGAAAATGAAGACCATAGAGAAAAAAAAATTTTTTGAGCAAAAGGGGTATTTTGAAGGTAATTTATTTTTTTTTTCTTTCCAATTCTGTGTCACCTATTCTTTTCTGATGGAGATCATTTTCTTTTTCCAAACGGAAGCTCCCTCGTGTGCTGTGCGTGCTTCATGCCTCCCCAACCTCGAGCGGCTGGCCGGGCAGGGCTCAGGCCTGGCCCAGGCGTGGAGGGGCCGGGGCGGGGGGCTGGGGGCGGAGCCGGACAGGCCCTGGCGGGGGGGGGGGGGGCACCGCCCCTGTGGCCCCTGACTCATTCAGCCCGCGGCCCGCTGCCTGGCTCGCCTGCTCTCCGGGCCTCTGTCCCCACGCCCCCTCCTGCCCCGGGACCCCAAGACAGGCCCGGGGCACGAAAGGGCACATTCAGGAACGCTAGGGCACCCAGACTCCCGCCTGAGGCCTCGGTGGGGAGGGGCAGGCAGGGCTGTCCCCAAAGGCGCGAAGGAGGTGAAGCCACCAACTTCAGCCCAGAAACCAGGAAAGGAGGGGTAACAGATGGGGTGGGGGGTGGGGGGGAACCAGCTGGAAATGCAGCCGCCCCCAAAGCTGTATCCTTAGTGAAGGACCAAGCCAGGCTACAGGGTGGCTGTGATCAGGACTGAGGGGAGGACAAGGTGGCCTCGGGATCAGGCAGCCAGGTGCCCCTTCCTTCTCTGCTAAAGCTCACTCACGCTAAGAGGCAGCAGACCAGAGGGCTGGGGGCTCACAGGAGCCTTTCCCCTCCAGAACCCCGAGGCGCCCCCCCCGCCCCCCAGGTGCCCGCCATGATGACCCTCAGGTGGCAGTGACCCCGTCACTGTAGAAGACATTTTCTCCTGCTGAGCAGAAGCCTCACCCCCTGCAAACTACCTCTTCCCACAATGTCTTTCTCCCCTGGTACCAAAAAGAACCCTGTACCTCCTCCTCCTCTTCTTTCCTGCCAGTGCAGTGGCCTTGGTCGTGGAAACCCAAGGGAGAAGGGCTGGCCCCCAGGGTGGGGCTCCCCTTTCCTCCCCCAGCCCCACCATCAGCACCGGCCCTCTGCGAGGTTCGATACTTGAACGCCCCCCTGCCCTGTGCCTTGGACCCGGGCAAAGCTAAGAGAAGGAAACAGCACAACTCACACATTTGAGCTGGGGGGTGGTCTCCGCAAGGCTCCTGTCCTCACCCCTCCCCCAACCTTTCAAGAGAGGTGCGCACGCGGCCTCTTGGGTGACTTGGAAACTCCTGGACAAATTCCATCCTAACTTATTTTGACGTGTATACAAACCAACTGTTTAGAAATTCCACTTGTGCAAAGCCCTACTGTGTTTTTATGTTCCCGTTTAAAAGAGAAGTTTACTTAGCAATAATTATAAATAAATGAATATTCTTTAGCGAGGTGACTGTGAGTGCTTCTTCCCCTGGTTCTTGAGGACTTGGTCCTCACCGTCCCCCACAAGGGACTCCCAACGAGGCTTCCCAACCCCGCGGAGGCGTCACTCTGCAAGGAGGGGGAGAAACCCAGACCATCCTTTGCATGGGAATGGCCACCTGCAGGGCCCGGCACCCACAGGGAGCTGCTCCGAGCCCCCCAAGAGGGAAGGGCTCCAGCCCAGGCCCCAGAATTCCCACCAACTGCAGAGAAAAACCGCTTCCCCTGCTGACCCACCAACAGGGCACCAGGACAGAAGCCAGCTCACGATGCCACACTGCCCTTCAGAGGCTGCCAGCCCTTAAGAAGAGCCCAGAAACCTTGAGCTTCGCCCCAGGAGTTGGGCCTAAGCAGAACCAGCACACCAGCTTTTCTTCCTGCCACCCTGGGAGTTCAGTGTGATGAGCGAAGGGAGTAAGTTGTCCCTCGGCCAGATGGAGGCCACCTGAGTGAGTGGTGGCCACAGCCCATCTCCAAGCTCCCGAGGTCCCAACTGTCCAGTCTCAGGAGCCATGAGAGTCCCCCCGAAACTGGGTTGCCGAGTATTTACTGTATCAAGTGAAGATGGTACAACTCTTCCCCTGGACATGTAAACACCAAAAGTAGAATACAATCCCTGCGTAAAAGACAGCCCTTTCAATTGGATCTATTTAGCTTTAAAGCAACTTTGTCATCTTACTTTTTCGCCAAAGAACAGTGAAGATGAACCCAAGTCTGGGCCCCAGTCCCAGCCCCAGCCCCAGCCCCAGCCCCAGCCCCAGTCCCAGTCCCAGCCCCAAGCCCCCAGCCCCAGGCAGCCATGGACAGGACAGAGGGGCAGCTGCTGTGTGGGATCCACTTTGAAGACCCAGAAAAGGGCAGAGAGAGAGAGGTCTGGAGATGTTGAGAAGGTTAGAACCAACAAAGCAAAAAACCAGAATCTATATGAGCAGTGATAGCAACCCTGAAATGGGCAGGAGGATATAGGAACGGGATTGTGCTAGGTAATCTCAGGGAGCCCACAGGCCCGCACACCGGGAGTCCCGGGGCCCGTCAGGCGGCGCCCGGGCAGTTCGGACGCTCCCAGTGCTGCCCACTCCCCTCCCCTCACGGTGGGCCCTGACTGGTGGCGGCCGGGGACCCAGGCCTGCGGCGTCCAGTCTGTCCCGGGGAGAATCCGCCAGTCCTTGAGGCCCTATCTCTGGGGCCCTAGCTGCGCAGCCTCCTTCCCTGGGCCACAAACACAGCAGACGTTTTGTGGAGAACTTTTTAGTAGCTAAATATGGCACCACGTGTTCCAAGGGCAATATAAATTACAGTATGCAAAACACACTGACTGGCTGAGGTAAAACGCTGTTCCTGCCTCACATCACCATGAGGGGAAACACAGACACTTTTAAAAACACCTTGCTCATATAAAAAACGTCCCCTAGAAAGGCCTGAGGCGGGGCTCCCCCGCGGCCCGCGGCTTGCTCGGCCCGGCCCGCCCGCCACAGCCGTCGGGCCGCCCGCCACAGCCGTCGGGCCGCGCTCCCGGCCCCACTACTGGCCCAGGGCCTTGTCCAGGTTGTTCTTGATGGTGTCCAGGAAGTCCGACGTGTTCAGGAAGTGCTCGTTCAGCTTCACACTGCCGAGGGAACACGGTTCGCGTGAGGAGCGCCCCCCGCCGGGCCCTTCCAGGGCAGAGCCCGAGCTCGGGCCCCCCAAGTGGCTGCCCCCTGACCCCCTTGCCCGTGGGGAGCCGCGCACCCAGGCTACCGGTCACAGGCTGCCGGGAGCCCACGGCCAAGGGCCGCAGCAAGTTCAGCAGGAACTCGTAGGGAAGGGGGTGGCAATGCCCTGAGTGGCCAGCCCGCTAGCCCCGGGAACGGGGCCCAACGCACTGGGCCTCAGGGCTGTGGACCTGTCCCACCTCAGGCCCTTGGCAGCGAAGCGGATCCCGGAGGGGCCTCTAAGGAGCCTCTGGCTTCTTCCCACCCGGCCCCGAGGTCCGCGAAGGCCAGCCCCGCCCTCTGCCACAGGCCACGCACTTGCTGAGGCCATGGATGCAGCCTGCCAGGTCCTTGGTCATGGCTCCGCTCTCCACAGTCTGGACACACACTTTCTCCAGGGTCTGCGCAAACCTGCAGGCGGCGGGGCAGAGTGAGGCCCCAGCTCACAGAGCCGGGGCCCAGCACCTGCCCTGGGCCAGCTCAGGCCCCCCGCCCTCTCGGCTCACCTGATGAGGTCCTGGTTCCCGTCCAGCTTCCCCCGGTGCTCCAGGCCACGTGTCCAGGCAAAGATGCTGGCAATGGGGTTCGTGCTGGTGGGCCGGCCCTGCGGGGCAGGGGTCACAGAGGCATTAGGAGCCAAAGCAGCTGACAAGGGGGCCACCTGGACGCAGCTGCCCACCCCTAGACTGACAAGCCAGACCCATCCCCCCAGTCTTCCGCGCCAATGGGTTCTGAGCCCCTGGGGTAGAGGGGCACGCGACCACAGTCCCTACCACTCACCTTCTGGTGCTCCCGATAATGGCGGGTGACCGTTCCATGAGCAGCCTCAGCCTCGATGGTCTTCCCATCCGGGCAGACCAGCACAGACGTCATCAGGCCAAGGGAGCCAAAGCCTGAAGAGGGGGAAGACTCCTTTCAGTGCCAACACTACCCCTCACCCACCCTGCCCTCCTGCTCGTGAGCTGCCTCTCAGCTCACAAGCCCCGACTGTGCCTGGGAGGACAGCCACCGTTTCCGGCTTGTCTACCCTTGTCCTGGGTCTCCAGAGCCCAGCACAGGGCAGGGGGCATTCAAAGGTGGCATTCGTCAGCCTGTGAACATACATCTGGGTAGCTACCTAGGTGTTCCAAAAAAGTGAAAAACTTCTATAAGAAAATTACTTGTCTAAGGGGCACCTGCGTGGCTCGGCTGGTTAAGTGTCTGCCTTTGGCTCAGATCACAATCCCGGGACCCTGGGATCGAGCCCAGTGTCAGGCTCTCTGCTCAGTGGGAAGGCTGCTTCTCCCTCTCCCTCTACTCATCTCCTCTCCCCCTACCCTGCTTGTACTCTCTCACTTTCTCTCAAATAAAGAAATAAAATCTTAAAAAAAAGAAAAGAAAAAAAATTAGTTGTCTAAGAATGTCTGCAGCTGGGGCAGGGGGAGAGGGTCTCTTCTCCATGGTTACCGGACCCTCACGCTCACCAATTCCTTATTACTTAAGGGTAACTTTCATGCCTTTCTCTGGTCTGCTATGGCTTTTCATCTTTCCATCCTAGATAGGAATTGTTCCAGTGAGAGGATCACCACTGCACTTACTGAAATAAAGCCAAAGGTTTTTATAAAACATCAGGACCCTACATCTTTTCCTCAACAACCTGGGGTGGACTTCACTTTCCTCCGTATCAGGAGCTAGACTTCACCCCATCTCATGGAACATTGTTTTTCCTCCCTCTCCGTACTTCACATGTTGTCTACTCTCACCGCCTTTCCTGCTCTCGTTCCCAGCACAAATGGGCGAGTTCTCACAGCTACCTCGCTAATGGCCTCATCCATGCTCCTGCCACAATCCAATTTGTCTCACGGGACACTCTAGGGCGTGGGGCTTTGCCACCTTCCCCAGTATTCTCCTACATCCAACAGATTTACTGTGCAAAATGAATTCTCTGTTGTTCAAAAAGCACCCAGTTGTGCTCAATCCCATTTTCCTCCTGGAGCCAAACCTGGAGCCACAGTCACTTGGCCCACAGGCAGGAACAACCTCAAAGCTGACACACCTGGCCCTTTAGAACTTGAATTCCTGGGGCGCCTGGGTGGCTCAGTCATGAAGCGTCTGCCTTCAGCTCAGGTCATGATCTCGGGGTCCTGGGATCGAGCCCCGCATTGGGCTCCCTGCTCCGCGGGGAGCCTGCTTCTCCCTCTCCCACTCCCCCTGCTTGTGTTCCCTCTTTCGCTGTGTCTCTCTCTGTCAAATAAATAAAATCTTTACCAAAAAAAAAACTTAAAAAAAAAAAAGAACTTGAATTCCTATGTTCTCCCTTCTCCGTAACAGTAGCCTTAGTAATACACCAGTCCAAACCTAATTTGGGAAGCCTTCCTCACTCAGATGCCAGAGAGCTCCTGCCCCCTGCTGTCCACGGGGAACCCTGCAATGAGTCAGCAGGCCACACTAGAGTTTTCTATGAAAAGGGTCTTAAAAGTCCCCCAGCCAGAAAAGACCAACAGCCCAGCCCCTGGAGAGCGGTGCTCCCAGCGTACCCTGCGCCAGGATATCCGACTGCACATCCCCGTCGTAGTTCTTGCAGGCCCACACGAAGCCGCCGGAAGACTTGAGGACCTGAGCCACCATGTCGTCAATAAGCCGGTGCTCATACCAGATCTTATTCTTGTCAAAGTCGGTCTTATAGTGCCTGGAAGCACAAGGGCCTGTTGTGGGGAGAGGGCGGGAGGCTGACAGGTTGCGGATCTCCCCCCAAGCTCAATGCACTGGGACAGTGACCACCCTGTAGGCTGGGGGCTGGGGGCACAGGCAAGGAAGGCTGTGAAATCCTGCGGGAGCGATGAAGGGAGAGGCTGTTACTTCTCAAAGATCTCCTGGAAGATGTCCTTGAAACGCCCGTCGTAGGCTTTCAGGATGGTGTTCTTGGTGCTCATGTACAGGGGCCACTTCTTCTGGATGGCATACTGGAAGCAGCTGTGTGCAAAACCCGAGATGGACTGCAGGGGGAGAGAGGTCCCTGGTGTGGGCCCCAGCCTGGGCCCCGGCGCCCCAGGGCCCCAGGAACGGCATCCCTTCCCTCCACACCACCCGCCCTGACAGTCTGGGTGAACCCAGCCACCCTGGAGGGAGCAGCTGCTCTTTCTACTGGCCCAGTAGCCCCCTCCCAACTTCTGGGAGGAAGCAGCCCCTCAGTTTTGCCTTGGAAAACTCCCCTCCCCAATTCTTAGACCATATGGCTGGGGTGGGGCTGATTCCCCCGGCCCACCCAGCCGTCTCTAGAGTGGACCCCGAGCCCCGGCTTATCGTCTCCGAGCCCCTCTGTGATTGGCTCAGAGGTGGTCATGTGACTCAGGCCTGCACTTTTGCCGGAACCCTGTTGACAAAAAGGCTCTTTTCTGATAGGGTAACCAAGCTGGCAGGGGACAAGCCTGGGGCTCCTGGTGGCCACTTCCTCACGGCCAGAGAATGAGGCCAACCCCAGAACAAATGAAAGCCAAGAGTTGGGAAAGGGGGGAAAAAATGCCTATCCAGTTTGCTTAAGCTAAGCATCCTGACAACGAACGTGCCCCGAAAGGTGTGTCGGGAGAAGACACACAGGAAGTCGGGGTGTAGGAGACGGAACTCAGGAAGTTGGGGTGTCGGAGGAGCACAGGAAGTCGGGGTT
>NW_023270464.1:23300685-23352451 GCF_011800145.1 Mirounga leonina
GGGGTGTCGGAGAAGGAGCACAGGAAGTCGGGATGTTGGAGAAGGAGCACAGGAAGTCGGGGTGTTGGAGGAGCACAGGAAGTCGGGGTGTCGGAGAAGGAGCACAGAAGTCGGGGTGTCGGAGAAGGAGCACTGGAAGTCGGGGTGTCGGAGAAGACACACAGGAAGTCGGGGTGTCGGAGATGGAGCACAGGAAGTTGGGGTGTCGGAGAAGACACACAGGAAGTCGGGGTGTCGGAGAAGGAGCACAGGAAGTCGGGGTGTCAGAGAAGACACACAGGAAGTCGGGGTGTCGGAGGAGCACAGGAAGTCGGGGTGTCAGAGAAGGAGCACTGGAAGTCGGGGTGTTGGAGAAGGAGCAGAGGAAGTCGGGGTGTCGGAGGAGCACTGGAAGTCGGTGTGTCGGAGCACTGGAAGTCGGGGTGTCGGAGAAGACACACAGGAAGTCGGGGTGTCAGAGAAGGAGCACAGAAGTCGGGGTGTCGGAGAAGACACACAGGAAGTTGGGGTGTCAGAGAAGGAGCACAGGAAGTCGGGGTGTCGGAGAAGGAGCACAGGAAGTCGGGGTGTCAGAGAAGGAGCACAGGAAGTCGGTTGTCAGAGAAGACACACAGGAAGTCGGGGTGTCGGAGAAGACACACAGGAAGTCGGGGTGTCGGAGAAGGAGCACAGGAAGTCGGGGTGTCGGAGAAGGAGCACAGCAGGAGCATCTGCTAAGCAGGAGTCCGCCCGCCCCACTCCACCCCAGGCACATTGCGGGTCCCCCTGAACGCATCCCGATGCATTTGCTCGCAGGCCGCGGAGCTTCCTCAGGCCGCTGTCGCGGGGCAGTCAGAATCGGCTAGTCCACAGCGGCCCGAGCGGGGGGCCAGGCTCGGGGAGCCGCGCGCCGGGGCCTCACCTCGTCCGTATTGTACATGCCCATCCCCACGCCGCCGCCGGGGAAGTTGAACACCTCCCACTCCTTCGCGCCACTGCCGTCCTTCGGGGAGAAGACGATCTTGAACGTGCCGGCCCGGTCCACCACAAAGTCCGTGGCCTTGTACTACGGAGACAAGAGCGCGGCTCTGGCCAGGGGGCCCGGGTGAGGGTCCCAGGCCAGTGCGAGCCAGCTCCCTCCGGGGCCAACCTGGTCGCCGTGGGCGTGCCTGCCAATGGTGATGGGCTTGGTCCAGCCAGGGACGAGGCGGGGGATGTTTTTGCAGAGGATGGGTTCCCGGAAGACGGTCCCCCCGAGGATGTTTCGGATGGTCCCGTTGGGACTCTTCCACATCTTCTTCAGCTTGAACTCTGTGAGGACAGAGACGAAGTGGCCCGGCTGCAGCCCCCACCTTCCAACCAAAATTTGAACCCTAGGCAAGAACGCGGCCAGACGGGGGCCCTGGAAATCATCCTGGGGAATGTCTAGAATATGAATGTGTGGGCTGTGGGATCAGATTGCTTGGCTTCAGGGTCTAACTCCACCACCTCTAACTGTGAGTTTTATGCAGGTGGCTTAACCCGAGCTATAAAATGAAATGATTGCTAAGGGTCGCGGTGAGGATTAAATAAACTTCTTCCTAAAGCGGCTCCCACATCATGTTCGGCCGTGGCAGCACCCGGCTTGCAGCAGACCGTGGTGCTGCCACGAACCACGGGGTCCAGCCCACATTATTAAGACAGTGACTCCCTACTTCCTTGTCCACAAAATAGGGATGCCTAAATCCCAGGGCTCGGGAGAAATAAAAGAAAACCTGCAAAAAGAGTTTAGCACGGAGATGATTCCAGTAGCCTAAGGTCAGGTTGCACCCAAAGACGGGAGGAGCTCTGGAGCGTTTGGGAAATGGGCCTTGAATGCCTCCTTCCAGCTCCCTCACACTGCAGGTCGTAGCAAGAGAGGAAGAGCTCCGCGAGCCCCTAAGCTACCCTTTCTCGAATTTTCCAAACCTGGCCCCTTTGTCCACACACTGGGGCCCTATTTCATGGAACCCTCGAAAGTGGTCCCAGAACCAGGGCCCAGCAGCCAGTCCAAGCCTGGTGAGGGCACCTCTCTGAGACAGAGTTGCGGTGCCGAGTGGGGGGTGAGATCCAAGCAATGCTCCCCAGCGCCCTCTGAGGCTCTGAAGGATATGAGCCTGACACAGAGCACTCTGTGTTCTGCCTGCAGAACAGTCCAGGAGCCCAGAGGGGCAGGCTGCCCAAAGAGGCCATCCTTACTGTGCCTGCATGAGCTTCCTCCTCGCTGTTGCCAACGACCCCTACCCTGGCCAGAGCCGCACAGCAGAGCACAAACACCACGGGCCTGGGAACAACACCCCGCCCAGCTTCATCTGCAGGCACCCCTGGGGCTCCCGTCTCCCGGGTTCGTGGCCCAGCCCCCACTGCCCCGGCCCACCCACCTCCGCACCCTCACACCTTCCACACGGGCCTCATCAGGGGTGATGGTGGCACACTTGACGGCCACACTGTACTTCTGGGTGGCCAACGCAGAGTCTATGGTGACCTGGTCATTGGTCTGGTCACGGTGTGGGAGCCCCAGGTCGAAGTACTTGAGCTGGACGTCCACGTGGGGTAGGATGAGCTAGAGACAGATGACCGGGGCAAGGCGTCAGCCCAGATGTCTGTGACTCAGGGGCATGTGTGGGCCATGGCACAGGACACCCAGTCAGGGAAGGCCAGTGGAGGAAGCGGGCAGCACGGCCAGAAGGGTGGGATCAGCCATTCCTCCGTGGGGCCAGGCAGAAGCCGTCAGGATGCAGGGCTCTCTGGAAAGAGGCCAGCAGACCAGGCTGCAGCCCCTCAGAGGGCTCAGCCCCTAGCATGGACCGCAATGGCCCACCAACTCAGCTGAACCCCAACCCCAAGTGCATCTAGATTTCTCTGTACGGTGGGTTCCCTTCTCCTCCCCATTCAGAAGTGGCAATTCTCGACCTTCTTGTGGACACACACACAATACAGGGGTCTTCACATGGACAAGTTCTCCAGGCAGATCCAGACCACAGCGACTTTGGGGAAGCCAAGGAGCCACGCTGGGAGCCCTCTGCCATGACGGCTCGATGGCTCGGACGTATCACTGTCCGACGACACACCACAGCCACGACTCCAGATAACGTCCCTGAACTGCCCAGGAAAGGTGTGCATGCTGCCCGGCACACCAGCCCTGCTCTTCCCACGCCCTGGAGAACGCACATCGGACTGTGGGGCATCAAGACGGACCCGATACAGGATGGGCCTTGAATGTGCACCCATTCTGGAAAACATGTGGGCTTTGGTACCAGCACAAGACAGACGGCTGAGGCCGGGCCCCTGCCTGACGTCGTGAAAACTATGTGTGGCCATGACAGAAAGGTGGATGGAAGGACAGAAAAAGGCTGTTGCTGCCCACCAGGGTGGCGGGTGAGCCCTGGGACCGGACACGGGGCCCAGGAGGCCGTGCGGAGAGCCGCCTGCTTTGGGAGGAACTACCTTCTCCTTGATGAACTGCCAGATGATCCGGGTCATCTCATCGCCGTCCATCTCCACCACCGGCTTCGCCACCTTGATCCTCTTGTCGGCATCTGGAACCGGGCACACAGAGCGCATCACACCTCTGGGGAGGTTCGTGGGGGAGCCCCTCTCCTCCCCGGCCGGACCTGCCCTTCACCAAGGAGGGAGCCGTGTCAGCCAGGGCCCAGCTCCCCACGTTCCGTCCCCCTCAGCAGGAGCAGCTCCCCGGCCACCTGGGGGGCCTGGATCCCCCACTGAGGATGGCCACCTAGGACTGGCCAGAAGGATGCCAGCCCGGCCGGTCAGACCCTCTCCCCTGGAATCTGAAGGCAGAAGAGACCGACACAGGTTACACTGCTTGAAGACAATACATCTACCAGGAGTCACACCTTTCTCGATGGAAAGCGTGGCTTAGGGCATCTGGACTAGAACTCAGAACCCTCAACACGAGCTGGCTCAGGGTAGCCAGTCCCGCCAGAGAAGCATCTAAGGTCCAGGGAGATGGTTGAGGACAAGAGGAGCCGGGGGAGGCTCTCCAAGCAAAGTCTGACTCATGAGAAAAACCAACAGTCTGGGAAGTGAATTCCAAAGAAAATTCAGGAAAACGGCCTACCGCATTAAATCAGTGCAGGCTACCTGGAGGGAGCTTGTTGAGCCTCAGCCTGGAGCAGACAGAGGAGGTACCCACGCGCTAGCACGTTCCTCTATGCACAGCCGGGAGGAGGCAGTGACTGCAGAGTCGCGCAAGCAGATCTGTGCGACACCTACAGCCGGCCTCCATCACCAGAAAGTTCACTCGCTGCTGGAACGCAGGCAGGACAGCTAAGAGTGGGGCTCTGTCCCCAGCAGAGCCTCCTCAGCCCTCACTCAGGGCCCATGGACTCTTACGTTACACACAATCCTTACAGATGGAGTGCTGGGTCTTTCACCTCACCAGAGATTAGACAGCAAGTCCGAACAGGGGACCAAGATGCTCACTTAAAAACACCAATGGTCAGAAGAAGTGACCACCGCTAGGTGGACAGCAAGGGACAGAAGTCTGTAAAAAGCAGGCCAAGACTAGGGGCACCTGGGTGGCTCAGTTGGTTGAACGACTGCCTTCGGCTCAGGTCATGATCCTGGAGTCCCGGGATCGAGTCCCGCATCGGGCTCCCTGCTCGGCAGGGAGTCTGCTTCTCCCTCTGACCCTCCCCCCTCTCATGCTCTCTCTCTATCTCATTCTCTCTCAAATAAATAAATAAAATCTTTAAAAAAAAAAAAAAAAGCAGGCCAAGACTAAAAAAGCATGACCACCTACGCACATGTAAAACAGAAGTGGCCAAAACCCCACAACCCCAAACATATCACTGTCCGACAACACACACCACCACCATGATTCATGCTGACTTCCCCAGCCCGCTGAGAAAAAGGTGAATTATGTGCAGCAAAATGACTCACTTTCCAAAGATGTGCACAGATCTTTTTTAATCTAAAAATAATCTCTCAAGGATATGCAAACAGATTTTTTTTTTTTAACCTAAAAAGAATTTGAGAGATTATTTAGGAAGAAAAATGAGACCCAGGGAGTGTGGCTTGTGTCAGAAGTCAGGATAGATCCCAGGTCTCTGGTTCAAGCGCAGCCTCTGGACACCCTCATGGGTCACATGCAGAGAAGTGGAAAGCAAACAGACTCCAAACATTCCATTCCCTACAGAACAAGGTGCACCCAGCTCTACCACCCTTTCCAGGATTCGAAGGGGCCTTTGGACCCAAGTTACAAAATTCCTTTACCTTACCTGGTTGAAAGCTTGAGTATAAAGGGCTTTAGGACCTGCAGAAAGTCTACTGGGCTGTTACAGAGCTAGCTTAGTTTTTAAGAGCATCTCTTTTTTTTTAAAGATTTTTATTTATTTATTTGACAGAGAGAGAGATAGCGAGAGCAGGAACACAAGCAGGGGGAGTGGGAGAGGGAGAAGCAGGCTTCCTGCAGAGCAGGGAGCCCGATGTGGGACTCGATCCCAGGACCCTGGGATCATGACCCGAGCCGAAGGCAGACGCTTAACGACTGAGCCACCCAGGCGCCCTTTAAGAGCATCTCTTAAGCGTTAATGTCATGAGAGCTAATCAAGATTTTTTTTTTAACTCTACTGAATCTGCCATAATCATAATCCCTAAGGAAAATTCATTTGGGGCCAGTCCTGAAGGTTTCAGCTTCACCTGGGCTCCACTCAAGTTTTTGGTTTCACACACAGCAACCTGTGGGCTGTGGACACACCTCCTACATGCAGAACTCAATGTCAAGATCACAGCGGGCAGCCCTCCCTGCTGTGCCTGCAGGTGTCAAACCCTCAGAGGACACAGGGCCCACTTATTTACAACCAGGTGCTAAGCACCTCTTCCTGAAACAGAAAAACGTAACAGTGCCTGGCCTCAAGGAGTGAATATGTGAGGGGAAACCTACAGATGGAGAGAGAGGGCAAGCAGAGCTATTAACAGAGTCAGGAGTGGGGCGCCTGGGTGGCTCAGTTGGTTAAGTGTCTGCCTTTGGGGGCGCCTGGGTGGCTCAGTCGGTTGAGCGACTGCCTTCGGCTCAGGTCATGATCCTGGAGTCCCTGGATCAAGTCCCGCATCGGGCTCCCTGCTCGGCAGGGAGTCTGCTTCTCCCTCTGACCCTCCTCCCTCTCATGCTCTCTGTCTCTCATTCTCTCTCTAATAAATAAATAAAATCTAAAAAAAAAAAAAAAAGTGTCTGCCTTTGGTTCAGGTCATGATCCCAGGGCCCTGGGATCAAGTCCCGCATCAGGCTCCCTGCCGCTCCCCCTGCTTGTGCTCTCACTCTCTTGCTGTCAAATAAATAAATAAAATCTTAAATAAAATAAAAAAAAAAGTCAGCAGCCATGGGAGCCAAAGCAGCAGAGACTTGGGGCGCCTGGCTGGCTCAATCAGTAGAGCATGCAACTCCTGATCTCAAGGTTGTGAGTTCAAGCCCCACACTGGGCATGGAGCCTACTTTAAAAAATAAAATAAAAATTACCAACAATTACAAAATTACAAACAATCACAAAAAAACGACCCTGCTCAGGCAGGGTTTTTAAAAAATAATATATTGATTGGTGACCAAGGTTTTAAAATCAGGTGATTTCAACAACAATAACAACCAATTAATAAATGGGCAAAGGACTTGAACAGATATTTCTTCAAAAATGATATATAAATGGCCAAGAAGCATATGAAAAGTCACCCCATAGCACTAATCATTAGGGAAATGCAAATGAAAATCACAGTGAGATACCACCTCACACCCATGAGGATAGCTACTATCAAAAAAAACCAAACTAACAACCCCACCCCCCAACAGAAAACAACAGGTGTTGGTGAGGATGTGGAGAAACTGGAACCCTGTGTACAGCTGGTAAGAATGTAAAATGTTGCAGCCAGTATGGAAAACAGTATGATGGTTCCTCAAAAAATTAAAGATAGAAAATAAATTAAAGATAGAATTGCCATATTGTCCAGGGGCACCCAGGTGGCTCAGTCGGTTAAGCTCCCAACTCTTGATTTCCACTCAGGTCATGATCTCAGGGTTGTGAGATGGGGTGGGGGGTGGGGGGTGAGGGGTGCTCAGGCTCTGCTCTGGGCATGGAGCCTGCTTGGGATTCTCTCTCTCCCTTTCCCTCTGCCCCTCCCCCCTTAAAAAATAAAGGAGAATTGCCACATGGTCCAGCAATCCCACTTCTAGATATATATCCGAAATAATTAAAAGCAGGGTCTCAGGGCGCCTGGGTGGCTCAGTTGGTTAAGCGACTGCCTTCGGCTCAGGTCATGATCCCGGAGTCCCAGGATCGAGTCCCGCATCGGGCTCCCTGCTCAGCAGGGAGTCTGCTTCTCCCTCTGACCCTCCTCCCTCTCATGCTCTCTGTCTCTCATTCTCTCTCTCGCAAATAAATAAAATCTTAAAAAAAAAAATTAAAAATAAAAGCAAGGTCTCAAAGAGGTATTTGTACACTCATGTCCCATAGCAGAATTATTGACAATAGCCAAGAGGTGGAAGCAAGTCAAGTGTCCATCAAGGAACGAATGGATGAACAAAATGTGGTACGAGCCTTCGAGAGAAGAGGACTCTGGAAACTAATCCAGGAAGGGTAAGAGAAACGTCCCTCCAAAGGTTAAACAATGTTCCTAATTCCAAGTTTCTCCAAGACTGGGCTCCCCACCACTCAAATGTGCATGGACTTGCTTGGAAGCTAAAAAAAAAAAGGAAGTGCCGGCATGGTTAGTGACAAGCGATGGATCGGGACCTACCTCAATAGCTTTTGCTGCTCAAGTTCTTTTGTTTCAAATTCCACAAAGCCAGTTTCCCCTTGGACGGCCAGTGGACTTACAATGTGGTATACTTACCCAGACAGCATTACCCCATCCCAAACACTTTCAGTACGTCTGTGATTAACATTTCTGGGAGGTAACTCTTATAATAAATCAGAAGCAATAATAAATATGCAAGGAATTAATAACCATACTGCCTAAGCTTTTCATAATTCCTGTACCTTACGCAGAACGTCAGTAAATTTTAAATGGACTTTTTTTTTTTTTCAAAGATTCTATTAATCTATCTGACAGATAGAGAGACAGTGAGAGAGGGAACACAAGCAGGGCGAGTGGGAGAGGGAGAAGCAGGCTTCCCGCTGAGCAGGGCCCGATGCGGGGCTCGATCCCAGGACCCCGGGATCATGACCTGAGCGGAAGGCAGACGCCCAACGACTGAGCTACCCAGGCGCCCCCAAATGGACTATTTTTTAAATGGGTATATAGAGAGTGGAATATTCAGCCCTAAAAATTAAGAAAATGCTGACACAAGGTATAACAGGGATAAACCTGGAGGACTTATGAGGACTGAAACAGGCTAGGCACAAGAAGAAAACTAGGGTCTGATTTTATTTACAGGTGGTACCTCGAGTAGTCAAATTCATAGAAACAGAAAGTGGAAGGGTGGGGAGTTGCCAGGAGCTGGGGGAGGAGGGGGTGGGGCACTGTTGTTTAATGGGTACAGAATTTCGGTTTTGCAAGATGATAAAGCTCTGGGGATTGGTTTTACAACAATGTGAAAGTATTAACACTACTGAACTGCACTCTTAAAAATGGTTAAGATGGAAATTTTTATTGTGTGGTTTTTACCACAATACAAAATAAGAAATAAGATTTTTTTTAAAAATTTGAACCGGGGGGCGGCGGGGGGGGGGAGAACAACCCAGGAGATTTTACATAAAAATACAGTCTCTTTTTTTTTTTTTTAAGATTTTATTTATTTCTTTGAGAGAGAGAGAGAGAGAGGGAAAAGCAGGGGGAGTGGCAGAGGGAGAAGGCAAGGGAGAGGGAGAAGCAGGCTCCCCACTGGGCAGGGAGCCTGACACTGGGATTGATCCCGGAACTCTGGGATCATGACCTGAGCCGAAGGCAGATGCTCAACCCACTGAGCCACCCAGGCGCCCCTCCAGTCTCTTCTTGAAGCATGAGTTGCTTCCCCCACACTGAGCTGGTGCTCACGCACACCTTCTCCTTGATTCCAGGCCCATTATGTACCCTCCAGAGGACCCCCCAAGACATCAGAGTTGGCGACCTGGTGTGTGGTTCGGCCAATATGGTAAAGACACAGCCGTCGTGTGCCCCTCTCTGGGTGACAAATGATGACAAGCAATCTGAAATCCAAGGAACAGTACATGGGCCTCCCTGACAGCTTCCAAGGGCCAACCACCATGAAATCTTCAGAAGCCATGTTGCACATGTCCTCTTGGTCACAGTGTGGGACGGAATTATACCAGCCACAGGCGACCCAACAGGCCAGTTCTCCTCCTCATCTGGACTGCTAGCACCCAGCACCAAGTAAGGATATCAAAACTTGTCCCCAGTTTCGAGATCGGCCTGCTACTCCAAACTCAAGGCTGAAGGTCTCTCCCAAGACAGCCTCCCCCCAAGAGTAAGTGCTTTGCACTTTCCCACCCTGGCCGCGGGTCAGCAGAGAAGCTGATGGGCCAGCATGGCCCAGCAGAATGCGAGGGGAAGCCCCCAATTCCTGGGAGCTCAAGAAGGCAGGGCAGCGATCTGGAAGAGGCTCTAGCGTTTTCCTTGGTGTCATCCTCCACTCCACTCCCTCACACCCGCATCTGCACCATCAAAAAATCCTATTGGCTCTTCCTTCAAAATACATCAGAATCCAGTCCCTTCTCACCACTCCCAGTGCTACCACCCAGGTGCCCGTCACCATTTCTCTCTCTCTTTCTTTTTCCCCACCATCTCTTGCCAGATTAGGACTACAAGCCTACCAAGACGCTGAAACCAGAGTGCTCCTGTTAAAATGTATATCAGGCCATACTCTTCTCAAAACCCTGCAAAGCTTCCCCTTTCGCACAGAGTAAAGGTCAAAGTCCTCAAAAATGCAAGACCCCCAGAGGTCTGACCTAATCTGTCACTGCCCCCCCAACTCTGTGCCAGCCGCAGGCACTCCTCCCTCAAGCAAAGGGGGACACCCCCAGCATGGCCTTGGCACCTGACAACCAAACGGCCTGTTTCCTTCCTTCCCTTAGCGCTTCATTCAAGGTCTTTGCTGGCCACCCCATCCAAACTTCCACGCACACCTGCCTGGCCCCGATTTGTTCCCCTTAGCCAATGTTCCTTTACTCCATACTAGCCAACTTCGACCTTGTTTTACTGACTGTCCCCGCATTAGAATTTAGGCTCCACAAGGGCAGAAATCTTTGCCTCTTACCCCTGGCTCTGTCCCCAGCACCTTGCCTGAAACACAGGAGAACACAATAGTTGTTGAAGTCACCAGTGAATGTCAAGTCACAGTCAATTTGGTCTATAGTAAGCTGCTGCCCTTCCCTCCCCTCCTCTTGGGATGAAATGTGCTCCCTCCCATCCCCGCCCCCCCACCCCGGGATGCATTGCCACACAGAGACTGGGCGAATTCTCACCAGCAGATTGCACCAGACCATCACAAATGTACATGGGTGGCATCTCTGCCAGGCAATGGGCAACTTGCCCTGGAAAAGCTCACGCTTCATACTGTGTTAAAATGTGCAATCCACTGGCATTTTAAAAGATTTTTTATTTATTTATTTGACAGAGAGATAGAGAGCACAAGTAGGCAGAGAGGCAGGCAGAGGGAGAGGGAGAAGCAGGCTCCCCACTGAGCAGGGAGCCCGATGCGGGGCTCGATCCCAGGACCCTGGGATCATGACCTGAGCCGAAGGCAGCGGTTTAACCGACTGAGCCACCCAGATGCCCCTCCACCGGCATTTTAAACATGCATTTACATTAGTGTAAACTCCAGGGCAGGTCACAGAGCCTAGCTTCCAGTAACCAGAGGGCGGTGTCCAGCACCTCATAACCTGAATGGAACCAGCACAAGAGACTCCAAGCTCCCATGGAGGATTTGGGGGCTGGGGTAAACCTCTGATGGGGCAGCAGTGGTCTTATCTGATGTGGTTGAAACCAGCTTCAGTGGAGAACACGTTAATAACTCCACCGGTGAGGGCGCCTGGGTGGCTCAGATGGTTAAGCCTCTGCCTTCGGCTCAGGTCATGATCCCAGCATCCTGGGATCGAGTCCCGCATCGGGCTCCCTGCTCCTTGGGAGCCTGCTTCTCCCTCTGCCTCTCTCTCTCTCTGTGTCTCTCATGAATAAATAAATAAAATCTTAAAAAAAAAAAAAAAAAGAGTTTAAAAAAAAATAATAATAACTCCACCGGTGGGTCTGCAGAACTTTGAACAATCATTAAATAATCTGCCCTGGAATCTAAGAGTTCAGGCAAGTTCACCAAGGTCTGAAAAGTTAAGAGGTAGGGTGAGAAAATCAAGAAGCTCCCGGGAGAGGAGTGGAGCTAAGGAAGGCCAGACAAGATCATTCTCCCAGTGAGCGCTTGGGCAGAGCCCACCCTCACTTTCCCAAAGGCCAGCATATCAGAACCACCACCAGCAATCGCTGGAGGCCTAGGAACTGCAAAACTAGAGACGTGGGAATTACCGAGCAGCAAAGACACAGGAGTGTTTTAGCCAAAAAAAATATATTCTTTCCTTGTCATCAAGGGGAATGCCAAATATTCTGCCTCCCGCAGCGTTGCCAGGTAACAAACTAGCAGAGGCCACAGTTGTAATCTCTTGTCCAACTCAAATACTACGTATTGGCCCCATTAATAACCCATCCACTTGGGGACTTCTGGAAGGACCTACGACTGAAAGAACTTTCTTTCTTACCATCAATGCAAAGGAGAAAAGGGGAGACCTGGAGAATGTACCTAACTCCCACTCCATTTTGCTAAAGGAAACTCTGCCATATGGGAAACTCTGTTTTGGGGCCTGTGGGCACTTAGAACCTTGGAGTTGCAGGACTGACCACTTAGAGACAAATCCCATTAGTACAAAAGCAGAAATGCCCCTTTCTTCTTGGCAGGAGACGTGGGGGTGGGGGACCAAGCTCTCCCCCCTTCCTCCTCCCCAATTCTGGTCAGCTGCTCCCACACTCGTTAAAGATTACCTACCCTAACAGTTAAGGCCCGGCTGCCTGGGCCCCACTCCCTCTTCCTCACCGTCCTCACTCACTCTGAGGGGCTGCAGGCCAGGTCAGGAAAGGGGTTTCCGCGGCAACAGGCAAGAGACAGGGCCAAGAGACCTACATTCTCCCTGCCTTTTGTAGCTGGCAATGGAGAGCCTCAGGGCGGGCCAATGCCCACATGCCACAGGGGGCGGGGGAGGGGTTGGTAATGGAGATTCACGCTAAATCCTGCTCGTTCTGACCCGACTACTGTCTTCTCTCCTAAGCAGGGTGCTAAGGCTACCGCAGAAGCAGTGAGGAACTATTCAGGAAAGTGGCATTTTGGTGCGGCGGCCCAGGAGCCCAGTCTCCCAGTTGGGAGAGAGGGCCAGGCCAAGGAGCAGCGCAGGCTGGGCTGGCGAGAAAAGGCAGGTCAGGCCAAGGAGAGGCCCCAGGATGGAGACTTAAGTTAGACCGGGGTGGGGGGTGGGGGTAAACAAAAGGTAAAATAAAAAGGACGCTCCTCCAGCTGTCGCGTAAAAGCCTCCAAAAATAGCTGACGCGGGCCTGACAGCGAGGAGGGGTTACAGAGCGCCGGGCTGCAAAGGGGAAGCGGCAGCCTCCTCCCCGCCTTTGTCTGAGCGGGGCCCGCGCCGCGACCATCCCTCTCACGCGAACACCGGGCCGGGTGCTCCGGCCCCCTACTCGCCGGCCTGTCCCCTTCCCGGGCCCCCCCCCGGCACCCCCCACAGGAATACCTGGGGGCGCGGGGAGGCCCGGAACCCCCGCCCGCGCAGGGCCGCAGGACCTGCCGTGCCAGGGCCACCAGTTGCCACCGTCCTTCAAGTCCCCACCCCTGCGCCTGGCGCGGCCAGAGAGCCTGGGGCCGGGGAGCGCGTCCCCGCCCCCCGGCTCTTTATGTGCCAAGCCCGCCGCCCCGGCCCCGCGATCGTCCCGACTCGCGCTCCCAGGTCCCCGCCCGGGAGGCCGCCACGTCGCGGTGCCCGGAGCCCGCCCCGCCCGGACCCTGCTCGTGGCACTCACAGTGGCGCCGCGGCTGCTCCTGCAAGTTGGGGCCCGTCGGGGCTGCCGGCGCCCAGGCCGGCCCGCCGGAGCTGGAGACTCTGCAGAGCGAGCGTACGACCCGCAGGTAGCCAGCCATCCCGCCAGGCAGGCGAGCGAACCGAGCGAGGCAGGCGAGACCCCAGCGCCCGTGCTGCTCCGGGCCGCCTGGCTGCGAGCCGCCGAGGCCTGCCCGGCGCCCGCGCGCGGGCAGGGGCGGGGCGGGGGTGTCGGGGGCCGCCACCGATTGGGCCTCGCCGGAGAGGAGGCGGGGCCGAGGCCTGCCCGGCGCCCGCGCGCGGGCAGGGGCGGGGCGGGGATGTCGGGCGCCGCCACCCGATTGGGCCTCGCCGGAGAGGAGGCGGGGCCGGGGCCTGGGCCTGGCCGGCCTCCTCCGGGCCCCCCCGCCCCCCGCGCCAGCCGGACCCCGCCCCAGCGCCCAGAGCGCGCTTCCTTTGGAGCCAAGGGGCTGCTGCTAGAGATCGACAGACCCGCGGGGATGCGCGAGCCGGGGTCTGAGCTGGGGGATTAGGGCAGCTGTTAGCGGGGCTAAACCCCTCTCTCCGGGATGCCCTATCTAAACCTGGGTGTCAGTTGCTGACAAATCAGCTTGAACCCCCAAAGTGAGCAAACGCCTGCGCCCTTCGCGTTGGCTGGACTGAAACTCCTTCGCATTAACCAAGTGCGGGTTCCGTGTTCTTGGACTAAGACCACGGGCACGTCGGCTCCTCAAGTTCGCGCTCAGATACTCCTGTCCACACGAGTTGCGTAGACTGATCCGAGTCAAGAGCTGAAATCTCTTCTCCTCTGCTTCTCACCAGGTCAAGCTGCTGATCCTCGAAGTTAATTCAGCCTAGCCAGACTCTGTTTTCTCCCGTCCGAAATGGGAATTGTAACAGTAACAGGGCTGCCAGGAGAGGTGGGTGACATAACGCAAGGAAAAGGCTTGGGGCACACCCTCGGCTCAACGGTTGTAGTTAATGCTTATCACGATCCAGACGAGTCCTCATGCAGCCTGCACCGAAGGAGTTCAGGATCCACCCGGGGAAACAGTTCCATCTTTGCCTGTTTGCATGCGGAACACAATACTGATTGGTTCTGTCGCAAGCAACCAGTCTCATCGCCCATGTTCTTGAAATGAGACACCAGCTGGGGCTGGGTTTTATTTAGAAAAATCTGACCCCAACCCCCACTTTCCTGGTCACACCAATTCACTCCAAATACTAGCAACCTCTTTCTGCCCTGTGTCCCCAGCTCTCCCCTTCATTGCCTCACAGTCAACAGTGCCAGATGGGGCTGGGCCAAGAAAGCAACCTTGAATTACTGACTTCAGTGCTTCCTTCTCCCTGTCCCAACCAGGCAGAGCTACTGCTTTGGCCCTGAGACCCAGTAGACTGGATCCAAGGGGAGGTTGCTTTTGGACGCCCCTCCCCGCCAAAGTCTGAGGTCTCAGTCAAAGGCCTGATCTTAGGCCAGCGTGTCCCAGAATGACTCATGATGCCTTTCATTCTGTTCCCAGTCCTCTTGTTCAAAACACAGCTAAAGACCTTGGAAGCCTCTGGTATTGCCTTTATGCCATCCTGGTATTATCAGGCACCTGGGCCTTGGTGTCCATGCCTGTCACCTGGGAGAAAGGCCCCCCTGAGGATCCTTCTGTTATGGATGTCAGCTACCCATACTACCACTTCTGAAATGGCCATGAAGAAACCCCCAGGGGCTCATCTGTGCCTCTGCATGGTAGACTAGGGTGTCAGAAGCCCTGGTGAGAGGCAGCACCGAAGCCTCAGTGTGTTCCAGAGTCTAGCCATCACCTGCAGAGAGGGTGGGGGCATGTGTATCCTTTGCAAACCCAGCAGTAGCCCAGGGCAGTGAGGCAACGTCTTCAGGTTAACGTCTTCACTCCCTGCCTCCCAGCGCTCCAGCTCCATGCCCGCCTTCCACATACGGTGCCTATTTGGTGAGACAGCTGACATTTGCTCGAAGAGGTCAGGACACTTACTCAACGTCACACAGCTGGGAAGTAGCAGAACTCTAGTTCATACCCATATGCCTGGCTCACAGTCTATTGCTCTTGTAAGAAGAAAGAAGGAGAAAACAGAGTCCCTATCTATTGCACTTGTCTGGAATGCCTGGCAGTGCAAGCTACTGGCCTTGAGAGCCATTTCATAGAATGGTGGTGTTTTTTGTTGTTGTTGTTTTTTAAAGATTTTATTTATTTATTCATGAGAGACAGAGAGAGAGAGGCAGAGGCAGAGGGAGAAGCAGGCTCCCCGCAGAGCAGGGAGCCTGATGCGGGACTCGATCCCAGGACCCTGGGATCATGACCTGAGCCGAAGGCAGACGTTTAACTGACTGAGCCACCCAGGCGTCCCTAGAACAATGGTGTTTAAAGGAAAAATGCTCAGATCCTTCAGCTTGGGGTCAGCGGAAGCGGAAACTCCCACCCTTCCATGTTTTTAATCCAACAGCAATTAGTTATTGAGACGAGGTCATCTGCAAGTTCCCTGTGGAGGCACCAAACTCGGTCTCTACCCTTGGGGAACCAGACACACAGCTGTGTCATCACCACATACCAGGCACAAGAAGAAAGTGTCCCAAGAGGAGCTTAGGTGACGAGCAAAGCACCAAAGTCAAAGACGAAATTACTTCTGTGGGGGCACCCTGGTTGGTTTAGGGCAGGAATGCCCATCAAGCTGGCTCTTAAGGATAATTACGATCTGGGAGGAGGGTGGACAGGCCTGGCCGTCTGGGAGAGGGAGGGACTCGCACTTCACCCAGGTGGACACTCTAGGGCATTAGTTGCGCGGTGTGTTTGTTGGCAGGGGGTAACATCGGGCAACAGCAGTGAGAGGACGTTGGGGACTAGGGGACCGGGACTGGGCAGGGGAGGCCAGAGTCCCTGAACCAGGGCCAGGCCTCACACGAGGTCCTGGCAGGACCCTCAAGACTCCAGAGGTGGTGTAGAGATGGAATCAGCAGGAATGGCCACTGGCTGGACTTGGGCAGGGGGAGGAGTCAGAGTGACTCAGACTTCCATCCCGGGGGTTAGAAAAATAATCATGCCATTATTAGAAATCAGAAAAGAGGAGAAGAAGGCAGGGTATGGTGTGGGGGGGGAGGGGGCGGTGTTGATAGCAGAGCTATTTATGGTCATTTCTAAATGGATGTCCCTGCCAGCAGTCTTTTCCCTACCCTTCCCAATCACACTATATGGCTGCCCAGCCCTGAGCAGTCACTCCCCAGCCGGCTCTGGGCAGTCGCCTGGAGTGGCTCTCCAGGCGTGACACAGTCAAGTCTGATCCTTAGAACATTTCCCGGCCTTCACCTCCCTCACCATCCTTCTCTTCTACTATTTCCTCTCCCCAAGAACTCTAAATTTAGCCATTCCCTTAAATAGTCCCTGACTCTGAGCCTTTGCACGGCCCCTTCCTTCCATCAAGTGGACTCTTCCCATCCCCCCCACCACACAGCCCGCCCCATCCCCAAGCCCACCTTCTCAAGCCTGCGCCGGGGGTGAGGGGCACACAGCATTCATTTACACCTAAGTCATCATGCAAGGTAAACAACTCCCCAGGCTCCCCCTCCCAATAAAAGAGCACCATATACTACTCTGATTTTTTTTTTATTCTTATGTTAATCCCCATACATTACATCATTAGTTTTAGATGAAGTGTTCCGTGATTCATTGTTTGTGCACAACACCCAGTGCTCCATGCAGAACGTGCCCTCCTCAATACCCACCACCAGGCTAACCCATCCTCCCACCCCCCTCCCCTTGAGAACCCTGTTTGTTTTTCAGACATCTCATATCAGTGAGATCATATGTACTCTGATTTTAATTTTGTCAAAGAAATCTATGGACGGGGTGCCTGGGTGGCTCAGTCGGTTAAGCATCTGCCTTCGGCTCAGGTCACGATCCAGAGTCCTGGGATCGAGTCCCACATCCAGCTCCTTGCTCAGTGGGGAGCCTGCTTCTCCCTCTCCCTCTGCTGCTCCCCCTGCCTGTGCTCTCCTGCCCTCTCTCTCTGTCAAATAAGTAAATAAAATCTTTAAAATAAATAAATAAATAAAAATAACAGATGGGGTCCAGAAACGAACTTGGAAGATTTTTTTTTTTTTAGATTTATTTATTTATTTGACAGAGAGAGACACAGCGAGAGAGGGAACACAAGCAAGGGGAGTAGGAGAGGGAGAAAGAGGCTTCCCGCTGAACAGGGAGCCTGACGTGGGGCTCGATCAGGGAAGGAACTTGATCCCGGGACTCCAGGATCATGACCTGAGCCGAAGGCAGGCACTTAACCGACTGAGCCACCCAGGTGCCCTCGAACTTGGAAGATTTTAGGATACTATTTAACTTTATGAAATTTTCTCTCAGGTTGCCTACGTGAATCCTAAAAATCCCTCATAAAACTGGAGATCCAGAAGATGGAGCAAGGGGAAATGATCGAAAAGGCATTTAAAAAGAACCAGGGGCATCATTACCCTGTGGGCAGCATATTCCTGGAGCACAAAGATTTCTGCTTGTTTGCTGAAGTCATTAGTTATGACTGTCTCATTGTCTGGGCAAGTCACTTAACTCCCCAGCCTCAGTTTCTTCGTCTATAAATGGGGGTTATAACAACACCTATTCCTAGTAGTTATTCAATTAAAGAAATTCGGGCAGGCAAATCACCTCTCTAGTGCTGACCCCGTAATTCCAGATTGACTCCCAGATTCCTGGGAGAGGCTAAAATTGCCATTGGGTTAGGTATCAGGTCTTGGTTCGCTGACACTGGGCTTAGCACAAGAAACTCCATTTTGGGCCTGTTGTCTTTTTTTTAACAGTGCTGTTGTTACTATTACGCATCATTCACATGAATGAGCTCCTGTGACATGACAGTTGTGACCCAGGGATGGACAAGAGGACACATTCCATTCCCGAGGGGACCCCAAGCCACTGGGGGTGCCAGGGAGATGGATATGTAAAGAGGTCATTTCAAAATACAGTGGATGTGGTTGGAGGGAGTGTTGGTTAGTAACATCTCTTTGGAGGGTAATTGGGTAGCCTCCATCCTTTTATAAAATGCACATACTCTTTTATCCAGAAATTCCACTCTGAAGGACTGACACCCTGGAAATACTCACCAGATTATTTAGAGACATAAAAGAGCAAGGTGTTCACCGCGGCACTGTTTATACCAGGGAAAACTTAGGAATGAGTAAATGTCCATTGTCATATATATATATATATACATACACATTATATATATATATATTTTTTTTTTTTTGAGAGAGAGACAGAGACAGAGACAGAGAGAGCACAAGCAGGGGCAGAGGCAGAGGGAGAGGGAGAAGCAGACTCCCTGCTGAGCTGGGAGCCCAATGGACAGATGCGGGGCTCCATCCCAGGACCTGGAGATCATGACCTGAGCCAAAGGCAGACAATTAACCATCTGAGCCACCCAGGTGCCCCAATTATCATTTATATTAAGAATGAGGTAGATCTATATTTGCTGATGCAGAAAATTGTAATGGGATACATTAAGTGAAAACAGAAAGTTGAGGAGAAATACCCCATCAATATATATACACATATATATGAAAAATACATATATGTGAAAAATTGGCGGGGGAGGGGGGATGAGGGGAGACGCTCAATTTCTACTATATACAATTCCGTGTGGTTTGAATATTATGTAACAAGCACCCATTATTCTTATAACCAGAAAAAGAACAATCAAGATGTAGATTTCTTATTTTACTTTTTTTATTTTTTAAAACAAATCACCCGGTAAGTTAGGTGTGGTATAGCACAAGTCATTCCAGCGGCTTCCTTTCCACTCTGGGGGAAGTGAAGGGTTAAAGGGGCTGGGGGAGGGGAAGAGGAAGTGAGGTCAGGAAAGAAGGGCGAGGGGCCCCGGGGGCTCAGCTGGCTGCCTGGCGGCTGGCCACGCCCCTCGGCTGGAAGCCGCGCCCCCCGCCCCTCCCCCCCGCTCCCCGCCCGGGCTGCCTGGGCGGCGCCGCACAGCTCCTAGGAGCGCAGGAGGACGAATGATGAGAACTTAGTGTAAACTCAGGTGGAGATGCAGACAAGATGGTGGCACCTAGAGCAGCGATTCTCAAAGTGTGGTCCGAGGACCTGGAGGGGGAGGAGTGGGGGTAAAACTGTTTTCATACCGATACTAAGACTTCACATGCCTTTCCGGGCTGTGTTATTGTTTGCACAGGTGGGGAAAACTGCTGGCACTTTACCGTGAATCATGACCCAGAGGCACCCAACTATAGGAGCAGAGATTTCCTTGTCCACCACGGGCACTCTTTGGCTTTTAAGAAAAAGTACGAAGGGGGGGCGTCTGGGTGGCTCAGTTGGTTAAGCGACTGCCTTCGGCTCAGGTCATGATCCTGGAGATCCCGGATCTAGTCCTGCATTTGGCTCCCTGCTCATCAGGGAGTCTGCTTCTCCCTCTGACCCTGCCCCCTCTTGTGTGTTCTCTCTCTCTCAAATAAATAAATAAAATCTTTAAGAAGTATGAAGGTATCTTTAATAAAGCAGTAAAAATGAATAATGTTATTAAATCTTAACATCTTGGGTTTACCTCTTTTGAGTAAGTAGCCTGTCTGGAAGTGGGAAGTACCTATAAAGTGCTTGTGGTGCAGACCCAGGTAACATGGTTGTCTTCTGGAAAAGCATTTAGGCTTATTTGATTTTTCGAGAGGAAGCAGCTGCTTTTTTCAGAGAGCACCATTTGAACTGGAAAGAATTGATGGGGAAACCATAGTTATTCAGACTTGAATATTTGGCCGATATTTTCTCAAGAATGAATGAAATAAGCCAGTCACTTCAAGGAAATAACTGACCATATTAGTTGCCAATGATAACATTTGAGCTTTCAAAGGAAAACTGAAATTTTGTAAAACTTGTATATACCACCTGAGCTTGAGAGCTTCCCAGTTCTTAAAGATGTTTCTAATGAGATTGGTGGCATCATCAAATGTGATTTCTTTTTCATATGGTGCAATGAAATGTGTCAATTTTTAGAGGGTCTGCATACCTCTGTGACCCAGTATTTTCCAGGTGGCCAATGCATGATGTTAAAACATTATGCATGGGTAAAAAATCTAGTCAAGAATGAACTTGAATGTAATAGATATGAATGTCACAGAGTGGGAAAGGCACATCGATGTTGTTCTGGATTCCACATAACAATTAACCTTTAAGAAACAATCACTTGTACATTTTTTTTTAAAGATTTTAAGTAAACTCCACACCCAACGTGGGGCTCGAACTCACAACATGGAGATCAAGAGTCACTCGCTCTACCCAATGAGCCAGCCAGGCACCCCCCCATACATCTTGTTATGGTAAAAGAATACCCCCCCATGGGGTCTCACCCAGTCTCAGTGACCAGGAAACCAGATGCCTAGAGCAGAAAAGCCACCCGGGCCTCGGTCCAGATTGGCCCATGCAAGTTGGGGTGGCCCTGGTGCTTGCGGTGTCCACCGTGCCCAGATGCACCCCCCCGGGGGAGGACTGTGGTGCAGGCCTGGCACAGGGATGAGTCCCAGGACCCCCCAAGGTAGCCCTACAACCCAAGAACCTGGCTGCATGGTCAGTCTGGAGCAGCCATGCCAGCTCAGAGTCCTTTCCAGGAAAGCTGACAAATGGGAGCATGGTCCAGAATTAGAATTCTCCAGAAAGAGAACTAACTCCTGGGTGGGTATAATAACCACATGCAAGGATAAATTGGAAGAAAGGAAGAAAAGATAAAGGCATTTGGTGAGGAGAAGTTACACTTGGATGTAAGACTTGCTGCCCCTTGGCTGAGAGTGGATACTTTGATGTAAGTGATAAAGAGGACAAGTGGATCCAGATTTTCATGGAAAAGGGTGACATCAGAACTCCTCCTGCTTCACATTGGATGAAAACAACCCCGTGACAGTCACGAGGCTGTTTGTGGGAGGAGTGGCGTGGACCTTGTACTACCAGCCCGCTGACCATTTTTCTTGCTCAAGGCCAATACAAGAAATTTTTGGCACGTAGCGGTGCTCTTGGGAGCTAACATACTTCTTGTAAAGATCCTAAACCTGATAAGTGAGCAGAAAAATCAATCATTTGCTCTCTGTTTTTACAGTAGAGTCTTGAAGCTAGGCTATCTTTCTTGCGTAAGATTATTTGATCAGAATATGTTTTAATGAAAAGAGCTAGAAAGCTGATTTTTTTTACATGGAAACAACTGTGCACATTTGGACAAATCAGGCATCCATTTTCTCTAACTCAGTCAAGATCAGTGGTTTAGACAGGAATTCAACTTTAACTCAAATGAAATGTAACTTCTTACATGTTCTACCTGGACATGATTCTTTTTGTTTCCAGTCCCAGGCACAGAGCTCCTAAACCCCTTGGAATTTCCTGAGTGACAGGAGTGTCCTTTGTTATTCATAAGGAAGGACAGAAGCTCCTTTGCTCAGGACCCACCGGCCCTCACACTATGTACCTCTTCATCTCACTGTCCATCTAAATCCTTTATAATATCCTTTATAATAAGTTGGTCCATGTAAATCAACATTTCCCTCAGTTTTGTGGGCTATTCCAGCAAATTATGGGACCAGAGGAGAGAGTCATGGGAATCCCCAATTTAGAGCCGGTCGATCAGAAGTTCAAGTGTCCCAGATCTGCAACTGGCATGAGGCTGGTGGGAGTGAACACTTAACCTGTGGGATCTGATGCCGCCTTTAGGTGGATGGTATCAGAATTAAGTTAAATTGTAGGACGTTCAGTCCTGCTGAGGAGGGAACAGAAGGCTAACTGAAGACAAACACAAACTGACACCCTGCAACCTCTCCCCACGCCCCACTCCTGGGTGAGACGTGTGTGACCTTCTTCTAGGATCTCCCAACTATCTTAATGTTAATGTCTCACCAGAGGGAAAAACAACCTTAGCTTGATATAGCCAGGCCTCCAGGGTCCTGAGGGTCTTCTTTACCATATGAAAACCCCTTGGAAACCTCCCTTTTCCTTACTTCCCCCAGCTCTGGAGTATATAATCAGCCACTCGACAACCCGGGGCAGCAGCTTTTTCTGCCCGGGTCTTCTGCGTGTGCTTTCCCCAAACCACCCTTTTACACCAAAGACGTCTCAAGAATTCTTGGTCGCGGGCTCCGGACTCCACCCCACCGAACCTCACCTACGTTCCAAAACCACATCACTGCTAAGGATTAGAGAATAGCTCGGTGTGGGAAAACGAACGAGAAAGGTGTACTGATAGATAACACAGCTAACTAGATATAGCAACTATTTTCTCCCCACATTGTACCTTAACCTTAGAGCATGGAGTGGTAAGGGGGAAGGGCTCTCATAATAGGAGCACGCTCTCAGTTGGTTATGCCACCTGCCACTTTCTTGTTCAAAGTCAAGTACCTGGGGCGCCTGGGTGGCTCAGTGGTTTCAGCTTTCAGCTCAGGTCATGATCCCGGGGTCGGTCCTGGGATCGAGCCCCGCGTCGGGCTCCCTGCTCAGCGGGAAGTCTGCTTCTCCCTCTCCCACTCCCCCTGCTTATGCTCTCACATGCGCTCTCTCTCAAATGAATAAATAAATTCTTAAAAAAAAAAATCAAGTAACTGCCTTAATTTAAGAAGGAAGTAAGGAGGGAGGGAGGGAAGGAAGGAGGGAGGAAGGGAGGGAGGGAGGGAGGGAGGGAAGGAAGGAGGGAGGGAGGGAAGGAGGGAGGGAGGGAAGGAGGGAAGGAAGGAGGGAGGGAGGGAGGGAAGGAGGGAAGGAAGGAGGGAGGGAAGGAGGGAAGGAAGGAGGGAGGAAGGGAAGGAGGGAAGGAAGGAGGGAGGAAGGGAGGGAGGGAAGGAAGGAAGGGAGGGAGGGAGGGAAGAAGGGAGGGAGGGAGGAAAGGAAGGAAGGAGGGAGGGAGGGAAGGAAGGAAGGAAAGGCCCCACTGATGACTGGTCCCCTTCCTGGTACAGTGGAACGTGGGGTGCCACAGACCGCACGCTAGCTTCTCCGACCCTGAGTGACCCTGTGTTTGTTGGTCTCATCTCCTCTCTTTTAAAATTCATGCTGAACTACTGTGGGAGAGAATAGCTGTGAAACTGAAACTTACTAAATAACTAAATAAATAAAATTAAATAAAATAAATAAAAATTTTCTGCTTTAACTTTTAACTCAGCAAATGTGGTTTTATATAACCCATATAAACAACAGCTTTTTGGAGTCCTCAACAACTTCTAGAATATACAGGGGTCCTAAAATCAAAAAGTTTGATTTTTGCTAGAGGAAAGTCCTAGCAACCCAACAAAAATGGGGCCACATTATCACACACACAAGAAATTTAACATTGATGCAATAATACTATATAATAGATAGTCCATATTAATTGTCCCAAGTTGTCCCAATAATTTCTTTAAATTTGGGAGGGGGGGCCCTCAGGAATCCAGAATCTAATAAGAATCATGCATTGCATGTGGATGTCATGCCTCATTAGCTTTCTTTTTTCTTTTTTTCTTTTTTAAAAGATTTTATTTATTTATTTGACAGAGAGAGAAAATACAAGGAGGCAGAGTGGCAGGCAGAGAGAGAGGGAAAAGCAGGCTTCCCGCGGAGCAGGGAGCCCAATGCAGGGCTCCATCCCAGGACCCTGGGATCATGACCTGAGCCGAAGGCAGACGCTTAACGACTGAGCCACCCAGGCGCCCCTTTTTTTTCTTTTTTTAAAGATTTTATTTATTTATTCGACAGAGAGAGAGAGAGCACGAGCAGGTGGAGCAGCAGGCCGGTGGCTGAGTAAGGAGCCTGATGTGGGGCTCGATCCTAGGACTCTGGGATCATGACCTGAGCCCAAGGCAGACGCTTAACGACTGAGCGACCCAGGAGCCCCCTCATTAGCTTTCTTTAATCTAAAGCAATACCCTGTTCTTTTGTGGGCAGATGGGTGGGAGGTGTTTATATTGCTATTTTTTTTAAAAGCCGGGTCAACTGTTTTGCAGAACATTCTAACAGTTGCATTGTTTCTTTTGTCTGATGGTTTCCTTATAATTGTATTCACGCTAAATATCTTTAACAGGGGGCGCCTGGGTGGCTCCGTTGTTAGCCTGAGCTCCTGCCTTGGGCTCCCTGCTCAGCGGGATGCCTGCTTCTCCCTCTCCCACTCCCCCTGCTTGTGTTCCCTCTCGCTGTGTCTCTCTCTGTCAAATAAATAAAATCTTTAAAAAAAAAAAAAATCTTTAACAGGAATTTTACATTATGTCATTCTCATTGCCTCACATTAGGAAGCCCCTGATCTCTGTGTATCCTATTTTATTTTATTTTTTAAAAATATTTTATTTGTTTGTTAAGTAATCTCTACACCCAACATGGGCTTGAACTCACAACCCCAAGATCAAGAGTCAGATGCTCTACTAACTGAGCCAGCCAGGCCCACTCGTGTGTCCTATTTTAGAAAGTACCCCCTATGTTTGGGGACTCTCTTCTTGATTGTGATTTTATTTATTTTTTTTTTTTAAGATTTTTTTTTTTTTAAGATTTTATTTATTTGAGAGAGAGCGTGCGCACAAGGGGGGAAGGGGTGCAGGGAGGAGGGGCAAAGGCAGAGGGAGAAGCAGACTCCCCACTGAGCAGGGAGCCCAACTCAGGGCTTGACCCTAGGACCCGGAGATCATGACCTGAGCCAAAGGCTGACACTTAACTGACTGAACCAGCCAGGTACCCCAAGATTTTATTTTTAAGTAGTCTCTATACCCAACATGGGGCTAGGGCTCGAACTTACAACCCCAATACCTAGAGTCACATGCTTGGAGTACCTGGTTGGCTCAGTGGGTGGAGCATATGACTCTTCATTTCAGGATTGTAGGTTTGAGCACCAGGTTGGATGTAGAGATTGCTTAAAAATAAAAATCTTGGGGGAAAAAAAAAAGAGTCGCACACTCTACCGACTGAGCCAGCCAGGCACCCCTTGATTGTGATTTTATATATATATATATATATATATATATATTTTTTTTTTTTTTTAGATTTTATTTATTTATTCATGAGACAGACAGAGAGAGGCAGAGGGAGAAGCAGGCTCCCAAGGAGCAGAGAGCCCGATGCGGGACTCGATCCCAGGAACCTGGGATCATGACCTGAGCCGAAGGCAGACGCTTAACCATCTGAGCCACCCAGGCGCCCGATTTTATATTTTTTTACACTAGGCGCCCCTTTCCACATCCTTTTTAGTTTTCTGTTGGGTCAATCAAGATTTCTTTATGCTCCCCCACCCCCTTTACTGGTTTAGAAGTTATACATCTATTTCTACTCATTTAGAAATTAAATTCTTATTTTTTTAGTATCTTATTTATTTATTTGACAGAGAGAGAGAACACAAGCAGGGGGAGCGGCAGACGGAGAGGGAGAAGCAGACTCCCTGCTGAGCAAAGAGCCCAACGCAGGGCTCAATCCCAAGACCCCTGGATCATGACCTGAGCCGAAAACTAACGCTTAACGGACTGAGCCACCGGGGCGCCCCAGAAATTAAGTTCTTAACGTGACTTAACAAAGTTTAAAACTCATCATTTTCTTTATTGTTCTTAAAAATGTGAAAAACTTAGATGATTTCTGGGGTGCCTGGGTGGCTCAGTCGTTAAGCGTCTGCCTTCGGCTCAGGTCATGATCCCAGGGGCCTGAGATCAAGCCCCGCATCGGCTCCCTGCTCTGCGGGAAGCCTGCTTCTCCCTCTCCCACTGCCCCTGCTTGTGTTCCCTCTCTCGCTGTGTCTCTCTCTGTCAAATAAATAAATAAAATCTTTAAAAAAGGGCGCCTGGGTGGCTCAGTTGGTTAAGCGACTGCCTTCGGCTCAGGTCATGATCCTGGAGTCCCGGGATCGAGTCCCGCATCGGGCTCCCTGCTCGGCAGGGAGTCTGCTTCTCCCTCTGACCCTCCCCCTCTCATGCTCTCTCTCTCTCTCTCTCTCTCTCTCTCATTCTCTCTCTCAAATAAATAAATAAAATCTTTAAAAAATATAAAAATAAAAATAAAAAATAAAAAAAATACAAACTAAAATTTAAAAAAATCTTAAAAAAAAGAACTTAGATGATTTCTGTCCAATTTCTCCTCTCCTATATTCCATGTTATTATTCCATAGTATTCTAGTTCCAGTGGGGTTTCTGAGCTCCCTCGTTTTTCAAATAGATTCATCAGCACGTTTCGCCCGTTTCTTAGCTCAGCGTGGCATCATGCATCCCACTTCCTAACTGAAGGGCATCAGCGAACGGGTCTTTCAACAAGCTTCCTGAGTAATTAACAACCTCTGTCTCAAATTGTCCAACTTCATCCTCCGTCCTTTTTTTTTTTTTTTTAACCTTTTACTGGAGCATAATATATGTATACACATATACAGAAAAGTACACAAATTATTGATGTACAGCTTATGAATGTTCACCCCATTACTGCCCAGCTCAGGAGACAGAACCTCACCAGCACACCAGAAACCCTCCCAGGCCATCTCCTAGGCCCTGTTTTTCTCCCAACTTCCCCCCAAATAATTGCTATCCTAAATTCTACTAAAATGGGCTGGTTTTGTCTATTTTCATTTTGGATGTAAATGGAATCAGACAGCATGTACCCTGTTGTGTCTTCTCAACATTCCATTTGTGAAATTCATCCATGCTTTTGCATAACATGCTATAATTTATTCTGTTGCTATATAAAATCCCATGTTATGAATCTGCCACAATATATGTATCCATTCTACTATTGATGGACATTGTTTTTTTTTCTGGTTTGGGGCTATTATTAATGAGGCTTTTATGAATGTTCTAGCGCTTGTCTTTTGCTGCATGTATGTAGGAAATTCCGTTGGACGACACTTAAAAGTGAGTTAGTGGCTCATAGGTTACTGCATAAGCATTCAGCTTTCATAGACACTTTAAATGGCTTTTCCAAGTGATTGTCTCATTTATTTTCTACCAGCAAGGTATGGGAGTTTCAGTTTCTCCACGTCTTTGCTGACACTTGGTGTTGTCGTTCTTCTGGGTTTGGGTCATTCTCCTGAGTGTGTAGAGGTATCTCGTGGCAGTTTTTTTTTTTTTTTTTTTTTAAAGATTTATTTATTTGAGAGAGAGAGAGAGTGTGTGTGTGTGTGTGTGTGTGAGCAGGGTGAGGGGCAGAGGGAGAGAGAGAGAGAGAATCTAAAGCAGACTCCCTGCTGAGCACAGAGCCCAGACAGATGCTGGGCTCCTTCCCATGACCCTGAGAACATGACCTGAGCTGAAATAAAGAGTCGGTGGTTTAACTGACTGAGCCACCTAGGTGCCCTTCATGGCGGTTTTAAATTGCATTTGCCTGGAAACCAATGAGACTGAGCTCCTTTTCATATGTTTAATATTTATTTGATTATTCTCTTTTATGAAGTGCCTGTTTCTTATGCTTATTTTTCCCCCCACTGGATTCTTCCTGTTTCTGATTTGTAGGAGTTTATATACATTCTCATATAAGTCCCCTTTTTGGACACATACACTAAAAGTTTTCTCCCATTCAGTGGCTTACCCTCTTGTTCTCTTATTATGTCTTTTTTTTTTTTTAAGATTTTATTTATATATTTGAGAGAGAAAGAGAGCATGAGTGGGGACTTGTAGAGGGGAACGGGGAAAGGGAGAGGGAGAAGTAGACTCCCTGTTGAGTAGGGAGCTTGACTTGAGGCTCCATCCCAGGACCCTGGGATCATGACCGAGTTGAAGGCTGATGCTTAACTGACTGAGCCACCCAGGCACCCCTCTTCTTCTTTTTTTTTAAAGATTTTATTTATTTATTTGAGAGAGAGAGAATGAGAGACAGCACGAGAGGGAAGAGGGTCAGAGGGAGAAGCAGACTCCCCGCTGAGCAGGGAGCCCAATGTGGGACTCGATCCTGGGACTCCAGGATCATGACCTGAGCCAAAGGCAGTCGCTTAACCAACTGAGTCACCCAAGCACCCAATAAATAAAATCTTTTTTAAAAAATTTATTTATCAGAGAGAGAAAGCACACAAGCAGAGGGAAGGAGCAGCAGGCAGAAGGAGAAGCAGACTCCCTGCTGAGCAAGGAGCCCAATGCAGGACTTGATCCTAGGACCTTGGGATCATGACCTGAGCCAAAGGCAGACACTTAATCCACTGAGCCACCCAGGCATCCCACTATAAAAGGTTTTTTTAAGAATTTTTTTTTTTTTAAGATTTTATTTATTTGAGAGAAAGAATGAGAGAGAGCATGAGAGGGGGAGGGTCAGAGGGAGAAGCAGACTCCCTGCTGAGCAGGGAGCCCTATGTGGGATTCGATCCCGGGACTCCAGGATCATGACCCCAGCCGAAGGCAGTTGCCCAACCAACTGAGCCACCCAGGTGCCCTAAAAGGTTTTTTTTAAATAGCTGCCAAATATTCATCACATGCCTTTCCCTGGCACAGGGGCTCTGGACTCAGAAAAGGCTGGTGAATATCTTGTCCCAATCTCTTCCAAACTGTGTAACTTTCAACAAGTTATTTAAATATTCTGGGTTTTAGGGCATCTGGGTGGCTCAGTTGGTTAAGTGTTTGCCTTCAGCTCAGGTCGTGTCCCAGGACACTGGGATGGAGCACCCCCCTCAGGCTCTCTGCTCAGTGGGGAGTTTGCTTCTCCCCACCCTCCTGCCCCCTCTCATGCTCTCACACTCTCTCTCTCTGTGTCTCACAAAAATAAAGAAATAAAATCTTTAAAAAAAATAATAATAGGGGGGCGCCTGGGTGGCTCAGTCGTTAAGTGTCTGCCTTCGGCTCAGGTCATGATCCTAGTCCCACATCGGGCTCCCTGCTCGGCGGGAAGCCGGCTTCTCCCTCTCCCACTCCCCCTGCTTGCGTTCCTGCTCTCGCTCTCTCTGTCAAATAAATAAAATCTTAAAATAATAATAATAATAATAATAATAATAACAGGGGAGCCTGGGTGGCTCAGTCGGTTAAGCAGCTGCCTTTGGCTCAGGTCATGATCCCAGGGTCCTGGGATGAAGCCCGCATCGTGCCCTGCTCAGTCGAGAGCCTGCTTGCCGCTCTGCCTACTTGTGCTCTCTCTCTCTGTGTCAAACAAATAAATAAAAATAAATAAATAAATAAATAAATAATAAAATAAAATAAAATACTCCAGGTTTTAGCTTTCATGGGAGGTGGCCAGATCCTGAACTGAGTTGGTTATGTAGTTCCTCAATTCCTAATTAATAAT
Source organism: Mirounga leonina (assembly GCF_011800145.1). NCBI lineage: Eukaryota > Metazoa > Chordata > Mammalia > Carnivora > Phocidae > Mirounga > Mirounga leonina. The sequence continues at coordinate 23,329,901 of NW_023270464.1, forward strand.
TGATTGACTTAGAAGCCCTGCATCAACTGAAACTGTGGATCATTAACCCTAGAACAGTCTTATTTATTCGTGAAAGTCTCCTAAAGACCTGGGATAGGCCTCGTGTTGCGAGTCCACAGTTTTATTGGACGTGACCAAGGACAATCAAACTACAGCAGAATGAATGCCCTGTGATAGTTGAAACCAAAGCCAGCCTTGGCGGCCTGAAGGAATAACAACTGAGCGACTTACTCACATTCCCTTATCGGATCAGGGGATTATTCTTTATCTGTAGAGCTAGTGGTTCTGAAAGGATTCTAACCTGATCTTAGCTGACGGCCTCAGGGGAGAGCTGCCTGAGTTCTCCGTGGCTCACTCTAGCATCTATAAAATGGGCAGAGTCAATGTTCAATACCCACCCCTCAGTGATATTGTCAAAGTCGAAGGAGCGCTCAGCTGAGGGAGGACGCAGCAAGTGTGGGGATCCGTAGTGGCCGCCAGTATGCCCAGCCCTGGTGGTGTGGACGTGGGGGAGAGTTGGCCATTTGAGGCAGTGGACTCTGGATCCAAGTGGAGTGGGGAAACCCAAAAGGCTGGGGTGCTTGTTTACGGGGGCCGGATGGGGATTACTGGAACTGATGAGACGTGGCTAAAGACCAAATTCCTGACATGAGTTTGTCCAGTGAGGTGCTGGTAAATGTTATTAACAACCAGCTCCATGGAGATGTGTGCCTATATATGGGTCCTGATTTCCTGATCTAAATACTTCAGCCCCCGCCCATCTCAAACTACCCACGTAACATCACAGAACAGAGTTGTACAGTGTTTCTATTATATAGTATTTCTATCATATGGATACAATAGGTGTAAATATCCTCAAGGGAAGAGATACTAGTAAAATAAATTTAAAAATAAATAAATAAAAACAAAAAAATAATTAAATAAGAAGTGATGAGTTTTGAGTTTTTAAATATAATTTATTTATAGGTTTATATAACTTAATTTTTTAAGATGACTTATTCATTTAAATAATCTCTACACCCAATGTGGGGCTCGAACTCACGACCCCGAGATCCAGAGTCGCACGCTCCTCTGACTGAGCCAGGCAGGCGCCCCTCTATAACTTAATTTTTAATGATGGCTGGCTTTAACAACTGGCTTGCAGAATTCCTGAAAATATAATAATTGACTCTCATGAACCTGTATAAACTGGCTCTAGCCATCGCCGAATTAGTCCTCAGGTCCTCATTTGGAGCCTGTAATCATGGACAAATAACATTCAGGTTTAGTTCAGCACTTGGCACCGGGACAAGCGCTAAGGACGGGCTCAGTGCACTTCTTAAGGACAAGTGCTCATTCCCCTGGGAACCGTGTTCCCTCCCCCACGACACAGCCCAGAAGGTGACCTTTTCCTTTCCTGGCTCTAGGCTATTTATCTTCCCAAGCCACCAGCATGCACGCGCCAGCACCCCCCCCCCCACACACACACTTCAGGACAGACTATCTCGGGAATGCCTGAGACGTGCACACGGGACACCATGGCCAGACATTCGCTGAACCCATGTCAAGTGCTCACAAGGTCATCCAGACGGCCAGAAGGAGAGCAGTCGCCTGCTCCTGGGCTCTCAGCCCCATGACCTCTGTGTTCATGGATTAGGCATGCCCTTGACGAACAGACCCCACCAGTCCACTGTCCTCGTATGTTTCCAAGCCTGGATCCAAACTACTATTTCTCATTTGACTTCTCTTCTTTCCCTTGTGTGCTACCTCTGCAAGTCACAGAGACACTTGCCGTGTTGACAACTACATGCTCTGGGAGCTTGCTCTAGAATTACCCCACTTAAGCCCCATAGCAACCCTATGAAGTAGGTACTATTCTTGTCCCAAGTCCTGTGGTTGAGAAATCCAGGGCTTGGGGTAGTGTGCTAAGTTGCCCACGGTGTATGGGAAGGACCCGGTATTTTTCCTTTCTCCCTCAAATGTCTCTTCATGTGGTATCCTCCTCAGTATATGCACAGTTATTTTGCATTCTTTAACACGTTGCTTCCTACTAAGCGTTCTCGGGCATAGAGACGGTTGTAGAAGCCATGGATCTGAGAAGATTGCTCAGGAGAGGGTGTGCTGTGGAACGGGGCTGGGGAGGGACCATTGATGAGACCCTGGGGGAACACCAGAACTTAAGGGCCCCCGAGGGCTGTCACAGAAAGTGCAAGCTGTCCAGGTGATGGTCCGCAGTGGGGAAGCTACAAAGTGGATGAGTAAATGGACACCAAAGGTGTCTGTCCCCTGGATTGGACGATCCAGAGACCATCAGTGATCTTGGCAGGGGCCTTTTCTTTATTTCTTAACCAGATGATGAGGAAGCTGGAGCAGGCCAAGGAAGAACCTAACCCCAGTGGGTTGAAGAAAGGCCAGGAGGTAGCAGAGTGGGGTCTACCAGTGTAGACCTCTCTTCCGGTAAGAACGCAGGAGGCACATGCTAGACAGAAGGAGGGCTTTTGTGGTGTAGCTTTTACTTTGTTGGTGTTTTAAACTGGGAATGTCCTTAGCCTTGGTGAGGCTGAAGATGCCAGTGACAGAAGAGAGTGATGACAGGAGGCAGCGGTGGCCACGGGCTGAGGGGTCTGAGCTGCAGACAGTGGGGTGGGCGGACATCCGCCTCGGGGCCCGAGGAGTGAGCTGCGCTGGGCATTGCCTGGTGGCCTCTAATCCTTCGGATAAATAGGAGGTGGAGAGTGAGGGGGGTGAATAGTTGGGGGCACCAAGGGGCATGGTGGGGCTTGTAACCAGCGGCTTGGGAGGTTGCCTGGAGACGCATCTGAAGTAGGAGGTAACGTACGTGTGGGACAGTCCCCTAGCTGTCATGGCCCAGCAGCCCTATACCTGGACTTCTTTGCGGAAGCTGGTTATGTCTATGGTCAGTAAGTTCATCAAACTCATTCATCATCTCCTTTCTTACTGCTTCTGTCCCCAGGAGGTGACACTCTCCAAGTTCTAAGGACAGCTCACCAAGGCCGTCCAGTAAGCAGTGAGGGATTTCCTCCCACCATGTGAAGGTTCAAGAGGTTGGTGGTCCGCAGCCTGGGAAAGGGCTCTCGCCAGACACAGCATCAGCCAGCCTGTTGATCGTGGAGCTCCCAGCCTTCAGAACTGTCAGGATTAAATATTTGTTTTTTCAGTCGCCTTGTCTATGGTAATTTGCTCCAGCAGCCTGAGCTGTAACCCCATGTGCAGAATGAGGAAGTGAGTCGTTTTGCCCAGAACAGGGCAGGACTTCTAGCTCTGGGCCAGTGACTTTCCACCGTGTCACGGGATGTACCACAAGGTGCTGTGGTCTCCAAGGTCTCCCCTTACTTGATCCAACAGAAAATACGTCCTTGGAATTGGCCTCCCCGGGCTCAGCCTAGAAGGAGGAATTCATTGCAAGCACCAGCCCTTTTCCTCTGACACAGATTTACCTCTTTGATAATCTTTTTTTAAAGATTTTATTTATTTATTAGAGAGAGAGGGGCATCTGGGTGGCTCAGTCGTTAAGTGTCTGCCTTCGGCTCAGGTCATGATCCCAGGATCCTGGGATCGAGCCCCGCATCGGGCTCCCTGCTCAGTGGAGAGCCTGCTTCTCCCTCTCCCACTCCCCCTGCTTGTGTTCCATCTCTTGCTGTGTCTCTCTCTGTCAAATAAATAAATAAAATCTTAAAAAAAAAAAAATTTATTAGAGAGAGAGCGCACGAGTGGGGGGATGGGCAGAGGGAGAGGAAGGGGGCAGACTCCCCGCTGAGCGTGGAACCCCATGTGGGGCTCGATCCCAAGACCCTGAGATCATGACGAGCCGAAGGCAGATGCTTAACCAACTGAGCCACCCAGGTGTCCCCCTCTTTGATAATTTAGACCTGACTTTCATGAAGAGGCAAATAGGTTTCCTCCCTGATCTATGGGTAGTGGCTACACAGGAGCCCTCTGGAAAGAGCCCTGTGATCAACTAGCCAGGTCTGCCAAGGTCAAGGCCATGGGAGGGTTAATCCTGTCTGCTAAATATTTGCCCAAGCTGGTAAGAGATGGGGTAGGTGGCAGACTGAAGGTTTAGCTTTGCAGAAAAGTTTGGGAAGGGAAGACATGAAAGATTCCATAAAAGTCTGTTTTCTGTCACCCTGCTGAGCAGTCTGGCACTGTATGGCTGCGACTGAGAATGTTTATGTCTCTCAGGGGTGTCAAGCAGGGCTTGTCCAGGGAGACAAGGACAAATAGCAGCTCTGTTCGTCCTATCGCCTGTTGAATCCAGGGCCCAGTGAGCAGGACAGTTACCAAGATTTCTGGGCAAGGCTTACTCTTGGCACCCAGGCCTGAAGAGATGGGGAGGCCAAGCGCCTGTCAAAATAGCCTGGCAGAGGGAATTCTGAGTTTGTCTCCCTGCCAGAGACAGGCACAGGACGTCCCCAGTGCAGCCTGGTCCTTTGCTCTGGCTACAAATGGATTCACATTCTGGGAGACCTTAAGCTTGCACGGTTGGGTCAGCTAGGCAGGGGCCTCCTTTTAAGAAAAGAATACAAAATTAGGTACTGACCCTTGGAGGAGGCCCAGAAGCTTAAGCTTCAGAAAATGATATATGTGGAGCAGAAAATAAAATAGGATGAGGGGACAGGACACAAGGAAAAGGAGCATCTGCTCTAGACTGGAATAGTCAGGGAAGGTGGACTTTTGAGCTGCAAACCAAATGACAAGGAGCCAGTCATGGGGAGATCAGGGTGAAGACATTATGAGCTGAAGGAACAACAAGTGCAAAGGCCCTGAGGTCGAGACAGGCTTGGGATGCCACCAGCCCAAGAAGATTGGTGGGAGGTGCAGGGGGAGAAGAAGATCAGTGGGCCTGCAGTATAGTGAGTCAGGAGAGAGGGAGAGGTGGTGAGTCCAGAGGAATGAGCAGGGTTCACATTGGGCCTTGAAGACATGGTAAGGACACCATTATTCCAGGATCTGTGGGAAGTCATTGAGGCCTTTTAAGTGAAGCTGACTATGAAAAGAGCATTATGGTGGTAAATGGAATGGCCTGCACAAACTTCCAAAAAGAGAGTGGCAAGTGGAGGTGGGGGTGTGTCAGCAGAACCTGGTCCTTCTAGGTCTGATGGTCGGGACAGTCATCAGGATGAGAGGGCATTCCTCTCGTTTCCTACAGAGCTTCCCGGCGTTACTCAAGTTCACCCCACAGAGCCCTTTGGGAACAAAAGGGCCAATCCATATCTGCACTGCTAGACTTCATGGCTCTGGGCCACTTTGGAAGTTCCAGGCCAAGCCCATGGGATACAGACAGACTCAAGGTGCCCTTAGCAACCTTAGGGACCCCGGGAATGAGCACTCCTGTTTCCAGAATATCTAACAGGCACACTTGGGGTGGAAAGGAAGGTGAGTGCCTTTCTGTGGTCTGCTCCCTCCTCAGGCTGTGAAGTTCTGGGCCTCCGGAAGACTGGTCTCCAGACTAATCTCCATGGGAACCTCTGAGGTGCCCCAACCTCTAGTGGGAAGCATGTGGTATGGGGCAGGGGTTGGGGAGAAGAAGGAGGAACTGTATTGCTGGAGGTGCCCAATGAGTAGGTCTGCCCTGTGGAGAAGGGCGGAGGGAGACATGGATTAAGAGGGTCTTCAAGCTCAGGGAAAGGAGAGCAGATGGGGGCCTGTGGGGGATGAGTAGTGAGGAGGGATGGAACGTGGCCCCTCCACCAGCTCCCCACTCCCCATCCTCCCATCTCCTGTTGAATCTGAGGGAGCTAAGGGCCTCCCCAGGCCAATCAACATGGTAGCCCAAGTTCGCTTCTCTGTCTGGGACTTGAGAATGGGAAGATGGAAAGTCAAGAAGAGCTGGGTCTCCCCGTAGTGCCTGCTGGTGGAGTTTGAGTTTCAGCACTGAGTTTGAGACATCAAAACAAAGGGCTTTGGGCCAAATTGGGGGGTGGGGGGCGGGCAGGAGGAAAGTGCTCACAGTTCAGGTAATAGAGAGAGAGAGACAGAGAGAAAGAGAGGCAATGAACTGTAGAAGAGCGGGGAGAAAAGCACCTTGACAAACTCGAGAAACTGGCTAACTGGTTCCAGGGATCCCAGCAGGCCTGCCTAAGAGGGAACAATAGTTGGAAGGTGCTAGGGATTTCCAGCAAAAACAACCAACCAACCATCAGACTGAGAGACAACGGAGAAGGGCCTCAGCTGTGTCGTGGCCTGGACGCCTCTATCCCAGGGGTCCTGTGGATCCCAGTGGTCCAGTGGTCACAGCACTCCACAGTGAGGCCCTGCCCCTAATCAACTGAAAATGAAGGCAAGTAAAGCTATCTGTGGGGAGGTAGAATGGTGAGGGTGTGTTAAGCCGTTAGTGGGAGGAGACCGATTCTACTACAAGTGACCTGGGTGGGGCCCCAGGAGAACAGGATTGTTTGCCAGTAAAGGAAACCTCATTGCATCTCTTGTTTCTGGTCCGGAGAAAGCTCTTCTTGGGATGGGGTGGGGCAGTCGGTCAACAAAGAGCCAGAAGGTGGCAGTGTCTACCCAGGGAGGGGTGTGGGCAGGGCCCCTGGCTGTGGAGGTGTCCCTCGCCAATGGCAGCCAGAGTCACCAGGGTATGCAGCCTCGAGTGGCCCCTTGCCATGATCTGAGCCTGCCAGGCCTTCCTCCCTTGGCCTGGGCCCAATCTCCTCCAATCTCCTCCCGCTCCTGTCCCACCGGCAGTGGGACCCCCAGGATCCTCCTTGCTGTCCCCAGGGTTCAGAGGGGCTTGTTTTCCAGTACCTCTGGCCAGAGTCCTGTGCTACTGATCTCCGGAGAGCCTGCCTCTCACTTCCAGGCCCCAGCTCCTCCCACTGCTGTGCACCCATCCTGGACTCAGAGTGAGCCTCTCCTCTGAGATCCTTGCTCACACAAGATACGCTGCGGGGCAAAAGAGGAGTCCATCTAGCAGGAACACAAGCCATTCAAAATGCAATATTACAGATTCTGGTCTTTTTTTTTTTTTTTAAAGATTTTATTTATTTATTTGACAGACACAGCGAGAGAGGGAACACAAACAGGGAGTGGGAGAGGGAGAAGCAGACTCCCTGCCAAGCAGGGAGCCCGATGCGGGACTTGATCCCGGGACTCCAGGATCATGACCTGAGCCGAAGGCAGTCGCTTAACCAACTGAGCCACCCAGGCGCCCCAGATTCTGGTCTTGAAAGTCCTATAGTACCTGGGCATCTGAGTGGCTCAGTCGGTTAAGTGTTCAACTCCTGATTTCGGCTCAGGTCATGAGATCGAGCCCCACACCTGGCCCTGTGCTGCGCATGGAGCCTGCTTAGGATTCTCTCTCTCTCTCCCACTGTCCCTCCTTACCCCACCCCTACCCCCACACACTCATACAGGCTCTCTCTCTCTAAAAAAAAAAAAAGTCCTATAGTATCAAAAGCCCAATGACATCTTTTGCTGGGTACCCAGCTGGCTCAGTCAGACTCTTAATCTCGGGCTTGTAAGTTCGAACCCCATGTTGGGTATAGAGATTACTTAAAATCTTTAAGGGGTGCCTGGGTGGCTCAGTCGGTTAAGTGTTCGACTCTTGATTTCTGCTCAGGTCATGATCTCGGGGTCCTGGGATCAAGCCCTGCATTGGGCTCCACTCTCAGCAGAGAGTTGGCCTGAGATTCTCTCCCTCTCCCTACCCTCCACTTGTTCACTCTCTTTCTCTCAAATAAATAAATAAATCTTTTTTTTTTAAGATTTTATTTGGGAGAGAGAGAATGAGAGAGAGAGAGGGAAGAGGGTCAGAGGGAGAAGCAGACTCCCCGCTGAGCAGGGAGCCCGATGCGGGACTCGATCCCGGGACTCCAGGATCATGACCTGAGCCGAAGGCAGTCATTTAACCAACTGAGCCACCCAAGCGCCCCAACAAATAAATCTTTTTTAAAAAATAAAATCTTTAAAAAGAAAAGAAAAATCCATCCTAAAATTCATATGAAATCTCAAGGGACCCTGAATAGCCAAACAATCTTGAGAAAGAAGCAGAGTTGGAGGTCTCACACTTCCTAATTTCCGAAGTTACTACAAAGCTACGGTAATCAAGACAGTGTGTTACTAGCATAAAGACAGACATATAAGCCGATGGAATAGAATAGAGAGCCCACAAATAAACCCTCGTGTGTGTGGTCAGTTGATCTTCAACAAGGATGCCAAGACCACCGGGATGGCTACTATTTTTAAGAAGAAGAAACAAAACCCCCAGAAAATAACAAATGTTGGCCAGGATGTGGAGAGACTGGAATCCTTGTACACTGTTGGTGGGAATGTAAAATGGTGCAGCCAGTGTGGAAAATAGTATGGTGGTTCCTCAGAAATGAAAAATAGTAGAATTACCATATGATCCAGAAATTCCACTTCTGGTCAGATGCCTAAAAGAATTGAAACAGAGTTTCAAAGAGGATAATTTGGACATCTTGTTCATAGCGGCATTATTCACAATAGCCAAAAGGTGGAAGCAGCCAGAGTGTCTACCAAAGGATGAATGGATCAACAAAAGGAAGTAGACACGTATGATGGAATATTATTCAGCCTTAACAAGAAAGGACATTCTTGGGGCACCTGCGTGGCTCAATCGGTTAAGCGTCTGCCTTCCGCTCAGGTCATGATCTCGGGGTCCTGGGATCCAATCCTGCATTGGGCTCCCTGCTCAGTGGGGAGTCTGCTTCTCCCTCTCCCTCTGCTGCTCTCCCTGCTTGTGCTCTCTCTCTCTCAAATAAATAAATAAAATCTTAAAAAAAAAAAGAGTAAGGAAATTCTATCATGTGCTACCATATAGATGAACCCTCAGGACATTATGCTAAGTGAAATAAACCGGATACCAAGGGACAAATACCATATGATTCCACTTACTCGAGGTGCCCAGAGTTGTCGAATTCATAGAGACAGAAAGAGTGACAGTTGCCAGGCGCTGGGGGGGGAGGAGGAGTTACTATTTAATGCGTACAGAGTTTCAGTTTGGGAAGGTGAAGAACGGTGGTAATAGCCGCACAATAAGGAGAATGTACCTCATGCCACTGAAGTGCAGAGCTAGAAGTGATTAAGATGGTAAATTTTGTTCTGTGTATTTTACCACAATTTTCTTTTAATTCTTTTGGGGTTGCCCGGCTGGCTCAGTAGAGCATGTGACTCTTGATCTCAGGGTCCTGAGCTCAAGCCCCACATTGGGTATAGAACCTACTTAAAAAAAAAAAACCAATCAGTCAGTCCGCCCATCCGTCCTTTGGTGTCCCTGCCACTGGAAATTTCTCACTGGAATCCATCCCAGACTGTGGCTCCTGCCATTTTGTTTTGCACCGCCCCCGCCCCCCCCATTTCATTTCTCTGACCTTCCCTGTCTTCTCTTTTCTTGGGGTCGCTTTTCCCTAAGCTCCCGTGAAGACGCCGGTAAAGCTGTTTAGTCCCTCATGTGTTTAACCGTGTCCCTTCAACCATGTCCCTGGCACCACCCTCCCCTTCCTCAACCAAAGTGGCTGATCGAGATGTTTTCCTAAACAAAACTGTCCTCGCCCCGCTAACTGCATGGAAAACGTGCCATCTGGTGTCTACGCTGGTCTCCTGAGAAATCGAGGAGTCCGAGCTCCCAGCTGAGACTCAGATCTCTCCACCAGCTGCCAGGCTGAGGCTAGACCCGGGGCCCCAGGAGTGAATTTGTCAGAGTCAAGGCCGCCGTGGGGCAGCCTCTTGGCAGCCTGCCAGCAGCCCCTTCTGGCAATGTTCCGTCTGTCTGAGCAGCACAGATCGAGCCTCAGATGTGCGGGGCCCGAGGAGAAAACCCGAGAAGGATGACAGCACGGAGGTGAGGTGACCTCAGTGGAGCGGAGGTGCTCGGGGTCCAGAGCTGCTGGGAGACGGGAGGTGACAGTGGACTGGATGTGAAGAAAGTTTGCCCCTGCACAGAAAGCCGAGTCGTGTGTGCGAGTGTGAGTGTGTGGGGGGGTGTGGTGTGATGCCTCTGGAGAGGTCTCAGGGGTGGGGAAGATGAAAAGGAAGGCCAGGAGCTCTTCCTGTGGGTGAAGAAATATGACAAGGTGGCCAGGGAGACAGATAATGCCTTCTAGGCAGAGAGCTGCAGAGTGGAGCCGAGAGAGGGCACGGCGAGAAGTCTTCAGAACAAAAGCGGCCGTGAGATAAGCACTTACCATGCACCAGGCACTCAACGCTGAGAGTAGTCGCAATTACTGTTCCTGCATGCCGGGCATCGTCCTGAGCCCGCACCGTCTAGTAAACACGCAATGCAAGCCACGTATGTCATTGTAGGTATTCTAAGACAGCTTTTTTTTTTTTTTTAAGATTTTATTTATTTATTTGAGACAGAGAGAATGAGAGACAGAGAGCATGAGAGGGAGGAGGGTCAGAGGGAGAAGCAGACTCCCCGCCGAGCAGGGAGCCTGATGAGGGACTCGATCCCGGGACTCCAGGATCATGACCTGAGCCGAAGGCAGTCGCTTAACCAACTGAGCCACCCAGGCACCCTCATTGTAGGTATTCTAGGAGCTGCATTTTATTTTATTTATTTATTTATTTATTTATTTATTTATTTATTAAAATACAAACAAACAAGGCGCCTCTTAAAATAATAATAATAATAATAATAGTAATAATAATAATAACAGGGGAGCCTGGGTGGTTCAGTCGGTTAAACAGCTGCCTTTGGCTCAGCTGCCTTTGGCTCAGGTCATGATCCCAGGGTCCTGAGATCGAGCCCCGCATTGGGCTCCCTGCTCTGCGGGAGGCCTGCTTCTCCCTCTCCCACTCCCCCTGCTTGTGTTCCCTCTCTCGCTGTGTCTCTCTCTGTCAAATAAATAAATAAAATCTTTAAAAAAAAGTTCAGGGCGGCTGGGTGGCTCAGTTGGTTAAGCGACTGCCTTCGGCTCAGGCCATGATCCTGGAGTCCCGGGATCGAGTCCCGCATCGGGCTCCCTGCTCGGCGGGGGGTCTGCTTCTCCCTCTGACCCTCACCCCTCTCATGCTCTCTGTCTCTCATTCTCTCTGTCTCAAATAAATAAATAAAATCTTAAAAAAAAAAAAGTTCAAAGGAACAATGATGCCATGGTTTGAACTGAGAGGGAAAGAGGTGTTTGAACCATCTTCTACACCAGCATTTTATTTTTATTTTATTATTATTTTTTTAAGTAGACTCTACACCCAATGTGGGGCTTGAACTCACGACCCAAGATCAAGGGTTGCATGCTCCACTGGCAGAGCCAGCCAGGAGCCCCATCTTTTCCTTCCTTCCTTTCTTTCTTTCTTTCTCTCTCTCTCTTCTTCCTTTCTTTAAGATTTTATTTACTTATTTGAGAGAGAGAATGAGTGAGAGAGAGAGAGAGAGCATGAACAGGGGGAGGGGCAGAGGGAGAAGCAGGCTTCCCGCTGAGCAGGGAGCGGGATGCAGGGCTCGATCCCAGGACCCTGGGATCAATGACCTGAGCCGAAGGCAGACACTTAATGACTGAGGCACCCCCACGCCCCGAGCAGGGGTTTTTAATTAGAGTACCCAGATGATGTTGGGAAGGGGGAAGACACAACCCCCCGAATTAGTGTGCAAAATCTGTGTGTGTGCATCTTTGTAGGGAGAGGTGGCTTATTTTCATTATTTCCCAAGGGGCCTGGGACCCACCTAGAGTACGTGGTGGGTCTGAGTGGCCACCGGATCGGGCCCTGCACTGTCTGATCCTTTGCAGACTTCTCTGGCCAAGAACCACGGCTTCTGGACTCCTCCGTTTCTCTTTCCCAGCCCAGCAGCAGGCTGGCTTTCCGTTTAAGACCATGCATCAGAAAGACCTGCTTTTCGGGCTCCGTGAGCCTCTGTGTGTGTTAAGAGGTGGCTGGTGCCAGCTTAGAGCAGAGAGGCTTCACCTTGGCTCTCTTGGATCCTCTGCTTGCTCCCGGCCCCACAGGCTGAGGCTCAAATTCTAGCTGCAAAAAAGGAAAAAAAAAAAAAATTTACACAAGACTTCCTGAACCCCTGGGTTTCTCATGACCAGCAAAAACTTTCAGTGTGAAAACTTGAAATACCAAGTGCTTGTATCTGCTTGCCTTTCTTCCCTTTTAATTACGTAGTGTCTTCGTTTGCAGGGCTGCCATAACAAAGAACCATAGATTGGATGGTTTAAACAGCAGAAATTCATTTTCTCGCCGTTCTGGACTCTGAAAGTCCAAGATCAAGGTGTCAGCAAGGTTACTTCCATTTGAGGACTCTCTCCTTAGCTTGCAGATGGCTGTCTTCTCCCGGTCTTCACATGGTCTTCCCTCGGTGTGTGTCCTAATCTCCTCTTATAGGGACGTTGGTCAAATTGGATTAGAGCCCACCCCAATAACCTCACTTCACCTTAAATTCCAAATACAGTCATATTCTGAGCTCCTGGGGATTAGGACTTCAACTAATGAATTTGGGAGGGACACCATTCCGCTGCTAACAACTTTGTTACACTTTTGTGATTCTAAAAATCACATATATTCTCCATAGAAACTATAGAAACTTCAGAAATGGAGAAATTAATGAAAGGATCTCTGCAAAAATCATTCTTTTTCTTTAAGCATATAAAGGAAAAAGTGAAAGCACACCCCTTTCTCCACTTCTCCCTCCTCCCCAAAGAACACCCGTAATGATGGTTTGTAATAATAGGGACATGTCCTCTCAAATCTTTTCTGTGCTTGTACAAGCCGCTTCCTGGAACGTCCTTGTCCCCACATCTCGACCCGCTCATGCAGCTGTCCTAGAGAACACACCGCTCCTGCTATGAATTAAATCTTCGTGCACCTTCACACTGACTCTAGAATTGTTCTGTTGAAGGCCACACAAAATGTTAACAATTAGAGCTCAGATTGTTTTTTATTTTTGAAGTTTTTTATTTACTTAAAGTAATCTCTACACCCGATGTGGGACCCAGAGATCCAGAGTCATGTGCTCCTCCAACATAGCCAGCCAGGCGCCCCTAGAGCTCAGATTTAAAAGGAAATTTTTTTTTTAAGATTTTAGTTATTAAAAAAAAAGATTTTATTCATTTATTTGACGAGAGAGACACAGCAAGAGAGGGAGCACAAGCAGGGGGAGGGGGAGAGGGAGAAGCAGGCTTCCCGCGGAGCAGGGAGCCCGATGCGGGGCTCAACCCCAGGACCCTGGGATCACGACCTGAGCCAAAGGCAGATGCTTAACGACTGAGCCACCCAGGCACCCCTAAAAGGAAATTCTATAGTAAGGTACTCGTTGCCATTTCGTTACTTGTTTTATGGTTGTTTTTGTAGTTCTCTGCTCCTTTCTTCTCTTGCTCTCTTTTCTCACCATGAGTTGGGTTAGGAAATTCTAGAAAGGAGGCACATAAAAGTGAGTGAGACTTGTCAGAAGGGCTTCTGATACGTTAACCAGGCTTGAGTTTAGGTAATGGGGCAGAAAGTTATTTTTCTCATCTCATCTTCCTGCTTAGCTGAATCCTCTACATTTTCTTTAATGAGCTTATATTACTTTTTGTAATGGGGGAAATGAACAACCGTAATAGACACTGCCAACAGGGACAATTAGAAGGAACTTTGAGCTCTGTTCAGAGCAGGAAGATGAAAGAAAGAGCAAGCCAGCTGCCACGGAGCTAAGCGGGGGTGGGGGGGTGGGGGGGGGCTGAGATGGGGGCCACAAGGGAAGACCCATGGGGTGACTGGCCCTTTGCCTTTCAGACCTGGCAGAGAAGAGTGTGCATGAGCGATCCTTGCCAGGGAGGAACTAGCTCTTAGCTGGTGCAAGGTGGGTTGAAGAGTTTGCAAATGAGCGCCTGGCTCCTTGAAATCAGGTCCTTTGGTCTGGGCTAATTATATCCCAACTACTGAGAAAAGGATGCTGAGTCACTGCTGGAGGTCTTTGAAAAATTGCAGTGAAGCGGCACCTGGGTGGCTCAGTCAGTTAAGCATCTGATCCAATATCTGAAGTCTCTACTTCCTTTCCTTTCAAAAATGGGGGGTGGTAGTGGGGGTGGGGGGAAACGGCCTTTTGACCCTCGCTGACCTTCCAGCTCATTTCCCACTGTAATTTTTCTTTTTTAAAAAATTTGTTTTGGTTTTATTTATTTATTTATCTTAAATATTTTATTTATTTGAGAGAGAGAGCTCAGAAGCGGGGGGGGGGGGGGGGGGGGGGGGGGGGGGGGAGGAGTAGAGGGAGAAGCAGACCCCTGCCAAGCAGGAAGCCTGATGTGGGACTCAATCCCAGGACCCTGGGATCATGACCTGAGCCAAAGGCAGATGCTTAACCAACTGAGGCACCCAGGCTCTCAAGAGTGAAGATATTTAATGAGTTCAGTATAAAAGTCTGGAGGTAGGTCCTGGTTCCTGGCATTGGTTTGGTGGCTCAAATAATATCAGGATCAACATCTCTTGGGGGCGCCTGGCTGGCTCAGTTGGAAGAGTGTGCAACTCTTGATCTTGGGGTCGTGAGTTCAAGTGTAGACACTACTTAAATAAATAAAACTTAAAAAAAAAAAGGATCAACATCTCTGTGATTCTCTTTGTCTTTCACTTACGGTGTCAGAAAGGCTGCCACTCCAGCCATTATGTCCATGGTAAGGCAGAGGAAGAGAGGAACTTTGCCAGTGATCAACACCTGTTTCTTTTCTAATCAAAGATTTCCTAGAAATGCCATGGTTTTCTTTCACTTTCCTCTCATTAGACAGGACCGTGTCACGTGGCTATTTTTAGCTGCAAAGCGGCCTGGGAAAGTGAGTTTTTGACTCTTCTTATTTGTAGAAGAAACACAAAAGAGAAAAGGGGATTGGGAAATGGAAGTAGGTTGGCTACACAACGGAAACAACACTCCTATTTTCCAGACATCTGAGTGTCTGGAACCGTGGCTGCCATCTTGGTTCTGGCAGAGCAGAGAGATAGAAAGAACCTGCATCCAAGGCCAACAGCCCAGATGAAAAGTGAGCAAAGTAGGTAAAGACAACGTTCACAGATGGGCACCTGGATTGCTCAGTTGGTTAAGTGACTGCCTTGGGCTCAGGTCATGATCCTGGGGTCCTGGGACTGAGCCTTGCATTGGGCTCCCTGCTCAGCGGCAAGTCTGCTTCTCCTCTCCTTCTCCCTCTGTGATCTCTCTCACTATCATTCTCTCTCAAATAAATGAATTAAGTCTTAAAAAAAAAAGACAATGTTCACAGAAAAAGGAAAACCAAGTAGCCCTTAAGCATATGAGAAGATGTTCAACTTCACTCATCGTAAGAGCAATGAATACTGAAATAACACCACGATACTACTTTTCACCTATCAGATTGGCAAAAATCCAAATGTTTGACAACACATTCTGTTGATGAGGTTGTGGGGAAACAGGCGTGAACGGCAAAATGACACAATCTCCTATGGTGGGGAAAGAGTAAAGAGAGGAACACATGAACTGGGGTCTTTATGTCCTCACCAAGATGCCACATCAACTGGCCTGGAGCCCAGCCTCCTGTGGGACTTCCTATTAAGTTCCTCACTCATCAAGCCAGTTTGAGTAGAGTTTTTGGGGTTTTTTTAAAAGATTTTATTTATTTGACAGAGAGAGAGACAGCGAGAGAGGGAACACAAGCAGGGGGAGTGGGAGAGGGAGAAGCAGGCCTCCCGTGGAGCAGGGAGCCCGATGCAGGGCTAGATCCCAGGACCCTGGGACCATGACCCGAGCCGAAGGCAGATGCCCAATGACTGAGCCACCCAGGCGCCCCTGAGTAGAGTTTTTGTTACCTAGAACCCAAACTATCCCAAATGGTGCCCTGCCTCCCACCTGAAGCCCAGGAGCAAAGTTGTTCTGTCCAGAAGCCAGATCATGGAATCTCACTGGGTCACCCAGTGACTAGCCAAAGCCAAGCAGGTACAGATCCAAAAGCTGAGATCATTGCTGACAGAAGGATCCCTCCCAGAGAATGGGCCATGAGCCCATTCCAAAATCAGTGGGTGGGTAACTGCCTAGGATAATATTTAACCCACGTGGTCATGAGAGGGGGCTGCATCTTGAGTGGTGGAAAGTCCTGTAGGAATCCAAATGTAGAGATGATCCTAAGGTGTTAGATCTTGAAGTGGTAAGATGGCTGCCTTGGTCTTGCTTGACCCAATATCCTGATGTCTAGCTATGTATATCGTTTATTTGATTGTCTTTATTTGAATTTTTTTTCTTTTTAAGGATTTATTTATTTATTTTAGAAAGAGAGAGAGCGTGCACATATGGGGGGGGAGGGGCAGGGAGAGAGCAAAAGAAATAGACTCCCCGCTGAGCGCAGAGCCCTGACGCAGGGCTCCATCCCAGGACCATGAGACCACAACCCAAGCCCAAATCAAGGGCCACTCAACCAACTGAGCCACCCAGGCTCCCCTTTATTTGAATTTCTTATTCACTGAGCAACTTCCTGGTTCCTGAATATTCCCAAACTATGTGGCAATTGCATACCCCACTGTAAAGGAGTAAATCAGTATTCAGTTTGTCTTTTGAAAAATTGCTAGTGAAGAATGGACAGGCGCAGTGGAATCCCTTAATCCTCACATCCAACATTCCTAATGACCTTCCTAGTCTGAGATGTGGTTAAAGACAGATGGCTCTTGCCCTCAGGCTATACCCCTTCATGAGCTGCATTTCAAAATACATGCCCTCCATACTGAACACAATGCATGGGACAGACTTCCAGGATATTCCAGAACACGGCTGCCACTTGCAGTGTGGCCCCATTCATGTGTAGGCCCACGCCAATTCTGCCCAAGTGTTGGGCAGGTGAGAGTGAGAATATCTGGCTATCTGAGGTTGGGAGTCTTCATGGCCCTGGGGATCCAAAGGACTTGGTTTGCTCCCTTCTAAGATGGAGCAAGGCCAGGACAAAGGCATAACCAGTAGAACCTCATTGAGATGATATTGCAAGGGATACTCTGATGCCCATACGTACAGCCTTGGGTCTTCAAGGGCAGTAAGAGGTGTTTAAGTGGGCCAGGTATCCCTGGTGGGGTTCACGTTTGATTACGGGGCAGCCCAATGGTAGGAGCAGGGAGGTGGGAAGGAGTTTACGATATTTGGCAAGGGGGAAACAGAAAGGAGGTGCCAAGTGCGCCATCATGCCTTGGGGGCATGATGTTTGTATCTCCAAAGATGTATAGATGCTGGCCTCTTCCTTGACATCTTTCTAGCCCCCAGAAGGCCTCCATCTATGGGCCTGGCAATCATCCAGACTCCCTACAAGCCTCATTTCCAGCAAGCGTCCTGCCACCAGCCTCACACCCGCTCTGATTACTCTTCTCAGCACGTGTATGTTTACCGTGTACTCGGCTGTTAATTCGTGATTGTTTTGCACATTGTGTCATATGTGTATGTTGTGTCTATGTGGGCTGCAGGCCCCTGAGATCAGGGTCTGTCTTCTAGTTCTTGTGAATCACCGTCCTCCTCCTCCACAAACACCACCACCAATGATAACTTGCACCTCATACAGGGCATTACATAACAGAGACAAAAATGCTTGTAAACAGGCTACCGTTACTGACGCTCAGAGGTTTGCCCCCACTATAAATGGACACGATAGGGGTGAAAAGCTGAGGTTCCGAGCTGAGGAATGTGTACAGGGGACTCTTTACTTTCACTGTTCACTTAACAGACTAGGTGTCTATTCTCCCTGAGAGGGCTGTCACCTTTACAAAAGAAGTGGGAGGTGTCTTCCAAAGCCTCATGGAACATATTCACCTGGGAAGATTCTTTTTTTTTTTAAGAGAAATATCTTTTTTTTTTTAGATTTTATTTATTTATTTATTTTTAAAGATTTTATTTATTTATTTGAGACAGAGACAATGAGAGACAGAGAGCATGAAAGGGAGGAGGGTCAGAGGGAGAAGCAGACTCCCTGCCGAGCAGGGAGCCTGATGCAGGACTTGATCCAGGGACTCCAGGATCATGACCTGAGCCGAAGGCAGTCACTTAACCAACTGAGCCACCCAGGCGCCCTATTTATTTATTTGACAGAGAGAGAGAGAGCACAAGCAGGGGGAGGGGCAGAGGCAGAGGGAGAAGCAGGCTCCCCGCTGAGCAGGGAGCTGGACGGGGGGGCTCGATCCCAGGACCCTGAGATCATGACCTGAGCCAAAGGCAGATGCTTACCTGACTGAGCCACCCAGGATTCCCACCTGGGAAGATTCTTCACAGAGCTGGCAAATACCTAAAACAGTTTGTAGCCATCACTTCATCCTGCCATAGCAGATACATGCACAGGAAATTAGGGTCAGAAAATTTTGCTATGGCTTGGGAAAATCTAAAAACAGCTTTTTCCGAGTCTTTACCACAAGAGTCCTTGAGATCGCAACCTAACTTAAATGATTTCTCTGTGCTGTCGGCTTTTCAGAAAGGTATTTCTTCAAAACAAAACAAACAAACAAAAAACCAAACACTGAGGTAAGCGTGCGGATTGTCGATGCCCCGGGAGACCAAGGTGCTGGGCGGCTCCTGGCCACCAGGGGGCGCGGTCTCCCCAGGTCTGGGCTGCGGAGCCCACTACGGCGACCACAGCCATGCTCAGCCTCAGTCTACCCAGCGTGCGACTCGCTCCCAGTAGCCGGGGTCCGGGGGTTCAGGTGGCCGCCGGACCTCTTCTCTTCTTTGGGCAGTTCCTGCAGCGGGTGTGCGTGGGGTGCAAAAGGCCAGGAGCGGTCAGGCTGGGAGGAGGCCCTGTGAAATTACAGTCTGGGCGGGAGTGCTTCGCCCAGGAGCCAGGAAGGCGGTGGTGTCTGGGGCATGACCTCGGGTGGCTGTGGCGCTGGGTCGGGTGCTGGGCGGAGTCCCACCCGCGAGGCCGGGGAGAGCGTGGGTGTGGCAACCATAAGAGAGATGGGGGCCCCCCTGGGGCCTGTGGGATCTGCTGGGCTGCCTGGCCAGGTCCCTTCCTCTGCATCACCTTCTGCAGCCAGGCCCACCCAGCCGCTCTTCCCCTAGATGACTTGTCCTGTAGTTCATTCACTCATTCATACATGCAGCAAACACTGCTGAGTGCCCACGGGAGCCAGGCACTTTGGAGATACGGGACATCGTGCCTTCACGACACCGCTCTTATGCCTTGTCTTTTTTTTTTTTTTTTTGAGAGAGAGAGAGAGAGAGAGCATGGGGGGAGGGGCAGAGGGAGAGGGAGAAGCAAGCTCCCCACTGAGCAAGGAGCCCCATGTGGGACTCGATCCCAGGACCCTGGGACCATGACCTGAGCTGAAGGCAGACGCTTAGACTGAGCCACCCAGGCGCCCCACCTCCGTGTCTTCTTTATTCCCGCCTTTCTCCTCACCCTTCTCAGCCTCTCCAGGTTTTACCATCCCTCAGTGAGGTCCTCAAGTCTCACCAGCTCCAGGAAGCCCCTTCCGATGACTCCAAAGTGAGGAAAAGCACCTAGTCTGTCCCATACGCTGTTATACCCTGAGTGCCCAATGCTGTGCGGGGCACCGGTGGGGGCTCAACAAACATTTGTTGATTTGAATGAATGAGGCCCTCTTGTCTGTCTCTGACTTCACTTGATTGCCTAAAACTTTCACCTGGCAAGTCATCAAGTCCTGCCTGTGACATCTGTCCTACTGAATTGTTGTGTTTATTACCCCTGCTCGTGGTTGGGTTAGGCAGGGGACAGAAAGGAATGTATTGGCTCATTGAACCATACCACCGGGGGATGGGCAGAAAGGGTTGAGCCCGCTTTAGGGACAACAGGAACCTAGACTGTAATATCAGGCTACACATCCTGGCTTCTCTCTTTGATGGCTTCACTCCCTGCTTCTGCAAACAGGCTTTCACCACCCAGAAAACGGCTTTCAGTTAGTCCAGAGTCATACCCTTTGAGTTCACCAATCCAAGAGGAATAGGATTTTCCTCTTCAGCTCCCATTTTATTTTACTTTTTTTTTTTTTAAGATTTTATTTATTTATTTGACAGAGACAGCGAGAGAGGGAACACAAGTAGGGGGAGTGGGAGAGGGAGAAGCAGGCCCCCCGCTGAGCCAGGAGCCCGATGCGGGGCTCGATCCCAGGACCCCGGGACCATGACCCGAGCCGAAGGCAGACGCCCAACGACTGAGCCACCCAGGTGCCCCTATTTTATTTTTTTTTTAAAGATTTTATTTTTTAGCAGCGCCTGGGTGGCTCAGTCAATTAAGCTTCTGCCTTCGGCTCAGGTCATGGTCCCAGGGTCCTGGGATCGAGCCCCATGTCTGGCACCCTGCTTAGCGGGGAGTCTGCTTCTCCCTCTCCCCCTGCCTGTCCCCACTGCTCGTGCTCTCTCTCTCAAATAAATAAATAAAATCTAAAAAAAAAAATTTATTTTTTAAGTAATCTCCACGTCCAACGTGGGACTCGAAGTCACAACCCGGAGGTCCAGAGTGGCACTCTTCACCGACTGAGCCAGCCAGGTGCCCCTTCAGCTCCAATTTTAAAATCCTGACAAAAGCTCTGATGGGTGTGGTTTTTCTGGGTCTCATGCCCTTCTCTTGCACCAATCACTGTGGCCAGGGGCAGTGATGTAGGATGATTGGTAGCCCCTACTTGAATGGCAGAGTTCAACCAGAGAAGGAGCAGTTGAACCCCAAAAGATGGATGAGAGAAAGAGACGTGGTCACTCCGAAGAGCTGGGGCCACCACCCTGATGTATATCCACAATGATTCATGATTATTCCCTGTTACTGAGGACAAAGATCATCTATGCCCATGAGGGCCTTCACTGAAGATAAGCCCTTGATAAATATAGGCTGATTTATAGGAAAGGAGTGGGGTGTGTGTGTGGGTGTGTGTGTGTGTGTGTTTGGCTGAAATCCCTGGTGGATCTTCCCTACATTTTTCATGAACATGCAACTGTCTGTCCCTCGTGCTGTGGGTGGGGTCATTTGTCTCAGGGCATGGAACTAGACAGAATCCCGGTAGCCACATTATGGCTTGAGCTGTCACTTCTGGTTTCCCTCCTGAGAAAATCTTCGGAGCCCAGCAGTGTAATCTGCCTTTTTGTTTCAAGTGGGGAATGGCTCTAAGACTGGTTTTTCTATTTGTGGTGTTGTTGCTGTTTCCTTTGGCAGAGAGCAAAAGAAGGCAGTTTTGTAAGATGGCATCTTCCTTGGATGGTCCCAGGAGTGTGGCCGTTTTGAAAAATGAGGCATTCGGGGTGCCTGGGCGGCTCAGTCGGTTAAGCGTCTGCCTTCGGCTCAGGTCGTGATCCCAGGTCCAGGGATTCAGCCTGGGCTTCCTGCTCCGTGGGGAGCCTGCTTCTCCCTCAGCCTGCCACTCCCCCTGCTTGTGCTCTCTCTCTCTCTCTGACAAATAAATAAATATAATCTTTAAAAAAAAGAAAAGAAAAATGAGGCATTTCTCAGAGGAGCCTCAGGCTTTCACCAGTGCTCTTAGGTAATACTATTTACCTATTTTCTTGGATGAGGAAACTGAGGCTCAGCCCAGGAACATGCCCAGCTCACGGAGCTATGGGAAGTGGGGAGAATAGCAGGACAGGTCTGGATTGGGAGCCATGCACCAGAGGCTTTGCATGCCCCCTCCGATCCCTAACTCCGCACGGCAGTCCTGGGCAGTCAGAATCACAGGAGGGACTTGGTAAAATGTAAATGCCTCACCCCAGGTTACAGATGCCAGCTGGGCTGGGATTTGTGGATTCCCAAGCCCCTACTGTTTTCACTTCCCTACACTGGGTGACCTTGCCCAGGTCCCTTTGCCTCTGGGCGCCTCCATTTCCTAATCTGTAAAATGGGGAGGATACTAGTATGTACCTCCTGGCTTTGTGGTGACGGTTGATTGAAATGACATTGGACCCGCAGTTAAGAGCTCCGTAAGCGGAGGCTAGTGTGGTTGTTTTGTTATTGTTCTACAGGCCCTCCCTGAGGGCCACGAGTCGGACCCCTCCCTGTGGCAGGAGAACCAGATCCCGTGGGAGCCCCTTCCTGGCCCAGGTGCTCCTGAGGCCCCGCTGCAGGTGCCTGGGAAAGTCTGCCACAGGGATAAAGGGAACAAAGGCTCCAGGTGCTCGGTTGATGCTTTGTCTGGCTGAAGGCCTGTTTCCTGCTCTATCAGGTTGCTCTGGGCGGGCTGGGCTCCCGGAGCTGACCCCCCACCCCCCGCCGGGCCCTGCCAGCTGCGGGCTGAGGGCCGGGCCTGATGATGCAGGACCCAGCCCAGCTGGGCAACACATTTCCTTTCTGGAGCCCAGCCCTGCAGTCTCACTGGCTGAAGCAGGAAGCCTTGGGGCACCGGGCCCTCCTTCCGGCTCTGTGGTCTCAGTGAACCCCCTCCCGTTGCCCTCCTAGGTGGGGTGGCTCCGGGGGGGGGGGTAGAGCCGGGGGAGGGGGGTGCTTGAATGCCGGCCCAAGAACAGAGCAGCGACCTAAGGCAAGCTGCCTTTCTCTCTGCAGTTCTTCTGGCATGGATGTTCGGAAGGTTGGGCCGGGTCATGGGTAAAACCCTTGCAAGCCCTAACAATTCCCAGGGGCCCCCAACACGGCCTGGAGGAGACGAAACTTCAAACCCAAGGCAGGGTGATCCTAGTACCACACAAACTGCTTCAAACCCACCGCAGGCCCTGGGCCGCCTCCTCCAGCC
>NW_023270464.1:23352461-23393588 GCF_011800145.1 Mirounga leonina
GCTGCCTCCCTCCCTCCCCTGCTGCCTCCCTCCCTCCCCTGCTGCCTTCAGCCTCTTCAAGGTCCTCAGACGGGAGTTTGTTCCTGCCTCGGGGCTTTTGCACGTGCCGTGGCTTGCACTGGAACACCGTGCGCCCCCGGTGTTCACGGGACTGTCCTTGTCACTCAGGCTTGAGCTCTGAGCTGTTATCTCTTAGCGAGGCCTTGTCACCCTCTCCGCTAGCCTCCGCCTCTGCCCTCTCTATCAACCTCATCCTGTTTCCTTCCACTCAGAGCGCTTGCCTCTCTCTCCAAGTTTCTTGTTCTGATTTTTCTCCCTTTCCCTTATCTGCCTCTCCACTGGAATCTGATCTCCCTGAGGGGAGGGCCCGTCTGTCTTTCCTTCCAGGGTCTCCTCAGCCCCAGAGCAGTGCCTGGCTCGAGGCAGACGGGTGTTCTCTGGAGCTCTCCCAGGCCGGGGGGCGGGGGGCGGGGGGCAACCTCTGAACGAGGGTTTGGGTGTCTGTGCCCCATCAGGCCTCCCTGCTCTGGGCACTGGGCTACTGAGGAGGCAGCTTTGCGGGTATGAACACACTCCAGATTCCCGAAACACTTTCACATGCTCTGCCGCATTGGTACCTCTTGTCACAACGACCTGCAGGACAGGTAAGGCGACATCAGAAGCCCTGTTTTGTAGATGAGAAAATTGAGGTGCCCAGAGGCTTAAGGAGCTTTGCCTCAGGTCGTATGCGTCACGAGGTGCAAAACAGAGACTAGAACTGGAGTCTTAGGCAACTCTTTCCAGGACTCCAGGCCAGACACAGGAACGTCTTCAAAGAGAAAAATCCACATTTCAAACCCATTTTTCCATTTAGTTAGCTTACAGATGGACAGATATTCTGAACCGCTGCGGGGAGTGGGGTAGTACTCTAATCTCCCAGATTCTTTTCTGCTCCAGATTCTTCTGGGACTCTTGTGATGCAGGTGTTAAGTCTCACCCAGGGAAACTTCAAAATTCTCGCTCTCTTCCATGGCTGGGAAATCCCAGTTTCTTTCCTGGTCTTCTGCCTTGAAACCAGAGCAGTGCCTCTAAACTGCACAGGGTACTCAGTCCGTAGTCCTCTGTATGGGCAGTTTCACGTACATTCGGCTGCAGGTAAAGCTGGCAGGTGAAGGGACCTGCTGGCCAGGAAAGTGGCCAAGGCGGGTCTAGAGCTCAGCCGTAGAACCAGCCGGTCTGACTCCGAGCAGGGTGTTCTTCTCACCACGCTCATCTGCATGTGAATTCGCTTCCAGCTGCCTGGGAGATGGAGTTCTTCCCAGTGTAAATTGTCAAAATCATCACGCCATCTTTAGGTGCCTTTATTAAGCTCATTAAGGGCTTATTAAGTCTTGCCATGGCCTTCTGCTCCATCTTGCAGCCAGAGAGGGGGAGGAGGTGAGGCTCCCGGCTGCGCCCATATGATGGAATATACACAGCAACTCTTCCAAGGGACAGCAGAGATCTATACTTACTGGGAACTTCATAAATATACGCATGTATGGGTGTGCAGGCACACAGAGATTCCTTCTGGAAGGATGTACTTCCGAATGCCAACAGTGGCCTCTCTGGGGATGGCCTTGGGGGTGCTCTTCAGTCTCTGTGCTTTTCAGAATTGTCTGAAATTCCTTTTTTTTTTTTTTATAATGAGCAAGAATTTCCTTTATGATCAGGAAAAGAAAATAATAAAGCCATTTTCATCTTGAAAAGGAACTGAAGAAAGCCAGTGCACAGAAATAAAGGAGCGGGAGGAGTTCTTATTCTGTGCAGGATCCGTGTTCTCAGATCGCTCGGGGGATGGGATGCAGCTAGCCAGCCTCTGGGTCAGTCGCTAATGGGCCCTCTACTTGCGGGGACATTCCGAATATTCATGTAACAAGGACTAACCAGACATCTCCTATGAATGAGGCCAGTCATTATAATCCTCTCTTGGCCCTCTCTGTGAGCGGCCCTCCTCTTTCTCAAGATCCCAGTGAAGTGCGGGCAGGAACCACAGAATAGACTTTACTATTTACACTATAAAAGAGGGACAAAGAGACCCACATGTGCAGCACTGGAGGAAAACGGAGAAGTGAGCGGTCCATGAGTCAGCACTCGTTCAGAACCCTGGAGTTTCCCCGCCGCTAACTTACATGCCTGAACCTATGAGTCAGGATCATCTTGCCCGAGTTGTGAGTACATGCGTGCTCTTCTGCCCTGCTCTTTGGGGGCCAGCTCCCGGCCTTCACGCATGCACACACCCGGGCTCCGGCCAACCTCCTCAGCCAGATAGCCTGGGAAGGGTGCGGGCATGCTTGGCTTATTCATTCATCCCCCGGAGGTGAGCACACCCCTCTTGAGTGCTGAGCTCAGGCTGGAAACTGCCGGAGATGAACCAAAAAAGAGAAGAAAAAATATTAGTACTTCCTTTCCCCTGAATGTCACAATAGTCTAGCTGTAGCTTAGAGCCTGTATTTTGTGAAGCAGGAGAAACAGACTCACACGTCTGGCGTTAGTGGTCTGTTATAATAATACGGTTATGGTGTATCCAGAGACTAGAATGCCATGCAGGTACTAGAAAGACTGAAGGAGATCTATGTAAAGTGACAGAAAATGGTTCAGTTTTAAGAGTAAGAGGGAGGGCGCCTGGGTGGCTCAGTTGGTTAAGCGACTGCCTTCGGCTCAGGTCATGATCCTGGAGTCCCCGGATCGAGTCCCGCATCGGGCTCCCTGCTCGGCAGGGAGTCTGCTTCTCCCTCTGACCCTCCTCCCTCTCATGCTCTCTGTCTCTCATTCTCTCTGTCTCAAATAAATAAATAAAATCTTTAAAAAAAAAAAAAGAGTAAGAGGGAAATTGCACCGCAGTATGGACACAATGTTCCCGTTTGCGTGAATATGTATTATGACTTTAAAAAAAAAAAATTATAAATGGGGCGCCTGGGTGGCTCAGTTGGTTAGGCGACTGCCTTCGGCTCAGGTCATGATCCTGGAGTCCCGGGATCGAGTCCAGCATCGGGCTCCCTGCTCAGCGGGGAGTCTGCCTCTCCCTCTGACCCTCCCCCTTCTCATGTGCTCTCTCTCTCTCTCAAATAAGTAAGTAAAATCTTTAAAAAAAAAAATTATAAATGAATCTCGGGGCGCCTGGGTGGCTCAGTCCATTGAGTGTCTGCCTTCGGCTCAGGTCATGATCCCAGTATCTTGGGATCGAGTCCCGCGTCGGGCTCCCTTCTCAACAGGGGAGTCTGCTTCTCCCTCTCCCCCTGCTCCTCCCCCCAATTCGTGCTCTCTCTCTCTCTCTCTCAAATAAATAAATACAATCTCTTTAAAAAATTATAAGTGGATCTCTTCTCATTGTGAAAGGATAAAAACTCCAGAAAAATTTAGACAAAGACAGGAAACACTCCCATCAGGACCTGCAGGTTATGCTTAGCAGGCCAGGTTATGCTGTAGTAACAAACACCTCTGAACATCCCAGTGACTTAAAATAACAAAGATTTATTTCTTGCCCACGCTTCCTTCCCGGCAGGGCTCACAAGAGCTCAGCTCTTCGTAATCAGCTGAGTGCCACTATCCCAACTTGAGGCTTCGGGGTTCACCACTGCAGGGGAAGGAAGTGTGAGTACCTCACTGGTTCTCAGATGCCTCCCACTGAACGGACACCTGTCCCTCTTCCTCCCATTTCGTGGGCCATAGCAAGTCGCATGGCTACACGTAACTTCCAGAGGGGGAGGAAGTAGGATCCTGCTGAGTACCAGGAAGAGAAGCGAGCCGGAGTGCCCAGAGCAGGGAGCCCAACACGGGGCTCGATGCCAGGACCCCGAGATCACGACCTGAGCCAAAAAGGCAGACGCTCAATCGACTGAGCCACCGAGGCGCCCCTAGACCTAGGTTTGAATCCTCCATAGGTTATTCACCTGCTGTGTTCCCCGAGATAAGATGCTTGATCTGCCCAAGACTCTGTTTTCTCGTTGGCATCTGCTTCCTGGGCGAAGGTAGCAATGAAATGCTATCGTGTAAATCAAACCCTTAGTAGGTGTTGCTTACAAAAGTAGTCGTATCTAGCTCAGAAATAAGGAATGCTTCCAGGTAGTTGTTCAGAAGACTGGAGATGGGGTGCACAAATAAATATGGAAAACCAAGCCTCATTCCTCTCTTAGAGTTTTCTAGGTGGTATCTGGACCAGGTTCTCTTGTAGCCCAGAGCCCCAGCGGTGCTGTGGGCTGAGAGAGGGGGGCGTCTTACAGCCAGGCTGGAGCTGACCTGTGAGATGGAGCAGTGGATCAGGTGCAAAACAGCCGCCCCACGTCAACCGAGCTAGGCTCTGCTCCTTGCCACCCTTTGTCTTCCCAAAGCTGAGTGCCTCATTGAGGAGAACAGCTTTCTAGTGAAAGGAACACAGTCTTCATATATAAATATGTTGTTGGGGGCCCCTGGGGGGCTCAGTCAGTGAAGCATCCAACTCTTGGGTTTCGGTTCAGGTCATGATCTCAGTGTCCTGGGATCAAGCCCCGCGTTGGGCTCTGTGCTCAGTGCTGAGTCTGCTTGAGATTCTTTTATCCCTCTCCCTCTGCCCCTCCTGCCTGTGCTCTTGCTCTCTCTCTCTCTCTCTCATTCTCTCTAAAATAAATAAATAAATCTTTTTAAAAAATTAAAAAAAAAAGATATAATAATCATTGGGGCGCCTGCCTGGCTCAGTCAGAGAAGTGTGTGACTCTTGATCTCAGGGTCATGAGTTTGAGCCCTATGTTGAGTGTAGAGATGGCTTAAAGAAAAAAAATAAAGAGAGAGACCTTTTGATTCCAGTGCCCATGGAGAGGAATGTATCCTGAGAAAATAAAACAAGTGAATAAAGATAGACTTTTCTTGCTCATAACAAAAAACTGAAAACAGTCTAAATGTCTAGCCATAGGGGATTACACAAACTATAGAGTGCTCAGTTTATCTAACTGTATCTGGACATGAAAGGGTGTAAATCATCCAATGAAATGTTAGATAGAAAAGAGCAATGTGTATATAAAAGTCTATATATCCTATGATCTCATTGTTGAAAAAAGCATGTATATACTTATATAAGTATGTAAGTATAAAGTATATACTTATATATATACTTATATGAAAATATATGAAAAGATCAATGGCAGATTATTAGCAGCTATTAACTCTAGGGAATGGGGATATGAATTTTTCATGTGTTAATTTTTCTACAAAGACCACGATTAAGTAATAAAAGCCAAAGTTTATTTAAATGTGTCTTCAGCTACATTTTACTATTGATCAATGCTCAAGGTAATCTGCTCACCTCTAGAGGGTCCTGGGGCCAGTGGCCAGGAGTCAGGAAACGTTGGTTTGTACTATATGTGACCTTCAGCAAGCCACCAGGGGTGAGAGGTTATTTGTACCCACTTTTTACAGATGGGACACAGATACACAGAAAAGACCCACTCTGTGTCCAGGATCCCATCGCTCGTGGTCCCAGAACTGGATTTTGAACACAGGTTTTCTGATTCCCAGTCCAGGATTTTCCACACTACATGACGGCCACTGCTCTTCTCTAAAGGACAGGGTCAGAATACAGTCCCTTCCCACTGACAATATTCAATGTCCACAGGAAGTTGCCTCCCTGCCCCCATCATTCCTGGTGCATCATAGGCCCTAGCAGTTGGTGTGTCTGCCCTGTTTGTCAGACAGCAGCTTTCTCCAGGCTGGCAGGAATCCAGGCTGGGTTTGGAGAACTCTGGCCTGCTCCTGGCCATCTCCAGGGGGAGGAAGGCTTTTTGGCCAGGCTTCTGGCCGGGT
Organism: Mirounga leonina; assembly: GCF_011800145.1. Lineage (NCBI taxonomy): Eukaryota > Metazoa > Chordata > Mammalia > Carnivora > Phocidae > Mirounga > Mirounga leonina. The sequence goes on from NW_023270464.1 coordinate 23,358,255, forward strand.
GCCTTGCAGAACCGGGCAAGAACTGCCCACGAAGCCTGGCGGGGGGCCGAGAACTCGTTGTCTTCCCTTTAAACAGACACAAGCTGTCTGTTGAGATTCTGGAAACATCTGACCTTTTGCAGAGCATCTCAAGGGTTGTTGGGGAGGGCCAGAGGGAGGTCCCTCCATTTCTGTAAATGCTTTAACCCTTTCCGCACAGCCCTTAACAACAACAACAACGAAAAAGAGATCAGTTTTCAAGGAACTAGAAGGATTTGTTGCACCTGTTTTCCTGTTTTGGGGGGTGAGGTGGATGGAGTGGGGTGGGCAGCGGGTAGATCACCCCTGGAGGCACAGACTTTTCACCCACAGACTTCCAGCACCATTTTCTCCGTTCCTGGTCTCAAGAACAGGAGGCCCAGAGGCAGGAAAGATGCTGGAAACGGGGCAGCCCCACCAGCCCCGAGGAGAAGCCCTACTGGAGCCCCCCCCCCCCCCCCCCCCCCCCCCCCCAATCAGGACAGGAGCAGACACCGCTCCTTTGATTGACTGGTTAATGTATTCCTTCACTCATCCGACAGATGATTGTAGGGCACCTGCCACGTGTCAGGAAACGCTCATTTCATGGGGGAGTAGCCTGGGACCAGTCACCAGCGCAGAGAGCAGATTAGGTTGAGTGAAGCGCTGGGAGAAACAGACAAGCAGTGCTGAGTGTTCCTGGCTGGGTGTGTGTGTGTGTGTGTGTGTGTGTGTGTGATTTCGGAAGGTCTGGGAGCTTTTCCAGAGGAGAGGTTTGAGCAGGGGTTTAAAACTTTGCTGCTTGAAGACTGAGTATAATGAAGAATCTTGCACCCTAGACCTGCAACATCTAAATCTGCATTTTTTAAAAGATTTTATTTATTTATTTGACAGAGAGAGAGACAGTGAGAGAGGGAACACAAGCAGGGGGAGTGGGAGAGGGAGAAGCAGGCTTCCCGCGGAGCAGGGAGCCTGACATGGGACTGGATCCCAGGATGTTGGGATCATGACCTGAGCCAAAGGCAGATGCTTAACGACTGAGCCACCCAGGTGCCCCTAAATCTGCATTTTAACATGAATCCCCCATGTGATCTATACACACACTCAAGCAGTGCTCAGGGTTGAATGAGGAGTTACCAATCTAGGTACAGCTGGAAACTGGAAGAAAACCTTCTAGTGTGTGTGTGTGTGTGTGTGTGTGTGTGTAACTTATTTTTTAAGTGGGAGAGGTTTGAGCATGTTTAAAAGCTATTGGGAATAAAGCAGGGAAGCGGGAGGGTGTGCGACACAAAGTACCAGAGAGGGGACGCCGGGAGGAGAGGCAGTTCCTACAGGGAAGCTTCTCCATCCCTGCTGCCAGTGGGGGTCACCTGGGAGCTTAAAACAATACTGATGCAGGGCCTGCCCCCAAAGACTCAGATTTAAATGGTCTGCAGGTGCGGCGCCTGGCTGGCTCAGTCGGTATGGCATGCAACTCTTGATCTTAGGGTCTTGAGTTCAAGCCTTAGGTTGGCCCTAAAGCTTACTGATAGACATAGAGAGATAGAGAGAGAGATAGTCTGCAGGTAAAGCCAGCTTCCCAATGATGGCAATGGTGCAGCCAGGGTGGGGGCCCTCTGCTGTGATGGAAAAAAGGTCAGGAGGGGAAAGGTGACGGGTTGGAAGAAGATGGGACCTCTCAGGGGCCCCGGAGGGCTCTTCAGCTGGGTCTCCCATTCAGGAAGGGCCTCAGTTTTATTTATTTATTTATTTTAAGATTTTTATTTATTCATTTGAGAGAGAGAGAAAGAACAAGCTGGGAGAGGGGCAGAGGGAGAGGGAGAAGCAGGCTCCCCTCGGAGCAGGGACCCCGATGTGGGGCTCGATCCAAGGACCCTGAGATCATGACCTGAGCCGACGCTTAACCATTTGAGCCACCCAGGCGCCCCAGGGCCTCAGCTTTAGACTTTGGATATTATTGTCAAGTGTATCTGTACCTATAGCCATTGTATTCATGTCAAAAAGCACAGCTTTATTGTGCCTGAACAGTTAAAATAGCTACAGTTTTTATTAACTGGTTTTGACGTGCTCTCTGTCCCAAGACCGTCACCCTGTTGGTGAAAGTGGCCTGGGTCTCTCTCTCTCTCAATGCAAATAGGAAAAAGATAAGGGAGACCCCCTCTGTTGACTCATGGTTTGCATGTGAAGTAAAGGGAGGGTTTTGGAAGCTGGGAGAGGAGGGAAAGGTGTTGCAGACAGTGGGCATCGAGAAGTGAGCAGAGAACCCAGTAGGTCAGCAGTCAGTGTGGAGGGTCTGTGGGAAGTGGTGAGCTGAATTTGCAGTGGAGCCCTCCCCGCTGAGTGAAGCTCCCAGCCACTGCTCAGGAAGAGGTAGTGGGAAGGTAGAGCCCAGAGCTCATGCAGAGCTTTCGCCCCGCAGTGAAAATATGGCAGCAGGGGAGTTCAGGAAAGGTTGTTGCAGTGGTGAATCACAGCATCTAAGTTGGGTCGGGAAGGAATGAAGAAAGGCTAATGGGTGGGGAGAAGGTGGAGATGCTGGTGAGGTCCCAAAAAGGTCAGAGGGAACTTGGTAAACCAGAAAGTTGGAAGGAACAGAGATTGTGGCCAGGAAGAGAGATGCCTGAATTTGGGATCTTGGTGATGAGCCATTATTGATGGTAAAAGGGGGGTGGGGGTTGGGTTGGGGTAGGGGAGGTCCCTGGAGACCTGAGAAACCAGATGTAGGACGCGTCTTCCATGTGGTTGCTGAAGTCACCCAAAACGATGACAGGGCTTTAGGTGGAAGAAAGGATGGGGAGCCATGTGCCAAAAGTCTCCATTGACTACGGGGGGAGTGGCCAGGAGGGTGGACAACCTTAAGGCTTTTACCAGAGGTTGGAAGACTGTGTGGTTCAGGAGAGGCATGCGGACGTGATCATAAAAGGTGTGCTTGGAACCCCAGGTCCTGGGAGACTTGGGGAAGGCAGGGGAGGAGTGTAGGATGGAGCATAGCCAAGAAATACAGGCCATTATGGAGACGCCAGTGAGCTAGAGAACAAAATCCATGAGGTTCAAGGTTTATTGTTGAGGGCAATTGTTCTCAGAGTGTGCTTTCTCTGCCTGCATGAGTGGCATCAGCTGATTACCTGGGAACTTATTAGATATGCAGCTATTCAGGTCCCACCCCAGACCTACTGACTCAGCGGCGTGGAGCCCGGCCATCAGCTTTCACAAGCCTTCTCCTGATTCTCATAGAGGCTCAAGTGTGAGACCCACAGGAATATAGTATTGAGAAAAGTGGTTCACTTTGTGGAAAAAAATAAAACGGAATTCCAAACAGCATCACCGGGCGCCTGGGTGGTGCTGTCGGCTGAGCGCTGGACTCTTGGTGTCAGCTCAGGTCGTGATCTCGAGGCTGTGGGATCAAGCCATGCGTCAGGCTCCGTGCCTCTCCGTGCAGAATCTTCTTGAGTTTCCCTCTCCCCCTACCCCCAACCCCATGCGCACACACACACGCTCTCTCTCTCAAATAAATAAATAAATAAACCTTAAAAAAAACCCAAAAACTTAGCATCACATGGAAAAGTGGATTTCATATGGATTAATTCCTAAACGTGTCCAGAAAACTATGAAGTTAATAATGTAAAATGTTGAAAAATATCTTTGTGACCTTGGGGCAGGAATGAACTTCCTTTTTTTTTTTTTTTAAGATTTTACTTATTTATTTATTTGAGAAAGAGAAAGAGAGCAGAGGGAGGAGCAGAGAGAGAGGGAGAAGGAGATAATCTCCAGCAGATTGCACTGAGCACAGAGCTGGACGTGGGGCTCGATCCCATGACCCTGAGATCACAACCTGAACCGAAACCAAGAGTCAGACACTCAACCACTAAGCCAGCCAGGCGCCCCAGGAATGAACTTCCTAAACAAAATTTCAAAAACACATACTAGAGGTGCCTGGGTGGCTCAGGTGGTTAAGCATCTGCCTTCGGCTCAGGTCATGATCCCGGGGTCCTGAGATCGAGTCCTGCATTGGGCTCCTTGCTCAGCGGGGAGTCTGCTTCTCTCTCTCCCTCTCCCTCTGTGCTCTCTCTCTCTCAAATAAATAAATAAAATCTTTTAAAAAACCACATAGGGGCACCTGGGTGGCTCAGTTATTAAGCATCTGCCTTCGGCTCAGGTCATCATCCCAGGGTTCTGCGATCAAGCCCCACATTGGGCTCCCTGCTCAGCGGGAGGCCTGTTTCTCCCTCTCCCACTCCCCTTGCTTGTGTTCCCTCTCTCGCTGTGTCTCTGTCTGTCAAATAAATAAATAAAATCTTTTAAAAAATAAAGAAATAAATAAAAATAAAAAAACACATATTATAATGCAAAAAGATCCATCAATTTGATTAATTAGAATTAAAGATTTCTGCCCAAGGATGGCTACATTGACAAGGTTAACAGATGATGAGATTGGGAGAATATATTTGTGATATCAAAAGCTGATAAGAGGGGTGCCTGGCTGGCTCAGTCAGTGGAGCATGCAACTCTGATCTAGGGGTGTGGGTTCGAGCCCGACCTTTGGCGTAGAGATTACTTAATGATAAAATCTTTAAAGCTGACAAGGGACTAATATCTAAATTCAGAATATGCTAAGAACTTCTGCAAGTCAATAAGAAAAAGATGGGACTCAAATGGGGAAAAAATGGGCAAAGATGTGAATAGGTGATTTAGGAGAAATTTAAAAGCTAATGAACATAGGAGACGTTAAGATGTATTAGAAATCCAAGAAATACAAATTAAAACAGTTGTTAGCAGGCTTAGTCATAGGACCCCCAAACTTCCCAAACTGGAAACAACCCAGATGTTCATCAATAGGTGAGACAAATTGGTATTCGTGCAATAAATATTATTTAATGATAAAAAAGAATGAATTGTTGACAACTCTCAGAAATATTTTGCCATGTGGAAGCAACCAGACACAAAAGACCACATGCTGTACAGTTTATATGAAGTTCTAGAAGAGGCAGAAGTAATCTGTAGTGATTAAAATCAGATTGGTGGGGCGCCTGGGTGGCTCAGATGGTTAAGCGTCTGCCTTCGGCTCAGGTCATGATCCCAGGGTCCTGGGATCGAGTTCCGCATCGGGCTCTCTGCTCCTTGGGAGCCTGCTTCTCCCTCTGCCTCTCTCTCTCTCTGTCTCTCAAGAATAAATAAATAAAATCTTTAAAAAAAAAAATCAGATTGGTGGCTGTGGGGAGCAGGGAGGGGAGATTGAGAGCAAGGGGCACAGGGAACATTTTAGGGTGATGAAAATGTTTCACATTTTATTTGGATTGTGTTTACAAGTACATATATGTCAAATGTGTTAATATTACTGAATGCAAATTGTGCCTTGGTAAGGTTTATTTTTTTTTAATTTTTTAAAAGATTTTATTTATTTATTTGAGAGCAAGAGAGCATGCAAATGAGAGAGCATGAGCGGGGGTGGGGGGGAGAGAGAGAGGGAGAAGTACTCAGGGCTCAATCCTAGGACCCTAAGTCCCAGGAACCCAAGATCACAACCAGAGCCGAGGGCCGATGCTTAACCGACTGAGCCACCCAGGCGCCCAGGTAAAGCTGATCGATAAACAACATTATAGGGGCACCTGGGTAGCTCAGTCAGTTAAGCATCCGACTCTGGATTTTGGCTCAGGTCTTGATCTCAGGGTCCTGAGTTCAAACCCCACGTTGGGCTCCACGCTGGGTGTGGAGCCCACTTAATAGATAGATAGATAGATAGATAGATAGATAGATAGATAGATAGATAGGTAGATAGATAGATAAAACAATGTTATAGCTTTATATCATTTAGATTGTTAAAATGAGACAGCTGGTTAATGCCAGGAATTGGGAGGGTACAGGGGTCCACGGCTGGTGGGCTTGTGGAGAGGGTGGCCTGTGACTCCAGAGCAAGTCATACCCTGTGAATAATCTCAAAGAAAACTCTTACAAGGTAGAGAGGCAAGAAGACATTCGCTGTAGAGTTATTTACCAGGGTGGGGAGTTGAAAACAATTTGGGTGTCCATTCCTGGGGAAGTAGATAGATAAAATGTGAATGTACACCCTGGGGGCGCACTCTGCGGCAGCTAGGAGCAGTAGATTAGATGTACCCAGAACAGCATGGATGGGTCTGAGAAATAAAACTGAATGAGGGACGCCTGGGTGGCTCAGTCCATTAAGCATCTGCCTTCCACTCAGGTCATGATCTCAGAGTCCTGGGATCGAGTCCCGCATTGGGCTCCCTACTCAGCGGGAAGTCTGCTTCTCCTTCTGCCTGCCGCTCCCCCTGCTTGTGCACTCCCTCTCTCTCTCTCTCTCTGACAAATAAATAAATAATCTTAAAAAATCTTAAAAAAAAAAAAAAGAACTGAATGAGGTATATAACAAGATGTCATTTATGTAAATTAAATATACAGAACAATCCAAGAAACTGGCCAAAGACATGAACAGACATTTCACCAAAGAAGAGATACGGGTGGTGGGGTGCCTGGGTGACTCAGTCAGTTAAGCATCTGTCTTCAGCTCAGTTCCTGATCCCAGGGTCCTGGTATCGAGCCCCTGGAACCCCAAGTTGGGTTCCCTGCTCAGTGGGGAGCCTGTTTCTCCCTCTCCCTCTGCCCTTCCCCCTGCTTGTGCGTGCACTCTCTCTCTCTCTCAAATAAATAAATAAAATCTTTTCAAAAAAATAAAACCTATTAAAAATAGAGATACAGATGACAAATAAGCACATGAAAAGATGTTCAGGGGCGCCTGGGTGGCTCAGTCCGTTAAGCATTTGCCTTTGGCTCTGGTCATGATCCCAAGGTCCTGGTATCGAGCCCCACATCGGCTCCCTGCTCAGCGGGGAATCTGCTTCTCCTCTCCCTCTCCCTCTGTGTGCATGAGCTCTCTCTCTCTCTCTCTCAAATAAATAAATCAATCTTAAAAAAAAAAAAGAAAAGATGTTCAATATCATTAGCCATCAGGGAAATGCAAATTAAAACCACAATGAGCTATCACTGTAACACCTATTAGAGTGGCTGAAAACTAAAACAGTGATAACACCAAATGCTGGCAAGGATGTAGAGAAACTGGATCTTTTCTATGTTCCCGATGGGAATGTAAAACGGTACAGTCACTCTGGAGAATAATGTGGTGATTTCTTATAAAACTAAACATGTTCTTACCACAAGACAATGAGTGGCTGCCTTGAGGCATATATCCCAAAGAAATGACATTTATACAAAACCTTTCCATGAATGCTCGTATTAGCTTTATTTGTAATAGCCCCAAACAACCTGTATGTATCATAAGGGCATTATGGTTAGTAAGAAAAGCCAATCTTAAGAGGTTTTATTTATATAACATTCTCGAAATGACAAAACAATTCAGATGGGGAAGGGACTAGTGGTTGCCAGGGCTTGGGGATCAAAAGGGGGGGAGTGTGACTATGAAAGGGTGCCAAGAAGGAGACCCTTTGTGGTGTTGGAACATTTCTGTATCTCGATTGTGGCCGTGGTTACACAAATGTGTTCATGGGATCAAATAGAACTATGCACACACACACAAATAAGGGCATTATAAAAATTGGTGAAAACTGAATGATAAAGTCTGTCGTCTGTTTAACAATATTATACGAATGTCAGGTTCTTTGGTTTTGCTATTGCAGTACAGCTATACAGCATCACTATTGGGAGGAGTCCGGGGGAGTGTTTTCAGGATGCTGTGTACTATTTTTGTCGCTTTGGGGGAGTCCCTAATTATTTCAAAATACAGAAGTGTTTAAAAAGTATATGCATCCAGTTCTACAATGCATTCTGCAGGAATGCGTAGGAACAAAGGCATGTATATTAAACATCTTAGAATAGTAGCCTATGGGGGAAGGAGAGGGAGGAGGAGTGGAGTGGATAAAAGGAAATGAACAGCTACATTAATCAAGGGACCCTGTGCTGGGAACTGAGGTGATTAACTCAAGCCTTTCTGCACCTGAGGTCCCACAGCCAGGAAAGGGGGTGGGAGCGGGGGAGGGGGATCAATAACATTAAAGGTAAGGTCTTTTTTCAATGCATTGAAGATTTTTCCCTTTCTTCATTAGAAGGCTGGAAGAAGGTTGGAGCTGGGAGGCAGGAAAGAGGGACAGGGAGAAGGGGTGGAAAAGGGAGGGGAGAGAGGAAGTTAGAAAGGATGATAGGGAGAGAAGGAAGGGTAAGTCGTGGACAGCATTCTTTTCCTGAGGGCTTGAGGCTGGTCTGGGGACGGAAGCGGTGACCGTTGCCTAAGCCCTCTGGAGCTCTGAGGCCTCATGGGGGAGGCTTAGGTTCCAGGAGCTCCTCTGAGCAGCCCTGGTTCAGAGAGACACAATGGCCTCTGTGGTGGGAACTCGAGGGTGCTGAATTTTAGCATCTCCTCTGTCCCTTCCCCCCATTTGTTGGGAAGGCAGTGCTAATAAAACTAATGGACCAGTTTTAAAGTCTTACACAAATGAAGTGCACTACCTTGGCTATAAATGCAGCATGTTTTACTCCTAAGTGTGGACGATGAGGAGGAAGGAAGAATACGGACACAAAAAGAAATAATTGAGGGAGTATGGAAAAGCCTATTGATAAGGATGCTCATAGGGATATTACTTACCATAATGAACAATTAGAAGCAAGAGAGATGCCCAGTAATAGACCTGGTTAAAAATGTATGCTATGTTGGGGCGCCTGGGTGGCTCAGTTGGTTAAGCGACTGCCTTCGGCTCAGGTCATGATCCTGGAGTCCCAGGATCGAGTCCCACATCGGGCTCCCTGCTCGGCAGAGAGTCTGCTTCTCCCTCTGACCCTCCTCCCTCTCATGTTCTCTGTCTCTCATTGTCTCTCTCGCAAATAAATAAAATCTTAAGAAAAAAAAATTTTTTTTTTAAATGTATGCTATGCAAAAAAAAAAAAAGTATGCTACGCTCCCGTGATAGAATACATTAAAAATGAAGGTATGCGAACCATATGATCCAGCAATTGCACTACTGGGTATTTACCCCAAAGATACAAAAGTAGGGATCTGAAAGGGTACGTGCACCCCAATGTTTATAGCAGCAATGTCCACAATAGCCAAACTGTGGAAAGAGCCAAGATGTCCATCGACAGATGAATGGATAAAGAAGATGTGGTATATCCCCATCAAAATACCATCCACTTTTTTCAAAGAAATGGAACAAATAATCCTAAAATTTGTATGGAACCAGAAAAGACCCGCATAGCCAGAGGAATGTTGAAAAAGAAAAGCAAAGCCGGCGGCATCACAATTCCGGACTTCCAGCTCTATTACAAAGCTGTCATCATCAAGACAGTATGGTACTGGCACAAAAACAGACACATAGATCAATGGAACAGAATAGAGAGCCCAGAAATGGACCCTCAACTCTATGGTCAACTCATCTTTGACAAAGCAGGAAAGAATGTCCAATGGAACAAAGACAGTCTCTTCAACAAATGGTGTTGGGAAAATTGGATAGCCACATGCAGAAGAATGAAACTGGACCATTTCCTTACACCACACACAAAAATAGACCCCAAATGGTTGAAAGACCTCAATGTGAGACAGGAGTCCATCAAAATCTTTGAGGAGAACACAGGCAGCAACCTCTTTGACCTCAGCCAAAGCAACTTCTTCCTAGAAACATCGCCAAAGGCAAGGGAAGCAAGGGCAAAAATGAACTATTGGGACTTCATCAAGATAAAAAGTTTTTGCAAAGCAAAGGAAACAGTCAACAAAACCAAAAGACAACCGACAGAATGGGAGAAGATATTTGCAAATGACGTATCAGATAAAGGGCTAGTATCCAAAATCTATAAAGAACTCATCAAACTCAACACCCAAAGAACAAAGAATCTAATCAAGAAATGGGCAGAAGACATGAACAGACATTTTTCCAAAGAAGACATCCAAATGGCCAACAGACACATGAAAAAGTGCTCAACATCGCTCGGCATCAGGGAAATCCAAATCAAAACCTCAATGAGATACCACCTCACACCAGTCAGAATGGCTAAAATTAACAAGTCAGGAGACGACAGATGTTGGCGGGGATGCGGAGAAAGGGGAACCCTCCTACACTGTTGGTGGGAATGCAAGCTGGTGCAGCCACTCTGGAAAACTGTATGGAGGTTCCTCAAAAAGTTGAAAATAGAGCTACCATATGATCCAGCAATTGCACTACTGGGTATTTACCCCAAAGATACAAAAGTAGGGCTCCGAAAGGGTACGTGCACTCCGATGTTTATAGCAGCAATGTCCACAATAGCCAAACTGTGGAAAGAGCCAAGATGTCCATCAACAGATGAATGGATAAAGAAGAGGTGGTATATATATACAATGGAATATTATGCAGCCATCAAAAGGAATGAGATCTTGCCATTTGCAATGACATGGATGGAACTGGAGGGTATTATGTTGAGCGAAATAAGTCAAACAGAGAAAGACATGTATCATATGACCTCACTGATATGAGGAATTCTTAATCGCAGGAAACAAACTGAGGGTTGCTGGAGTGGGGGGTGGGGTGGGAGGGATGGGCTGACTGGGTGATAGACACTGGGGAAGGTATGTGCTCTGGTAAGCACTGTGAATTGTGCAAGACTGTTGAATCTCAGATCTGTACCTCTGAAACAAATAATGCAATATATGTTAAGAAAAAAAAAAAGAAGAAGAAGATAGCAGGAGGGGAAGAATGAAGCAGGGGAAATCGGAGGGGTAGACGAACTATGAGAGACGGTGGACTCTGAAAAACAAACTGAGGGTTCTAGAGGGGAGGGGGGTGGGAGGATGGGTTAGCATGGTGATGGGTATTGAGGAGGGCACGTTCTGTATGGAGCACTGGGTGTTATGCACAAACAATGAATCATGGAACACTACATCTAAAACTAATGATGTAATGTATGGGGATTAACATAAGAATAAAAAATTTTTTTTTAATTTAAAAAATGAAGGTATGCGAGAATTTTTAAAAAAAAGATTTCTATTTATTTATTTGACAGAGAGAGAGATAGCGAGAGCAGGAACACAAGCAGTGGGAGTGGGAGAGGGAGAAGCAGGCTTCCCGCTGAGGAGGGAGCCCGATGTGGGGCTCCATCCCAGGACCCTGGGATCATGACCTGAGCCGAAGGCAGATGCCCAACGACGGAGCCACCCAGGCGCCCTGAGAATTTTTAATGTTATGGAAAAGTGCTGTGATATACTGTTGTCCTGGGGAAAAGTGCTAAAAGAATATGCACTGAATAATCCTTTTTCTAAAAGTTCGTTTGTTTGTTTGGGGGTTTTGGGGTAGTTTTTGTTTTAGTAAGCTCCATGAACAATGTGGGGCTTGAACTCACACCCCAAGATCAAGAGTTGTATGCTCCAGCAACTGAGCCATCCAGGCAGCCCCTTTTTCTAAAAGTTTTAAATGCAAACTATGCATAGAAAAGAGACAGGATAGTCACCAAAATATCAACTCAGTACACTTAAGATTTGTGAGATTTATTACATATAAATTATTTCTCAAAAGAAGTTTTAGAAAATATTGAAACAGGCTGCTTTAGTGGTCACTCTGGAGTCATTCTGGTCTGGCCGGTGAAATTATGGGTTTATTTGTTTGTTTTCTTTAAGGATTTTATTTATTTACTTCAGAGAGAGAGAGCAGGGTGGAGGGGCAGAGAGAGAGGGAGAGAATCTCAAGCAGACTCCCGAAGCCCAACTTGGGCTGGATCCCACCACCCTGAGATCGTGACCTGAGCCCAATCAAGAGTCCGAGGCTATAAACGGCCGGAGCCACCCAGACGCCCCTAATTATGGGTATTCTTCCTTGTGTTTTCTGTTTTCCAACATTTTGGTAGTAAATATGTAGACAGACCACTCTATCTATTTATGGGGGAGCACTGTGTGGGGGAGTCTGGCAGTGCCTTGGAGGGAAGGCGGCAGAGCAACGGTGCGGAGGCACTTAAGCCTGGCCCGGCCTGCCAGGTGGGGGAAAAGGCTGACACTTGCGCTCCGGTTTCTCCATCCCCTGGACCAGCCAGCTCGGGCCGGCTCAGCCACGAACACGCCCAGAACTGGTTGTTTCAGGAACCGCCCTGAGAGCGGCTGTTGCTTTCCTGGAAGATAGAGCCAGGATGCAGGGCCTGCAGAGGGACGAGCCAAGGTCCCTTGATAAATGCTGGATATTTATAACCATCCCTCTCACCCCTCCCGCAGATCTCCTCGTTTGGTTTCACTCTCACCGCGTGGCCCACTGCAGGTTAAAGGGATGCGGTGAGCGGCATTCACCGCGGGCGGAGACGTGGGTGGTTTCGTGGAGGGTAGCTCTGAGCTCGGCTCTCACTTGCCTCTTCCTGGAAACAATACTGCCATTATGGAGCGCTGACCACGTGCCAGTTGTATGCCTACATGATTGCATTTCTCACCGCAACCCTGTGAGGTCTCCACTGCTCTGAGGCCCACTTTGCTGATAAAGAACTGGAGGCTCGGAGAGGTTAAGGAGCCCGCCCTGGGTAACACAGCCAATTAGGTGGTAGTCGATCTAGGAAGGATTCCAACCCCCGCGCGCCGGTCCCAGCTAGTGAGCCTGTCCCCTACGGGGGCCCTGGACCGCCGAGGCCGGGCCTCCCAAGGTCAGGGAGGGCGCAGCCCCGCAGCCCCCGCGGCCTCCTGGGGCTGGCGAGCTGTCGTGCGGCCAGGTCCCGGCTGGGGGAGGCGGGCACAGCGGCGAGAGCGGAGTGGCCGTCCCCGCCCGAGGCGGGTGGCAGCGGCGGGGCCCTGCTGGGCGGCGGGCGAGCCCGAGGGCGCCTCCGGACAGTTCCCATAAACGGGGGCGGGGCGGGGCGGGGCTTGGCCGCGGCCCCGCATTTCCGGGGACGCCGCGCGGCACGGAGGGTGTTGGCGGGGACACTGCGTCCCCCGGGAGTGCGTCGGGCCGGCCAGGCAGGCGGGGCGAGCCTGGGGGCGGCCCGGGAAGAGGAGCCGCGCGGGAGAGGTGGCCCTGCCGTGGGCGGTGGTCGCGCGGGGGCCGTGACCCTCGCAGGTAGGCGCAGGGGGCGGGGCGGCCGGGGGCCGAGGCCCTGGGAGAGGGACGGACGAGGGCGAGGCCGCCGCCGCCGCCCCCGCTTCCCGCCGGGCCCCTCCCCCGAGAGGGCGCCACCTGCACGCTCTGATGGGCACCGGCGCCAGCCACTGGGGAGCTTGTTGCCGTGGCAGCGCGGGAGGCTGGGCCCCCGTTCCCATGGCCACCCGAGGCCTCGGCGCGGAGTCCTTTTAGCAGCGCCTTACACCTACTCCTTACTCGCAAATCTGGAATGGAGAGAGAGGCAGGAATCCTGGCCTGGGAGGGCAATCACTTGGGATTTGGAAAAAGCCTGGGCCCTTCCTCGTAATGGTCGTGGTGTGGCCTTCGAATTAGGCTTTTGTCCTGGCTGTTTCTGTCTGAGTGACACGTGGATGTAGGGGTTAGGAAGGAAAGACGTTGGGATCCTGGAAACGAGGCTGATCTGGTGGCCACTCTGGAGTCGTTCTGGTCTGGCCAAAAGACTCAGAATCCCTACAGCCCCCCGGGGAAGGTCTTCAGCCCTCTGCTCATAGCTCCCAACCTGATTGTGAGTAGGTAATTTGACTTAGGAATCATAGGGTTCTTTTTTTTTTTTTTGAGACAGAGAGAACGAGAGAGAGAGCACATGAGAGGGGGGAGGGTCAGAGGCAGAAGCAGGCTCCCTGCCGAGCAGGGAGCCCGATGCGGGACTCGATCCCGGGATTCCAGGATCACGACCTGAGCCGAAGGCAGTTGCTTAACCAACTGAGCCACCCAGGCGCCCGGGAATCATAGGATTCTTGTTAAGAGTCAAATGCCGCAAGAACGGAGAAGGGCATACTTTTTTAAAAATTGTGGTGCTTTTTTTTTCCATTGATGCTTTAGAACTGAAAGAGATTCAGGAATCCACCTAGTTGCACCTTCTTACTTTCATAAGAGAAACTGGACCCAGAGAAGTTAAATTACTTCCCAAGATGACAGTGGGTTGGGAAGGTCAGCATTTGAGGCCAGTATCCTGACTTAAGGGCTATGGCTGTTGCCTTTTTGGTTATTTTGCTGAAGCTCAGGGAAGTCTGGGATAAGTCCCCTGGCAACCCTGCGGCTCAAGCTTTTCGTGACAGGTGACCTAAAGACCGGCCGTGGAGGCTGGAGCCTTGGGGAGAGTTGAAAGAACCCCTCTCCCTTGTGCGTCAGTCCTGTGCCTTGGGGCTCTTGCTTTAATATGATATTTGACAGGATTGCCTTAAATAAAGCCCCAGGAGCCGCGCATTCAGCAGCTCTCCAAAATACCGTTTCTTCTGAAGCCAACAGATCTGTTCAGACTGTATGAGCACCCTTTGGCTGCCCTAAAGCAGGGAAGTGGGACTTCCCCCCATCAGTGAGGTGCCTTTTCCTTTGAAAAAGTTAAGAGGGAGGTGGGAAGAGATCCAGGAAGGAACACTTGAATGAATCATTTGGAAATGATTCGAGGCAGTCAGCTAGAGCAGAAAACTCACGTATTCATTTATTAAACATTTACTGGGTACCCACTGTTTGCAAGCTCTGCACTGGGGCAGAAGATTAAAAACCTGTGTTAGGCAGGCGTGGTCCCTACACTCAAGAAGCTTGTAAAAGAGATGGCCAGAGAGAAATGTGACGTGTAAATGAGCATGTCACTAGAGCACAATGCGTGCCTTAATGGAAATCTGAGCACAGGGCAGCGGAGCCCAGAGGAGCGGCTCCGGAAATCAGCTGAAAACAGCATGAGTCTAGCCTGCACCGCCTGGGAGCACTTCTGGGGCTCTGCCAAGGGGGCCCTGGCCAGTACCTTTGCTGGGAGACAAAGGAATGAGTGAGTGAAAGTGTCTAGACAAATGTGGCCCAGGATGGGGATTCTCAGGAAAGAAGAGTTTTAGGGACCCTGATAAACTGGAAACTCTATGAAGGCAGCGACCTGTCTGTTTCCTTCAGTTTCGGCAGCGCTTACAAGGTAACACGTGGACAAGAAAGATTTGTTGAGCGGATGAAAGAAGGAAGGAAGGGAATAAAAGAGGGAGGGAATGGGGGAGAAGAGGAAGGAAGGAAGGAAGGAAAGGGACAGTAGTTTATATGATTAAGAAGAGGATGGCTGTAAGTTGAGACAAAACCCTGGTTGAAATTCTAACTACAGGTTCTGGAGTCAGATCTGGGTTCTGGTGCTACGCCTGACTTACCGCTTGTGTGACCTTAGGAAGTCCCTGAACCTCTCTGTGCCCCAGTTTCTCACCTCAGGAGTGGGGATATAGTAATTCCTATCTCTCTCTGTTGTGAGAATTACATAAAAGATTGAACAGAAAAAGCTCAGCACAGTGTCTGCCTCAGTGAGTAGTAAGTATTCAGTAATAGCCTTACAAACGTCAACTTTGCTTTAGGTGAAATAGTTTGCCAAGCAATTCATGTCAAGGTTATAAAACTACTCCAAAAATGAGATAAATAATTTCTTTTTACCTGATAAAGGCTAATTGTGAAAGGTGCCTGTGTCTGCAGATTAACATACCTCAAAGAAATGGTTCTTTACCTTTTTTTTTAAAGATTTTCTTTATTTATTTGACAGAGACACAGCAAGAGAGGGAACACAAGCAGGGGGAGCGGGAGAGGGAGAAGCAGGCTTCCCGCGGAGCAGGGAGACTGATGTGGGGCTCGATCCCAGGACCCTGGGATCATGACCTGAGCCGAAGGCAGACGCTTAACCGCTGAGCCACCCAGGCACCCCGGTTCTTTACCTTTTTTTTTTGTAGGGGGAAGGGAACAGTGATCTTTTTGAAAGCAGATGAAAGCTCTGCTCTCACCAGAGACCACATATCATTCTCAGGGTTCATAGCTCTCTGAAGCCCGCCCTTGCTGCTCATAGGCTGTCATGAAAGAACTGAGGCAGAATTCACAGAGGAAGAGCCTGGGAAGAGAGAGCAAGGTGGGCCTGCTCTCATTCAGGGGGTTTGTGGGGTCCCTGCAGAAGCCACAGCTGGAGGAGCTGGAGCTCTGCCTATGCAGCTGGGTGGTCCAGGCCCCGGGCCCAGGTCCCCTAGAGACCCTCCTCTGCTTCGGACAAGCTGGGCCCACTTGGAGCTTCATAGTGTCCTCCGGCCTGATGCTTCCTCACAACGCATCAACGGGGCTGCCGGGAGTCCTGGGCCAGGGTGCCTGTGTGCAAGACAGTTGTCCCAGCACGGATCCTTGGTGTCCCCACACCAGCTCTGTGAGTGTTGTCTCTTAATACCACTGCTTTAGGGTGTGGCAGGTGGGGACACCTCCCTCCACCATGACCAAACAGGACAGTAGTCCTCTCTTTAGAGTTGCAGGAAATCCGTGGAACCTGCCTGTCTATCCCCCACCACCCTGATGGGCTCGCTTGTCTTGGCCCACTCTGTAGGAAGCCGTGGAACCAAGAGCAAGGTGATCTCTCTGGCAGCCACCGGGTGACCCGAGGTGACCAGGAAACTACAGGGGTCAGAGAGCCCCTCATCTTTGTGAAGGGAGAGCCTTGGGCTTCCGGAAAGGAGGTTAGTTTCCTGGGGTGGAGGAAGGGCCCTGACCCGGGCCTTCTTTCCCTTCGTGGGGCAATGGCCAGGAGTCTGGAGCTCAGAGTGGGATTCAAGGAGGAAGAACTTGGTGGCAAAGGGGGCAATGGATTCCTGATTTCTTGGCATCTTGGGAAGGGAGGGGCCTCAGGCCTGATAAGCCAAAATGGAAACCGAGCTTTCCTAGATCCTTAGAACATCTACCTCCCACCTAAGAGTGGATGCTGTGGCGTCAGAGAAGGAGAGTCCTTGAGCAGTCACTGCGCCTCTTCTGGGTGGCAGGTGCCAAGCATCAGCCAGGCCAACTCCCCAGGCCCCCTAGGCGCCCCCTGTGAGCAGGACTGCAGGCCCAGGCAGACAGGCGCCCCCACCGCCCCCCGCAACTGGTACTGGGGGCAGGGGAGTGACAGTGGTAATGTCATGTTCTACCCTGTCAGGACTGGGACAGGTTGAGCCCTGCTGGTTGCACCCCAGCCCTGTGGGCCACCCCCAGGGAGTGGCCAACTCAGGCCCCAACAGGCCCTGGTGGGGCTGGCACTGGGGCGGGGGGTAGGCTGTTCACCACAGGGAGCGCGGCGGGGGCCCGGGCTGGGCAGGCCGGTTCCTTCTGCCCTGGGGAGTTGCAGACTCAGCACTCGGCTTGCAGGAGGCAGCTGAACCCGAGGGGAGAGGCCAGAAGGGGCTCCTCGGGGCCGGGCGTGTAAGATGGTTAAGAGTTACCGGGGTCGTGGCAACTTGCGGGTAGGGGAGGCGAGCCGCCGCCTCAGGAAGCCTGGCTCTGCTTGGGGGGCGCTCACCGCGGGCCTCACCTCCGGTGCCCAGATGTCAGGGACTCTGCTCAGTTCTGCTCAGCCCCGGGAGGGACTGCTGGCGTTCCCATCTCACAGATGAGGAAGCTGAGGCTCAGGGACATCGTGTGGCTGACTCGCAGCCCACAGAGTAACGGATGGTGCTGACATTCTTTGGACAGAACTGGCATGCTTCGCAACTGGATCCTACCACCTACCAGAGCCAGAAACCCAGGGACCAGTGGAGGGGTCAGAACAGAGTGGGGGTCGGGGATGAGGCCATTTCCATGTATTGCCAGACGCTGGTTAAAAGCTGCCCACGAGGCCTGAAGGCAGTGCTGGTGCTGGCCCCCGTGAATGCCCTCTGCTGCAGAGGGCGCTGCCCCCGGGAGGCTCCCAGGCCCCAGGATCTGGAAGTCACTGGCCGATTTAAAAGCACACCCGGTATGCCAGCTGGTGTCGCTTCCTCATCAAAATGTATTGATGCCGTTGCCCAGCCCCTGGGGAGGAGACACCAGCAGCGTGCCCAGCCAGGGGGTGGGGGGGCAGCTGCAGCTGCAGCCTGCCATCAGAGGACGGCCCAGGGCTACGAGGGGATGGTGGCAGGGGGCCAAGGCCCGGGGAGCTGGGCCGCAGCCCGTGCGTGTCTGTGAGGCCTGGCCAGGCAGCCTGCCAGCAGAGCCCGGGACGGGGAGGAGCACGGTGCCACTCCAGAGCAGGGGTGGATGGGACCTCTGGGTTCAGGCTTCACCGGGCTTTGGCAGGAGGCCCCTCCCCCGTGGCCAACAAACAAAGCAGTGACTCCCAGAGTAGAACTGTGGGAGCTGGAAAGCAAGGTTGCCCTGGGTGGGAATGAGAGCAGGCGGGCCTGGCCAGGGGCTGCCTGGCAGGAGCCATCCGTGCCCGAGGACGTGGCTGGCCTGCACCTGGGCAGGGCCTGTGCCTGCAGACGATGAACGATGAGTGATTGCTTGGGAAGCTGGCAGTGTCCTGACCACGGCACTGCCAGCACTCTGCCCAGCCTAGGCCCGGGCCGTCTTCCTTTGTGCTAAGCAGGTTAGAGAGGCAATGGGCACATGAGTTTGTGTGCTTTACCTTTTTACCCTTCTTCTCCTCTTCGAGCCTCTTATTTCTCTTCATTCTCTCCCTCTTCTGTAGCTCTTCTCATCTTTTTAAAACAATTTTTATTTACTTGGGGCGCCTGGGTGGCCCAGATGGGCTCAGGTGGTTAAGCATCTACTTTTGGCTCAGGTCATGCATGATCTCTGGGCCCTGGGATCGAGCCCTGTGTCGGGCTTCTGGCTCAGCCGGGAGTCTGCTTCTCCCTCTCCCTTTGCCCTTCCCCCTGCTTATGCTTGCGCTCTCTCTCTCTCTCTCGAGTAAAATCTTAAAAAAAAAAAAAAAAAGATTTTATTTAGAGAGTGTATGAGTAGGGGAGGGACAGAGGGAGAGAGAAGAATCCCAAGCCGACTCCATGCTGAGCCCGGAGCCCGACACAGGGTTCGATCCCACGACCTTGAGGTCATGACCTGAGCCAAAATCAAGAGTCAGATGCTTAACTGACTGAGCCACCCAGGTGCCCCTGTAGTTCTTCCCATTTTGTTCTTCTCCCACCTGATCCTACAGGTGAGTTGTTGTTGTTTTTTAACCTTTTGGCTTCTTTGTTTTTGTTTTTTGTTTTTCCCATGATAACAGGTATAAGATATGAATTTACATACCGGAAAATGCACAGATCTTTAGTGTACAGCTCAAAACATGTTAACATTTGTATACACTTGTGAAACCAACACCCAGATCAAGATAGAGAATATTCTGGCCATCCCTAAAGTTTCCTTCTCTGCCTACTAGGCATGTGCCCCCTAGTCTGAACATCTCTCACCATCGAGAAGTTTCATTTGGCCCCTTTGGATATATTCTTGTACACATTTTATCTCTCATTTTTGTGTTTTTGTCTTCCTTCTACGTGTGTCTGTGTCTGTGCCAGAGAGAGGGAGAGAAAAGGAGAGACTGGGAGGGAGAGACAGAGAGAAGAAACCCAGGGGAGGATGGGAGGATGGAAAGGGCAAGGGCTGTGTGAGTGTGAATGGGGAAAGAGAGGGCCAGGCTTGACGACTTCATCTTGCTGGCTGGGGGCACAGAAGCGTTGCTTTTCTCTTCGTCTCTTATGCTGCCTTTCCAAGCCGCCCCTGAGCTCTTTATAAACCCCGATGTTCTGGCCAAGAAAGACTTGCCTACATCCAAGAGTGGCAGAGGGGAGCAGGGCACACAGCGTTGGCTTGGGAACCACTCTTTATCCCACAGGAAGTCAGCTCAAATGAGGTCTCTCTCAGTCAGTCATCCTCCTGTTTTTTCTAGTCTGGGGGAGAACAAATTAGCATGCTAACGGAAGACAGAGGAGCCCACAAGGGCCGAGGTTGCCATATTGGGGGCATGGATTGGAGGGTACTCCTCCAGGTCCCTCATTTCGTCAGCCCTGCTAGAGTGCCATGCTAGGCAGTGGGGGTTCCAAAGATATGTCTAGTCACTGTCCTCAAGAGACTCGCTACCCAGTTGGCAGACAACATACGTGAAGCATTTGAGCAACCACGAACAGGGTGTAATTACCCACCAAGCGAGGCCGCATCAGCCTCTGCCTCTTCTCCTCAGGGATGAGCAGAGCAGCCAGACAACCCGTGTGTTGCCAAGACACTGAGGCACACCAGCCTCACTGCCATTTGGGGAGCGAGCTGATGCAGAGATCCGGGCACCCACCAGCTGCTAATTGAGCACGTGCCACTCACCAGCCCCTGTTCCGGTTAAGAATGGTAAGGAGAAGCCCAAAGGAAATGCGGTAGCTAGTACCTTGATTTCAACAAGGTTTCTCACAACTGTTTCATAATATTCTTGTGGATAATATGGAGGATTGTGGGCTGAGGAGTGCAGGTCGGAGGACACATAGCTGGTTGTTCAACCTACAAAGGATATTGATCAGTTTCCACCCTGATAGAGGTCTCTAGTGGCCCTGGGCTCTGCTTTTGGCCCCCTCCTATCTGGTTTTTCCCCCTAAAACTTACAAACCCCTGAAACACCTGGAACTTTTCTATATCAACTAATTGTATTAAAACTTTGTGACAGTCACACTCACTCTAACACACACACACACATTTTTGCTGAATCATTGGAAAGTAGGTTGCAGACATGACACTTCACCTCTACAAACTTCAGCAGGCATCTCTGAAGGATGATAACATTCCCCTAAAACCACAGTGCCATTATCATACCAAAGAAAATGAGCAACAGTGCCGTAATACCTAAGACATGGTGCATCGTAACATTTTCCCCGATTCTGAATGGCTTTCTTTTTTTTTTCTTTCAAGATTCCATCAATGTTCACATATTTCTTCTGGTTATCATGTCTCTTTTCGTTTCTTGACCTAAAATAGTCCCTTGTCTTTTTTATCTTTCACCGGGTTGAGCTTTTTGAAGAGTCCAAGCTAGTTTTCTTTGGTATCTGATTGTGTCCTTATCATTAGATCTGGGTTTGCCAGAAGTGCTCTAAGGACTGATGATGTTGTGTATTTCTTATTGCATCATATCAGGAGGTAAATGCATCAGGCACTTGCATTACTGGTGATGCTGCTTTATTTATTTTTTTAAAGATTTTATTTATTTATTTGAGAGAGAGAGAGAGGGAGCGCATGAACAGAGGGAGAGGGAGAAGGAGACTCCCTGCCGAGCAGGGAGCCCCACGAAGGGCTCCATCCCAAGACCCTGGGATCATGACCTGAGCCAAAGGCAGGCGCTTGACTGACTGAGCCACCCAGGCGCCCCCGGTGATGCTACTTTGGGCCACTTGGTTAAGGTAGTGGCTGCCAGAGTTCTGCCCCAGAGATACATTTTCCTTTTGGTAATGAGTAAGTCACTTGTAGGACAGACTTTGAGACCTTGTTCATATACAGTTTCCCAAAAATCTTTTACCCAGTGGCTTAGCATCTGCTGATTACCCTTGCTTTTTTTTTTTTTTTTTAAGATTTTATTTATTTATTTGAGACAGAGAGCATGAGAGGGAGGAGGGTCAGAGGGAGAAGCAGACTCCCTGCCGAGCAGGGAGCCCGATGCGGGACTCGATCCCGGGACTCCAGGATCATGACCTGAGCCGAAGGCAGTCGCCCAACCAACTGAGCCACCCAGGCGCCCCTGATTACCCTTGCTTGAATCGAGGCTTTCTGAAGTCTACTCTTTCTTCTACATTCATCAGCCAACATTCTTCTATAAAGAAAAGCTTCCTTTCTACCTCTTTTCTTTCTCTCTGTGTGTTTTCCTGAGTTTCACTGCAGACTAATGGATTGTTTTATTTTGATACATTAGGACCCATTACTTCAGTATGCTTTTTGAGTCTCAAATTATCTCAGGTTTAGTCATCAAGCTGGGCCCATGTCCTTTTGACGTGACCCCATTAGTCTTTCATCACTTCCTTGCTTTTTGGCCCAACAAAATGTCCCAGGCCTGCCTTCCCCAGGGAGACCTGGTACCTTTTGTTGGAGAGTGGGCAATAGGTCTGCTCACCTAGTATTTTTTTTTTTTTTTTAAGATTTTAAGTAGTCTCTACACCCAACATGGGGATTGAACTTACAACCCCAAGATCAAGAGCCTCACGCTCTACCGACTGAGCCAGCCAGGCACCCCTGACACCCAATATTTTTTATCAATGACTCGGATAAAGGATAAGAAATGATTACCAAATTTACTGATGAGGGAAATCAAACTGGGAAGGGAAGTCAAATTCTATGATAATAGAATGAATACTCAAAATGACCTCAATAGGATGAAATTTGGACCAGAACTAGTAGATTTAAAGGAGATCAATATGAAGTCCTGTGCTTAGGTTGAAAATGTTAATTGCATAATTTGAGGTTTGGGGGAACTCTTTACTAGATGAAAGTTGATATAGAAAAGTAGCTCTGGTTGTTAGCTGACATGAGCCAGCAGTATTCCATGACTCTTGGGTTACATCCATCCATCCATCCATTCATTCATTCATTCGTGTAGCCAGTACTTATTGAGGGTCTGCCATACGCCAGGCACTGTTCTAGAAGTTTGGGCCATGTTAGTTAACTAGCCGAATAAGCAAAAATCCCTGCCCTCCTTTGGGGCGCCTGGGTGGCTCAGTCGGTTAAGCGTCTGCCTTCAGCTCAGGTCATGATCCCAGGGTCCTGGGATCGAGCTCCGCATAGGGCTTCTTGCTCGGTGGGGAGTCTGCTTCTCCTTCTCCCTCTTCTGCTCCCCCTGTTTGTGCTCTCTCTCTCTCTGTAAAATAAACAAAATCTTAAGAAAAAAAAAAAATCCCTGCCCTCCTCAGTCAACATTCTTGGTGCTGGGGAGTGGGGTCAGGTGGGGATTTCAGGCAATAATGAAAAACCACAGCAAAGGTGATGAGTGCTTTGAAAAATTTTCTCCAGGTAAGGGGATATGGGTGGAAGTTCAGATTCTTCAAGAAGGTGATCTTTGAGCAAGGATCTGAAGGAAGCAAGGGACTCAATCATGTGGCTATCTGGGGGAAGAGTGCCCCAGGTGGAGGGAGTAGCCAGGACAAAGGTCCTAAGAGGAGTGGTGGGGGTGTGCCTGAAGTAGAGTGAGTAGGGGGAGAGCAGTGGAGGATGTGGTGGGGGTGAGAATGACACAGGGCCTTGTACACCACTGTAAGTCTTTGGCTTTTATTCTGAGTGAGACAGGGAACCCTTGGAGGGTTTCAAGCAAAGGAGTGCCATGACCTTACTGGTTTTGAAAGATTCTGGTTGGGCGCCTGGGTGGCTCAGATGGTTAAACGTCTGCCTTCGGCTCAGGTCATGATCCCAGGGTCCTGGGATCGAGCCCCCACATCGGGCTCCTGGCTCAGCGAGGAGCCTGCTTCTCCCTCTCCCTCTGCCTCTCTCCCTGCTCATGCTTTCCCTCTCTCTCTGTATCTCTGTGTCTCAAATGAATAAATAAAATCTTTAAAAAAAAAAAAAAGAAAGATTCTGGTTGCTGAGTTGAGAATAGGTTGCAGGGAAGCAGAGGTAGCAGTTAGGAGGAACTTGCAGTAACCAGGAGAAAGAGGGTGCTGATAGTGACCCCCCCCACACACACACACACTGGGAGGTGGTGAATGGTCAGATTATGGATTTCCTAGTGGGTCAGATGTGAGGAAATGAAAGAAAGTAGTTAAGCAGCTTGAAGATGGACTTGCCTTTAAATGAGATGGAGAAAGCTCACAGAGGAAGAACCCATTTTGGGGAGGGAGAGGGGAGAGATCAGGAGCTTAGTGTAGGACATGTTGGATATGAGATGCCTGACGGACAAGACAGCCCGGTAGAAATGTTGAGGCCATCTGGAGTTCGGGACAGAGGTCCTGACTGCAGATGGAAGCCTGAGTATAATTGGCTAAGAAACAGATTGATACCATTAATAGAGGTGAAGTGTCCAAGGCCTGCAATGCTAGAAGCTCTAGTGGTTGGTGCTGCCCACACCCCGTATGGAATTGTGTGTCCAGTGCTGGGAGCCCCTTTATAAAAAGGATGCTACTAGCCTGGACCGTGTCCACAGAAGGGTGTTAGGATGGCGGAGGTACAGAAATCACAGAGCATGAGGAAGCCTGACTAGGAGAGGAGACCTGGGATGGGACCATGTGGGTGCTGTGCCCATCTCCTGACAGCCACCCTGTGGGAGAGGAAGTGACAGGCCCTGGCAGTGGGGTGAAAGCAACAGGTGGTGGCTCTGAGGAGGCTAGTTATGTCTGGGGGTGAAGAGGAACTTTCCAGCCAGTTTCTGGAGAAACCATCACCACTGCCAGGAAATGACTAGCCTAGCGGAGGTTTTCAAACTACCTCTGACTTGAAGTACAGGAAGAATTACATTTTACTGCAATCCTGTGCACCTTTAGGAAAAGTTGAAACACGTTTCCCAACACTTTCTGATCTTCCGTGATCATTGCACTTTGATATTTGCTATTCTGCCTTTTTCCTTAAGATTTTATTTATTTGGGGCGCCTGGGTGGTTCGGTCGGTTGAGCGGCTGCCTTCGGCTCGGGTCGTGATCCCAGAGTCCTGGGATCGAGCCCCACATCGGGCTCCCTGCTCAGTGGAGAGCCTGTTTCTCCCTCTCCCTCTGCCTGCCTCTCTGCCTACTTGTGCTTTCTCTCTCTCTCTCTGTCAAATAAATAAATAAAATCTTAAAAAAAAAAAGATTTTATTTATTTGAGAGAGCGCGCGTGAGCACAAGCAGGGGGAGCAGCAGAGGAAGAGGAAGAGGGAGAGGGAGAAGCGGGCTCCGCAGGGAGCCCGACCTGCTGCTGGATCACAGGACCTCGGGATCACGACCTGAGCGGAAGGCAGACGCTTACCGGACTGAGCCACCCAGGCTATTCTGCTTTTTTAATGCCGATAGGGACCCACTAGGGGGTCCAGTCTGCAGTTTAAACCACCACCCCCCTCCAGTCTCAGCAGAACTAAGCCCCATCCCTGAGGATGTTAGGAGCCAGGAGGATTGTGGTGGGTGCCTGTGGGATTCCACTCCAGCCTGAGGGAGTACTTTCACCTGCCAGGCAACGTGCAGCCTGTGGAGGAGGTCAGTCGTCCTTCACAGTACATTACATGTAGTTATCCCACTTAAGCTAATCTTGCCCGCCCGCCCCTCCAAGGTTTGGCTTCGTATGGACATCTAGACGGGGATGACCCCGCAGGGTACCTAGATCAAGCTCTGAGCCTGGAGTGAACGCCCAGCCAAGACCTCAGGTGGGTTGACCCGTGCAGAAGTGAAACTCAGAAGCAACTAGCCTCGTCACCAGCACGGGCTTGGCCGATTCATTTGGTCACGGGCAAGTGGGTGCCAGGAGCACCAGCGTGGGGGGTGGAAGGGGTGGAGACCAAGGCCCGACCCGCGGGAGGCGCCCAGGGCGAGAGACCCACACGTTTTCCCAACGGCACGCGCTCAGGGGGCTGCAGAGGAGCCGGAAGGGGTCGGGGAGGCGGTGGGAGGGCCTGCGAGGCGGGGGAGAAGAACCACGGGTCCGCTCTCCGCGCCCCCGTGCTCCTGCGGCCTCGGCGGCGACCGGTTGGCGTCCTCCAGGCGCGCACCGAGCTCGCGCCGCACGCGGCCGCCCCGAGGGAGCAGGGGGCGGGGCGGGAGCGGAGCGGGAGAGGCAGGGCTAGCCGCCCGACTTCCTCCTTCGGCCCCGCCCACCGAGGGCCACGTGACAGCAGCTCCCCCCCACCCCCCCCAGGTCTAGCGGGCGGGGCTGCAGCCCGCGAGTCAAGTTGAGCCACCTGAGCCGGAGCCCGGAGGACGCCGTCGCTCCCCGCTGTCCGGAGCTCCGCGATGGGCCGGGGGAGCCGACCGTGCGCCCCACGGGGCGCCCTGCCGCCCCGGCTGCCGCCGCTGCTCCTCCTGCTCCTGCTGCTGCTGCTGCCGCCGCCGCCGACTCCGGCGCTCGCGCCTCGGATCAGCCTGCCGCTGGGTGAGCGCTGGGGCGACCCCGCGGGGGCGCGGGCTGGGGTCGGGGGGAGGGGAGGCGGCCGGGAGGTGCCTGTGCGGAGGCTGCCGTGACAAAGGAAGGAGGGAGGAGGGGGCCTGTCAGAGGCTTGGGGTCCATTAGGACCCCTCCTTCTTTCGGAGCGCTGCGAGGAGGGAGAGAGAGGAGAGGGCAGCTGTGGGGCCGCGGGCCCCTTTCTTCCCTTCCTTTAGAGGGCGGGGAGGGGGGGTCTCGCGCCCGCTCTGCGTCCAAGCTCGCCCCTCCGTAGGGCGTCCTTTTCGGAGGTGGCAGCCACCCTCCCCCCCCCCCGCCCCCGGTGCTGGCTACCCGCTGGTCCGCCTGCCCATCTGCTTGTCTTTGATGCTGACCAGAGCCAGCCGCGGTGCCGCCCCCGAGGGCGTCTCGGGGTGGAGGGGGCCGTGCTTGCCGTCCCATAAACACTGGGGTTCTGGTATTCCAGCAAGTCGCAGCAGGATTCCCGAGCCGCAGCGGGACAGGAGTCCCATCTTCCCTCCCAGCCCTTCACCCTGGCCTATCGGCGCTGCCCCGGCCCGAACATGGTGGGATCCCTCCGGGGCCCGAGAGCGATCCTACCAGGGATGGGGGCTGCTCTGTGACTCCTAGGCCCCGAGAGAGAATCCTCCTGGGAGTACCATCCTCATTGGTGAGGTCCCTCACCTGGTGCTCATGCCTGCTACTGTGGCCCCTGGCTCTCCCCTGTCCCTACCCCTTTACATCTTGTTGCTTCTCCAGCTTCTCTTTGAAATCAGAGGGACCCGGATTCCAAGCCCATTTCTACTACTGGGCTAGTAATTCCCTTCTCCCTGTGCCCTGGTTTGCTCATCTGCAAAATGGGCACAGTAGTAGGTACCTTGCAAGGCTGTCTTGGAGATTTCATGAAACTGGCTGAGTTCCGTGGGCACAAGCTTTATAGGGGCTCAGTAGATGTTGTTTCTCCAAGCCCTTTAACTTGTTGTCACACTGGGAGAATTAGAATAAAAGACGTATGAATTAGAGGTTACATACTGAAAGTAGACCGGACTTCCTTCTCTCTGCTGCATCCCCACCCCTGAAAACATTCTGTGTACAAAAGGGAAGAGTAGCAGAATCATCACTTAGATTAACTCAGGGTGCTTGTGGCCCTGACTGACCCTGTCTGAAACATTGCAAGACCATGCTGAGAACATAGCCTGGGTTCAAATCCTGCCTCCACCACTTAGGAACCACGTGACCTTGAGCAAGCTACTTAACTCTTCCCGGGCCTTGATTTCCTCATCTTTAAAATGGGATAATAATAGCACATACCTCAAGGTTGTGAGGATTAAATCAGTTTATGTTTGAAAAGTCCTTAGGACAGGGCTTGGTACATGGAAACCGCTCCATAAGTGTTAGCTGGCATTATTGTTAGTGTGAAGCATAGGCTTCATTCCTGCACATCCTGCACAGAGCCAGGGTGACTGCCTGGGGTGGGGGTGGTGCTGGTGTGTTCATCTGACCACAGTCCCTTGGGTGCGCCATCTCATTAAATGAGGATAAACAAGTGTATCCGGACCCGGGCCTACTGCCTTGCCACTTTCTCGGTTGTGGCCACAACTCCCTTTGTCCTTAAACCCTCTTAGCTCTGGCAGGAGGGCAGTAAAGTGGGAACAAATGTTCTGAAGGACTCCATTTATGGCCCTAGGCTAGCTCACAGAGCCATCGCAAGCGCAGCTAATCTTGTGTCCAGCTCTGGAACTGGACGGGGACCACCCAGAGGGTAACTGAAAGGCAGAACTGGGGAGCCGTGAGGGGGAACCAAGAGGGCCTGCGTCCTGAGAGCGGCTAGAACGCTTGGTGGTTATTACCCACATAGCTCTCAGACCTGGCCCACTTCCACAAACCTGTGACTGTTGCCAGGCTCTGTCACACACCAGCGTCCCCCGCACAGGTCAGTTGGTACTCCAGTCTGGATGTCTGTGCATTCCCCTCTCCCAGATCCTTAGGTGAAAATCCAAACTCCCAGAGGACTGAGACACAGGTTCCCCTGTTAGGACTGGCACAGATGGCGCTGCACAGAGGTGTCCCTTGAGAGGTTCAAAGGGCCTAGAAATGCAAGCTGTGGCTCCTAGAAGAAGACAAAGCTTCTGCTGTGTTCCTGAGACTGGGTCTGCCCAGAGGGAGCCTCTTTTCCTAGTCCCCCCAAAGCCCTGGAATAGTTGGCAGCACCCAACATCTGAACTTGTGAGCATACATCCATACTTTACTGATATGGACCACACCCCAGAGGGCCTGCCTCCCTAGACTTCCTCCTGGCCCTTGATACTGGAAGCCCCAGAGGGGAATGCCCTGGTGACTGGACAGGCTCACCTTTGGAGCGTGGCTGCAGGCAGCTTCCTGTCTCATCCTTGGGGGCTTGTTAGATGTTCCTGGCAGCGTGCCTATCCTGTGTAGGCCTGAGGTGACCATGGGGACTCTGGGCACAAGGGCCCACGGCCCCTCCCTCACAGAACAGGGAGAGAGGCATGGAGGGAGAGACTGCACCTCCCTTTCAGGCTACCTGTCCTCCCCTACTGTGCTCCCACCCAAGCTCCCCAAGGGCCCGGATGCCTAGGGACAGTGAGCTGTGTCTGTGGTTTGAAACAAAGTCTCTAGAAGTGGAGCGTCCAGTTCATGTGTGGGGTCCTTTCTAGGGAACTCTCCTCATTGCTGTTAATCCGCAGCAGATTCCTGGGACCGTGAAGGAGGGGATCCCCCATTTGTGGTCTTGTCCAGTGGCCAAGAGGGGGAGGGGAACTGGGGACTCCAGGGCCAGCTGGACAAGGAGAGGCCTTAAAGGGAAGTTACTTGTCTCTGTGGAAGGAATGCTTCAAAGAAGTGTGTGGAATTTTGGTTCTCTTGCGCTGGAAAGCGTAGTTTGACGTTCCAGGACCAAAGGCTCAGAAGAGGAGAGCTGCCGAGTGGAAATAATGGCGCCGGGTGTGTGAGCCGCAAGGCCTCTGCCTCCCAGCCGGGCTGTGTAGAAAGACACAAAGCAAACCTCCTTTGGCTCATGAAAGTCTTATTGAGTTCCCTTATTTGGGCAATTAAGAGGAGTTATTAATTTCCCCCTGCCCCAGAAGTGCCTGTCTGGAAAGGTCTGGACACAGTGTTTCCAAACCAGATTGGAAATAAATCCATAGGCCTTGCGAACCGCAGTCAACAAAACCCCATTGAGCCGGGTAACTGGGCATTGGCACAAATCAGCTGCCTGTCCTCTGACCCCGGAGTGGACACCCAGGGTCATGGTTGCCCCGAGAAGCCCCCAGTGCAGGCCGCTTTCAGAGTCTTGCTGGCTGGTGACAGGCCTTCCTCCTGAATGTGGCCTCAGCTCCACATGAGCGTTTGTCTTCAGCTCTGTCCCATGGCCTGGCATCTTCGTGGCCCCTTCAGAGCCAAGTGGAAAGAGCTGTAACTATGGGCGCTAATAGCCCGGCTTTGAAGACTCACTTGCCTCCTAACTGCACCACCTGGGGCAAGCGGGAATAATGGCAGGACCCATCTCACAGGGCTCTGAGCGGATTACAGGAAGTAATGTATGGAAAGTGTTTGGCCTAGTGCCTGACACGTGCTCCGTCCCCAGTAAAAGGTAGCGGCCTCTGTTCTCTCTGGTGGAAATTCCCTGCCTGCCTCGCTTGGTGAGGTTATTTGCATCCATTTGGGTGACACTGAGCGCTGGCTGTAGGCAGGCCCGCTGCTAGCTGCCAAGACCTGCCAGGTCAGGGAATGGAATAGTGCAGGTCCCACCCCCTGCTCTGGGGTGGAAGACAAAGCAAGTCACCCAAGGGGTCCTGCTGAATTTAGTGCACTTTTTAAGTGCTCCTGGTTCAGCTCTTTGAAGTTCTTCTTTGCCCCTAAGAACTTCCTCTGCCTGGGGGAGGACTGCACCTCTCCCTCTGCCCTGCCCCTCACTGGTTCCACTCTGCCCTGTGCATAACCCACATTCAGCTGGGTGTCGAAATGCCTGTAAGCCAGCCCAGCAAAACTCTAAGCTTGCACAAGTTTGGGGGCACATCTGGATACACCTGCACGTTCATCCTCCACGCAAGGGAGACAGAAGATGGCACAGAGCCTGGAGAAAAGGCTGGACTCGGCTTATGTAGTCACTCTTTCCTTTGTCCCCTTCTAGAGGCTGTGGCCCGACCCCCACCCTGCCGTGGGTGCTCAGGATGGGTGGAGAGGCCTCTGATGGGGCCCTCCCCGTGGGCCCCTGCCCCTCCTCCTTGCATTCTGTCCTCCCGGCCAGGCTCCGCTGTGTCCAGGGTGGAGAGTGGCTCACATGGAGTTTGCCGTCTTGGGACAGATGCCCAAGGTCCCGTAAAGGCTCCACCCCATCTCCCGCCATCCTCAAAGCCATAGGCGAGCCTTTTCTCTGTGCCTAGCCCTATGCAGTCTCCCTGGTCCTTTTCTAGCCGCCACTCCTCTGTGAGCCTCTCCGGTTCGGGGCAGGACCACCTGCAGCCCTGAGGTGGCACAGCCGGCGTCCTCGCGTTTGTGTTGCAGTGTTTCGTGTCTAGAAGAAGGTCAAAAGTAAGGTAGTGGGTATAGAGCTACTGTGAGCGCCAGGCTTAGTTGTCTTGTTTCCCCCTACACGGTGGGTAAAGTTATCCCCATTTTACAGATAAGACAGCTGAGGTTCAGAGAGGTGAAGTATTTTGTCCAAGGCATACGGCTCTGCCTCCCTGAGATCTGACGTGTTCTCTGTGGGATCTCTCTGCTCTGCACTGATGGGTCCTCTGAAAAGCCCATCTTGACGGTTAGTAGGGTTCAGAGAGGTGGGGCTGTGGGGAGGGGGTTTCGGTGGGTCCAATAGACAGAAATTTCTCATTTTATCATAACTGCTACTAAACGGGGGCCAAATGAGCAGATTCCTCTCCTTTTTGGCCTCCCCTTGCTCATCCTCTGAGGGGTGCTAACAGACAGGAAAGAAGGCCGCCCAGGTTGGGGCACCCACTGTGTGCCAGGTGCCGGAGGTGGGGTCGCTCCATCCTGTGGGGGGCCCGAGGCTTGGAGAAGCTAACTCAACGCGGTCAGGGTCGTGCGACTAGAAAGGTTTGGGGTCAAGCTGTGGGCTACAGCTCTCTGACTCGAGAACCACATTCTGTCCGCTAGAACAGCTGCTTCCAGCCTCAGTTGTGAAGTGCGGGGAAGCAGCAGAATGGCCCAGCTTGGCCCTGGAATAGTTGATAGGTTACGTTTGTTCCATCTGGTAAAGAGACATACGGAGGTCACTCCCTGGATGGGAACGGGATCCGGCTGAGGCCCCGGATGGTGTGGCCACGGTGGAAGTACGGTCCACTCAGGAGACCAGGAGCAAACATCTCAGACACAGGTTTGCACCCTGCGGCGGGGTGGGGTGGGGGGGTGGGATGGCAGTCCAGGGCTAGCACGGAAGTAGATTTTCTTTGGCCTCCAAGTGTTTTAGGAAATCTGCATTAGTTGCTGATATTTAAAACTCAGGAAATGTAAGGTAAAAATCCAATTTTCCAGTTCTTCTGAAGTTCTGGCAAGGCTGGGCCCCCAATCCACTTGGCAACATGCATCTGGGGCTGAGCGCTAGCCACCTCTTCAAAGGGGCTCCTGCCTCCAGGCGACTGGAGCCCCACCTGCCCTTGTCCCCTCTCTTCTGCATGAGTGGGCTGCCGAGGTGGCCAGAGTGGTGGGTGTTTACTCAGAGCAAGGGTGGGGAGGAAGGAAGGTGGCAGGAGGAGCAGGGGAGGGTACGGATAGGGTCAGTCCTCATTGTTGGTGGCCCCCTAATCTGGGAGCAGGACTTGGCACTCCTCCACGCTGCATTTATCTGGTCTTTGCGGCAGCCTGGTGAGGGCTCCCTCTCAGGGACAGCAGGTCCCCGTTCCGAGCTGCACGGCTGGTCAGTGATAAGTCAGGACTCACACGTGGGCAGTGCGGCTCCCCTTTACAGCCCTTGTGACCTCTCTCCTGTCTGTCAGCTGTCACGCTTCTGTCTGGGCCCCGAGCTCGCGGGACTGAGTGCTCAGTGCTTTGGGGAGGGGGCCGAGCAGGGCAGTGCTTCTCAGACCCGCTCTTGTGAGCGAGAGGCTTCGGGACCTCTGGGCTGTCCTCTTGGAATCTCAGACCCCTCCCTGGACCAGAGTACCCTGAATTGGGACTTAGCATTCAATGACATGTTCCTTGGACCTTACCTGGCCAGATGATACAAATATGAATAAGCACGTCCTGCTCCTCAAGGAGCTCTTGACTGGGTGGAGGAGACAGACACAGAAAGCCATCGGCAAACCACGTGGCCGGTGCACCGTGAGAGGTGTGAAGGGGAAGTGACGGGCGCAGAGAGGGGGCCCTCGCCCAGCTGGGGATTCAGGAAGGCCTCCTGGAGGAGGTGAAACCAAGCTGAGTCTCAGGATGAGTAGGAATTGGTGAGAAGGAAGGGCGTTGCAGGCCTTGAGTAAAGGCGAGAGAAATAGGACCTGCAGTTGCAGCTTGGTGTCACTCAGTTGAAGCAGGGGAGGGAGATGTGGCGAGGGCTGGCGAGTTTGGGGCTTGGACAGTGGGGCACATTGAGGTTGTCCATACCTGATGGACCAGGACAGTTCCCCGAGAGCCCTGTGGCTGCAGCACAGAGGCTGGGCTGGGGGCAGGGGCCTGTTGGGGGGCTGTGGTGGTATCCCAGGCGGGAAAGGGTGGTGGCCTGGCTCAGGACTGTGGTAGCAAATGGGATAGATTTGGCAAGTATTAAGGAGGGAAAATTGGCAGAATTTGATTATGGATGGGATGTCCGTGGGGTGAAGGAGAGGGAGGAAGGAACCTGTCCAGGTTTCCAGTGGGGGACGCAGGGCACGAGAGCCCAAGCCGAAGGGGGCAGTGGTGGGCGGTGGTCATGGCCAGTCTCCCGCTGGATGGAAGATCTGCACTGATGGCGAGATTTGGGGTTTGCCAGTGTCTGGATTGTTGAAGCAATGGGTGTGGGTGTGTGATCTCGAGGCCAAGGGCAGACCCCAGGGAACAACATGAAAGAGCAGACTCCAGAGCGACGGCAGTTAGGTTAATGACACAGACGCTAGAGCTGCCAGCCCAGGTTCCAATCCTGGCTCCACCACTCTTCCTAACTGGCTGATTGCAGGCAGCTCTCCCCTGAAAACCTCAGGTGGTCAGGCCTCCTTCACAACCACCTTGCCAGGACTCCATGCATTCAATCCATTGAAAATGTGTAGTAGATGTTCCGGTAAATTAGCTCTTGGAGGGATGGAGGCCCAGAAGGAGTGGCAGGGCGACGGGAAGTGACCCTTGAGGCCATTGTGGCCCACACCTATGGGACAGGGGGCCTCCACCAGGCCGGGTGCTGCAGGCCATGCCCTTCAGTGTCTGAAGGTTGGCAGTGAGGTGATGCCTGGCCCCTGGCGAGTGTGGGGCTGGTTGAGGCCTGACTCCCAGTCGGGGTGAGTGGGAGGTGAGGAATGGAGACAGCTCTGGGCGGCTCTTCTTTTTAGGAGTTTGGCTGCAAAGGAGAGTAGGGAGGCACATAGATTTTTAGGCTGAATATTGAAGGAAAAAAACGGCTTTCTGAGAGGCAGAGATTGACAACACGGGACTTGGCCTTGGAGGAGATAGGGAGGCAGTGGGAAATTGAGGTTGTCCATACCTGATGGTCCCAGTTCCTTTTTTTTTTTTTGTAAAGATTTTATTTATTATTTATTTGACAGAGAGAGAGACAGCGAGAGAGGGAACACAAGCAGGGGGAGTGGGAGAGGGAGAAGCAGGCTTCCCGCGGAGCAGGGAGCCCGATGCGGGGCTTGATCCCAGAATCCCAGGGATCATGACCTGAGCCGAAGGCAGACGCTTAACGACTGAGCCACCCGGGCGCCCCTGGTCCCAGTTTCTTCAGGAAACAGGAGACGTGTGTGAGAGGAGGAAGGTGGACTCTTGGGCAGTCGGGAGAGGGGTTATTAGGGAACAGAGGAGCTGCCCTTGGTCCTGGTGGAGGGGAGGCTCCCGAGGTGATGACAGCTCATGACAGGTCCTGGGTTAGGGTACCCGGGGTGGGGGCTGCCTTTGAGGGGTGAGGGGCCACCTGGTGATTCTGGCAGGAGCTCTTGGCCCCCTCGCTGGAAGCCATAGGCGTGGCCATTTGGGAAGTGGGCTTCCCTAAGTGTGCCTGCCCCAGGAACAGGGGATGCTTCTAGGCTGGGTTCCCTTGACTTCTTACCTCTTTCTTGGTTACCCCAGCATAGGGAGGACTTTTGGCCCACAGCCCCTCTTCCCCTGCAGAGAGTAATCCTTCCCTGCTTGGGGGCTTGGCCCGGTAGCCGCCTGGTGACAATTGTTGGGCCCACCGCTTCTGGCCCCTCGGGCTGCCCTGCCCCAGCACTTGGGCGGGGCGGTGTAGAGGCAGGATGTGCGTCCTGGGCGGCTGACGTGCCCTCATTTGCTGCTGAGTCAGTAGTCCTGCCCTAGGAGTGGTGCTCCTGCAGGTACAAGTGGGTCCAGGAGTCCAGTGTGACGCCTTGGGGAGGAAGAGGTGCTCTCACGGAGCCTCTTGGGAGGCTCCCAGGGACTTGTCCTGGGGCCCAGACCCCTCTCTGGGGACTTTGTGATTGGAGCTGAGGGGCAGCCAGCTGCCTCCCTGCCTTGGGGGCACCTTCCTGGCTCTTCACAGAGAAGCTGGCATTTTCTGGCCTCATCCTGCTGGGGCCTGCGGGGGGCAGGATGTTAGGGCCAGGTCAGCGTCAGCCGTGGTGCCAGGAGCCACCGTGGAGAGAAAGCTGGGGTGGTGCTCTGAGTCACGGCCCTGCTGCAGCTCGCTGGTTCGGCTGGGTGGGGACCCTGCTGAGCCCGATTCCTGTCTCACCCCAGAGAGCTCCAAGCTTCCGGCTGAGTCACAGGGAAGGGGAGAAGCTCTAGCTGAGGCTGGGGGCTGAGTTGTTCCCGCACCACTTCCCGCAGAGAGAGCCCCAGGCCCCGGGGGGTGGGGGGGAGTGGGGCCCTGCAGGTCGCTCGGACGTGCCCCGTCCAGCGTGCCCTCTCCAAGGAGGCAGCCCCAGGCCAGCCCCTGTGCTACCTTCCTGGAGCCCCGGGGAAGCCACCAGCTCAGGCCTGCCCAGGGTGGATAGAAAGGTTTCATCCGCCTGGGAAAACCGGCCACAGCCTCAGGCAGACCAGTTTGCTCCCTACTGGCCCAACCCGCTGGGTAGAGGATGTGGGGGATGTGTGAGCAGCACAGGCTGCCCAGGAGAGCACACGAGTCGCCCTCTCAGCCACACGGAGAGCAGCCTAGAAGCTAAGACTGCCCCCGAGGTGTGCTGACACCCCCTCCCAGTCACCTCTACACAAAAAGCAGCCCGGAGCAAACCCACAAGCCTGGACAGGCCTCGTGGTAGGGTGTGCAGACACATGCACGCACGCACGCACCTCAGGGAGGGTCCACCCAGACATCTGTGCCGTGACTCTGGAGGTGACCCCAGGCACCTGGGCAGGGACGCCACTCAGAACACCGGGGGGGGGGGGGGGGGGGGGGGGGGGGG